>NC_073744.1:33540045-33898560 GCF_029784135.1 Toxorhynchites rutilus septentrionalis | reverse complement strand
ACTACTGAGAGGAGAGTCGATTTTCATGTTATTTTATATTTCGGGCCCAGTGCACAACCTGAGCACTGAACACAGCACTGAACACAAAAAAAAAAAATAAAAATAAAACACAAAGAAAATTTGGTAGTATTTTTATGAAAATTTAAACAATTTCATAGTATAATTCTTGCTGCTTTTTTATCAACCCTTTCGATTAAATTAGCCGCATTACGGGACACAGCACTCCCTTAAATACATTTTACTGGGAACCTTCCGTAAACACTTTCGGAATCTATGAGGAACATAGAAATCCAGGAATATAGTGCCCTAAATAACACCCACATCAGTTAACGTGTTCGATTGCCATTCACCAGAACATCAAGTGCAACTACATGCCTCGAGAGTTGAAGCTATAAAACATGGTTCACAGCATGTCTGTTCTCATAATTGAGCATAACGGGATTCCACTTACTCTCGAGTGACAGCCCGAACTGGTCCTGTGGTGCTGCATCGTAGCTTAACCGAACCTTGGCCTTTGCTGTACGATCACGCACTTGGCCACTGGCGTCACGTTCCATCCCCCGGTTTAAGGCGAAAATCACGCGCAAAAGTTCATCGGATGGATGCGCTTACGCTTGGATGTCGTGCCGAGGAAGTGACCTTGACATTAGGGAGTTCGGTCCAGCGGCCGTGGAGATAAAAATAAAACCGTAAGTCGCATGTTGAGATGGCGGTTGATCGTAAGCGACGAACCTGCTATTATCGGTTCGAAAATTTTCTTTCACCATCAATATGTATCACACTATAATGCCAGCCGGGGTGAAATAATCTGCATTGCACTGCAACACGAACCCATGCCAATCCCTCGCTGTGAGTGTTGAATTTCAACAATAAAACAATCTGTTGGGGAGGAAGCGAAAAAGTGTGACGATAATAAATAACAATTTATTTTTGTATCATTTCTCCGGCAGTTGGTAAAAAGTGTACATTGCACTCATTCTAACAGTATGAGCACGTGCGCTCAGTTACTCACTTACAACTGAGTTAATGGAATCACATATCGGTTCACTGATCACCCACGATGCCAACAAGCTTCACGATTCAAGTTCTCCCTGTACCGAATTGCAACATCTCTTCAATTGTTGAAACAAAATATCAAATTTCAGGGTCAGCGATTCTCGTACTCTGAGCGTAATGGAAGGAAAAAAAAACTTAAATTGAACGACGGTATCATTTTTGAATTCAATTTCACGCGATAAATATCTTTTTATCCGCCGATGCAATGAACGTTCAACAACATGAGCACGTGACATTTTCATCTGTGTACCGAATGGACGGAGTTAAACCCGGCCCTGCTCTGGAATTGCGCGAGAAATTACCAGACCCGTGTATGCGTGAAGTGGAGCCACAAATTGACCTTGCAGAATAACGAAGGCGGGCTGTTTTTTTTTCGGTTTGCTCTGAAGCTTGGCGTCTCAATTTGGAAGGAAGTGGTTTTTCGAGTGGATTGGTGCACTACGACAACGCTGCACTCCAACGTCAATGTTACACCTAGAACACTACTTCCTCAGAACGTAACCATCCCCCCAAGTGAGCACAAATCATAACGACAAAGCCAAACCGCAGCGCGGATTGACTCAGGGGCTTCACACCATCACCTCCGCTCAGGAATGAGTTAATACTTATTATCCGATGAGAAAAAAAGCAAAGGTCACACCCGGCTTGAGCACTCCGAGGTCCGGAGTTTCAGAACAACGTTGTAACTAAGGAGAACCAGCCCCAGCAACAGCAGTCGCGCAGCAAAAACTGTAACTGGGCCATACACACGAAAAGGTTCACCCATTTCGAGAGTCTGCACGAGACATAAAGCGATCACTCATCTCCCGTCCCTCCCACCGCGGCATCGTTGGAGGGAGAAAAAAAACTATAACATGCATTGCAGGAAGACATGAGACACCCCGTAAACAAAACCAAAAACAAAAAAAAACTAAACCGGCCCCGAATGAGCGGGTGAAAAGTGAACGACCTTCTTGAAGTATCATTCGATCATTACTTTTATGAGTATTTTTTATTTCACTATTATTTTTTGTTGTTGCTGCTATTGCTTCTTGTCACTGACATCGTCTCGTTCATTCATTCCGATCTGGTCGGAACGATTGGAACACGAAGGGAGGCAGAAGCGGACCCCTACTTTGTAGTGTATGGGGCCGATCTGTTGGATGCGAGAAGTTTGAAATATCGATTGGAGTTGTTTTAGATCTTCACTCCTGAGGAGCCGATACAGACGTAGCTAAAATATGATGCAAACTGATCTTGTCTCGAGTTGAGTTGATCAATAAATCTATGACGAATGAAATTGAAAGTGATACATAATACAAAATCAGTTGAGTCAGTGCCTTCTTCGGCTTTCACATTTAATGTGAGATTAGCCCAACCTTGACTGTATTTTTCAGTATAGTAAACTTTTTGGTTTAATATATTTCACGTTGGATTTTTAAATGGAATCTGACTAAAAATGCTCTCCGTCCATGCTGATACAAAAAAAGTTGAAAATGTCGTCTACAACCGGACATCGACGATCAACGAAACAAGATGGAAAAGAAACAAAAAAGCAACAAGTTTCAATCAAAAAGTTATGCAATTACAAACAATAATTGTTTGACCATACATTGATCGTAATACCCTTTTTAAAATTAAAAAAAAATAACTGCAATGTATAGAAAGCTCTTCAAGTACTTTGATTTAATCGTACTATTCATGGTAGTTGAATAAATACTGGAAATCTGGTATCTTGAAATACAAAAAAATTGCCTAAATCTAATAGTTTCAAAATTTTGAGTATTTTTCATTCTTTTCTTCCACAGGTAAGTTTTCATCATCTCATCATCCGGAGATAGAAACAGAATTACTGACATATTTCGTGGTACGTATAATTTTATAGGTGGATTCGTTCAACATCTAAACTATTTTGAGATACTGTAATTATTCATATATCCAGCCATTCCATGACAAACAAATATAGTGGTTGTCAGATTTTCGTTAAAATTGATGGTTTTGTTCGAAACCTGTTGAGCTCAAACTTTGATACAATATACAAGCAATCTACTCTTCTAGGATTGTTGTTGCGAAACGAAAAATTGAAAATTTCAACTTAAACATATACCCACAATGTGCCACAGCAAGCCTTAAATGGTAAATTGTACTCTATTGTAATTATCTTAATTGGACCTGCTTCATAATCAAATGGGTTGTTGTGCGGAGGTTTCAATAAGGGGATTCGTCTTTTTTCTATCAGCTTCAACTAGTATTGAGGACAGTAATTTTTTAACATCTTCATTGATGGGACCAGGGTTGCCAATGTTTCAGTTTAAATTGAGTTTTTCCAGTTTTTTTTCTCTCGATCCAGTCAAACAGTTTAATCCTAAAATCTTCCAGTTTTTTCAAATATTATCCATTTGTTTTATAAGTGTTCTTCAGTTTTACCCATTTTTTGTAGAAATTATGTATTGACGACCTTCATGCCAATTCGTCGTTGTGAGTTTAAAGACATTGCCCATTTAAAAAACATTGCATTTTTGAAATCTTAAAAAAAATTGATTTACTTTGAACTAACTTTTGAAAAAGGGTCAATTTTTTTCATAATTTTTAGCAAAACAAATGAACTTGAGCTTGAGCTTGGATAGACAGTACAACTCGTAGTTGCTCTCCGTGATTTACCCGAACCAACGAAATTGCACAAAAACACACCGAATGACGCTTGGGAGTAGCAAATCATTCTCATTGTGCAAGTTTCGGTGAGTAGAGCTTGAAATAGTCGATAACGATATCGACCTCGTCCTTACGGTCGCTAGGAAAAAGTAAGGAATGTTAGTAATATTTGAGGAATATTCGCCGCTCGAAGGTCAGAAGGGTCGCCTCTATAGCATGGTTCCCTAGCGATTATCATGGAGGGGATATTTGTTAGTGGGGAGAGGTATGAATCAGGATGATTATGGGTAAGTGATGTGTTGATATAAAATCGAATTATCGAACATTCAACACAACACGCGGCAGATATTATACGTGGAATGGAGACCGTGGACCGTACTGTGGGAAACCAGAGGAGGTAATTTGTAAAAACTATTGGTCCAGCAAAATATTCCGTTATTCCACGCGCGTAGTCTTCATTCAATCTCATTCGTAGCGACGAAGGGTATATTTGGGAAACCTGAGAAGGCAACCGAGAGAATTCCTCTAAAATTAATCGGTTCAGTGATATATTCCTTAATTTATCACGCGAACGCTTTATAGAACTCCAATCGTGATGGAGAAATGTGCTCGTTGGGAAACCTGAGAAGGAAACCAAGAAAACTCCTCTAGAACCAATCGACCTGGCAACATCTTTCTTTATTTATCTCGCGTACGATTTATAGAACTCTAATCGCGATGGAGAAGAGTTATCTTTAGGAATCCTAAGAAGGTGACCAAGAGAAATCAGAAATCATTCAGACCTGCGATATATTCCGTAAACCATTGAGCATATTCCTTATCGGACTCCGATTGCGCCTGTGGGAAGGACACTGTCGTTACGAAAATCTTAGTCTATAAAACCAATCCGCGATTATAAACATACACCAGCGCCAGACTGACATTTTCAAACGAATCCGCCAACCCAAGAACATTCGATGAACAGACAATTTTGAACGGAAACAATCGTAAGACTTTACAATAAACAAATTCTGCATCATCTTCAAAATGTGTTCCTTTTTGCAATCGTCCGCAAAAATAATAAATTGGTAAATTTAATTTATTTAATACTGAAATACTATTTATTGAAAAATAATTATTATACACTTCGATTTTGTAGCTTTTAAAAATTATGACATCAACATATTTTTTTTTTGTTACAACTCGCTCAACAATTACCCGCTTGATTATTCGAATATCGAAAGACAATTATTCGAATGAATCGATTATTGTGAAATGTCCCAACGATCAATCCATAATCGATTAAACGAAAATAATAGACATCTCTAACTGTAGTACACCTACGCCGTGAGCCGAACTCACTCGTTCATAAAAACCAGGAACCTAAAGTCAGAAACCAATCAATGGCAAACAGCTAAAATAGCAAAACAACATGTCTGCTCGTGATGTTGGGCTATCCGACTTTCCGACTAGTGATCCCCGATAATCGTTCGATTAATCGTTTAATCGAATACTTTCTACAGAAATCGATTATTAATCGAACGAATACTGCGCAACCAATAATCGGAGTGATAATTAATAAATCGATCCAAATCCAGAGACGGCTGCTGCAATTTTATGACGATTAATCGTATCGAATATCAAACTGCTGAAAAGTATTCGATTAGTGGATGAACGATTAATTACAAAAATCGGTTATTCGAGTGGATTGGTGCACTCTTCCCGACACTCGGTGAAAGAACGAATGTTGCTCTCCATCAGTTTTCTGACATATCAATCTGCGAGCAGGAATGAAATCACGCTTAACTTTTCAATAGGACCTATCTGTTTTGATCGGCCTAGCAAACAAATTTGGTGCCTATTTTTCCATATAGTTTGATGAGAGAGGTTTCACTCTACACTCCTGATTGTGGAACTCATCAGAAAATGCTTTCACTGTTGAGTTATTAACGGTAGAGAATGTCGATGAAGAGAATCGATCAAAACAGATAGGTCCTATTGAAAAATTAAGCGTGATGTCAATGAAGAGAATCGATCGAAACAGATAGGGGACCTGCGGGTAAGACGGACAGTGGGGGTATAATGGACAGGTGGTTGATTTGTATAGTTGCATTATGAATTTCAAATTTCTGTTGATGAGAACTCCTTCTACATGTTATTCTATAATATTCATCATAACATCATAACATCATAACATCATAACACGAAATACATTGCTCCGAGAAAATATCAAAAGAACGAGAGACAGGAAGACCGAGATGGAGGATAGAAGGTGGGAAGATTCACGGGTTTTGGTTGTGTCAAACTTTGATTGTATTAGTAGCCAGGAAGATAGGAAGTTCACATATCAGGCATACCAGTCAGTTACTAAAATGGTATAAAATTTAATGTATCAACAAATAACGTTGAAACAGGATATACAGAAAATGATTACTTATTTGCAAAAAATAAATATTTTTCGCATAACATTCATCATTTGAAAAAAAAACATGTTTAGATGAGAAAAAAAGTTCAATGCTGTTTAAATGAGAAAAAAAAAGTTCAAATAATATAATTCTAGCGTTGAGAATCATAAAAACTTAGCATTTGACGAGAAGTAAAGTTGACTTGTAATTAAGTTTAAAACACATCAACATCACCTCAATTTCAGTTTCTGTTAAAGTGTATGTTGGGCCCTTGTGATGTTAAACGCTAGCACGCTAGTTCATTCATTTTTATCCAATTATTTTTATCTTTAACAACAATACTTTTCTTATAAGGTGGATCGAAATCGAAATCTGGGACGTCACAGGTTTTATAAAAAAAATCTTCCATCTAAAGATCTTCCCACCTTACATTTTCCATCTCGCAGGAAGGCAACATAGCACTTCATCGTGATTGTGTCCCTGTAAACGTACTCTCAGAGACGCTCGCTCAGAGAATTACACTGCAGCAAATACACTGACACAACTTCACGCGCGCCTCGTAGCAAGAAAGAACATGAACTTGGAAGCTTCCGTCCAAACACTCATTATGCGTTATGCATTTTTCGCTTAGATAACTACACCATTTTGAACAATGCTATTTAAATTTTCTATTATTTCCCATTATTTCCAAAAACACATTCAAAGATTATTACTAACTGGGAAAATCGTTCGAACTGGTTAAAAAATAGAATTCTCTCTAATAAAACACCAATGCTCTGAGAAAAAAAAACTTAACGGAGAGGATAGAAAAGACGACTACATTCGACGATACTTGAACGAGACAGTGATTTTTTGCAAAAAGAAAACTATTATGCCTACGACAATCTGGTCAAAGGATGGAAGGTAGAAAAGTATTAATTTTTTCTGGAAAAAAATACCAAATTTGTTAGAAGACAGAGAACATAGGATTGAAGTTAGGTTCGTTGCAGTGATCTATAACCAGGAAGCCATGTCCCCATGCACCACTATCAGTGATTTCATGGGCATGAAGCAGTGAATACGAGATTTTTCAAGTTTTACCTTATTAAATTGGATTTTCTAGAGGTCCTACACCCAAAACTGATTTTGAGCTCATGTTTTGCCATCCCAATTTATTACATTAAATTTGCTTAAAAATAACAGCAAATACCATGACTTACAAATACTGGAAAGCATTTGTATAATATATATGGTATGGCAATATAAGATTAATACGAGTGAGCGAAACAAGAGACACGTTTCATAAAAGCAAGCATCACTTTGTCACATATGTACACGGCCCAGACCGAGATGGATATAGATCCCCTTTATGCTGGAAAGTGTTTTCTAAGGGTGAAATTAGAAAACACTTTCCAACTTCAATTTGTAATGAGATGTAATATTATTACGCCTCTTCGCAACAGCATCATTAACTATGTGGATAGCGTGGTCGTGTAAAACAGTCTTGTATTTCAGCCGGCCGTTGGTTCGATCCCCGTTGACATCGTTTGGACTTTTTTTTGGGTGCAATTCCAAAAAAGATGAAAAAAGAAAAAAAGAAAGGGATGTCTGTTTCCATACACTTCCATACATACGAACAGTTTAAAGCGTTGGGGGACAGATGACATTATTTGCTCATTTGACGCTACAAGGCATGAAAAGACATGGTTTCTGCCGAAAATGAAATGCTCTCTATCAACGCTAGTTTGGGCGTAGAAGAAAAGGTCCTCTAATATTTGATCTGATTAAATGATATGATTAATTAATTGTTCATTTTTTTATTCTATGAACTACACGAAGCTTCAAAGGAAATTTCAATCCTCAAGCATTGGAATGGGTGAAAAACTCTGTTTAGATTGAACAAGACCGATCTTGTTGAAATAAAACGGTTTGATAGAATTCTGTTTTCTTCCAGCTGTTCAAGAGCAATCACACAGCTTTCTAAAAATATTATTGGCAAATCTGACTGGAATCAATATCAGTCATGGCACTGACATTCTTTCATAAGGTGTTTCCCATCCAAACAGCATCATATTTTTCTATTGCTTGAACAGCGAGCAGCGGGAGTTAATAAATAAATGACACCATGAATGCTGCCTTCGATATTGGCTTCATCAAATATGGACGATCAAAAACAGTGATTGGAGCAAAAATATAGTTCGAAACTCAACTAGTTTTGCAATACGCAAACAGCTTTTAATGTGGTGTAAGTGTAAAAGTTCGAGAGGTTGTATCCGAGACATGACCGCTTAGGACGAACGACTACGCAATCATTTTTGTTTGAAATTTGTTGGTTTATCATTTTGGATATTATTTGCGAATAAGTCGAAATTCCATAAACAACTCTTTAGTAATAAGTTCCGGGACCCTGAAATGGTTTAATGGCTTGCGTGGTTTTGTAGAATCATTTCGAGAAGCAAGGATTCTTCCTTGCCTTTGCGAAAACAATGAACCAATTAGCCATATGTCGCAATTTGTTTCTTCATATCATTGCACGCATTGCATTGAGTATTTAACGGTGCAGAATTTTCAGAGAATTTTCCTCAGAGAAGATGCAATACTGATACGCTAGCGACAGCTTACTTATTATGCATGGGTGAAGTTTACTTCGCAAATATACTCTTCTCGATAACCCCCTTCGTTGTTTCTATTCTAGCGGCTTATTGACAGCTCTGTTCGGGAAAGCACACAAAATGGACAGAAAAAATGTGTGGGGAAATGGGAATGCTTTCAATTTTCATCAATTTAAACCATATACAGACTATGGGATTGTAACGTATGTATAGCATATCAAACAAATCTTAGAAAATGTTGAAATCCATTCGCAGCAAAAATAGTTATGAACGTAAACTTTAATTCATAAAAACGTGACCTGTTTTCTGATTTGGCAACCCTAATGTAAGACGAAGTCCTACGTTAAAATATGTCACGAATTTTTTGACGAAAAAGAAGTTCAAAATGTAATGCTAAGCTACCATAACCTGAAGGGAACACATTCAAGATAAACAGAGAGAAATAAAATGGACAACATTGACAGAAATGTGAATGTTTGACATTCCATGTGTTCATGTTACGAAGGAAGCTTACCTTTTAAAAATACGATGGGCATATTCTGTTCTGTCGAAATTTCTGTCATTTATCTTTTATTGTTGATAGCACTTGACCACAGGTTATTCTCGAGTATAAAACTTATAATTGCCACATTGCCACACTTTTGTGTCTCATCTCTTCGCTGTGCTGTGGAAACGATATTCAAGCTTGGGAACAGAATGATAGAATCACAAACAAATTCAAAATCGTCAAAAATAATTAGCCCAAGCGCCAAAGTTACTATTTGGAACCAAACTTGTCGTTAGGAGAAAAAGAAGTAAAAATAAGAAGAGTCAGTATTCGATCTGATAAATCGAACGCACATTTGCTCCTTTCAACTCTGCTGATTCAATCACGTGCTGCTAAAGTGTGCAAAACTGAACTCGCGAGGGAGACAATCGCAGTCTAATTTGGCCAGAAAAAAAAACAAACATGTTCAACCAGAAAATGACCACTGCGATCAGCTGAGTATAAATTGAACCAACAGTTTAGATTAGGGCACAGTTCAATCGATTGTTTAGTGCTGTGAACAACTCTTCACCTATTCAAAATGGCATTCAAGGTGTGTGTGAATTAGAAAAAAAAATTGAACCGATTGTGAATTATGAAACGGCGAACGCTACGAATTGGTGCTGTGGAATGGATATAAGATTTTGTGATTTGTTTTCCGTTTGCAGTTCCTGACCATCTGCGCCCTGGTGGCCGTTGCCAACGCTGGACTCATCCCATCTCCCGCGCTGTCTTACGCTGCTGCCCCAGCTCATCTGTCCTATGCCGCCCCACTCACCAAGACCCTCATTGCCGCGCCTCTGACCAAGCAGATCGTTGCCGATGAGTACGACCCGAACCCACAGTACTCGTACTCGTACGGAATCTCCGATTCCCTGACCGGTGACCAGAAGTCCCAGGAAGAATCCCGCAGCGGAGATGTTGTGAAGGGATCGTACTCCGTCGTTGACCCAGATGGTCACAAGCGCATCGTTGAGTACACCGCCGATCCACACAACGGATTCAATGCCGTCGTCCACCGCGAGCCAATTGCCCACGTTAAGACTGTCGCTGCCGCCCCGCTCCTCAAGACCGTTGTTGCCCAGCCAGCCCTCGGAGCATATGCCTATCACCATTAAGTCAATAGCTGGAGCTATCCAAATTGCACCTTCCTGATACCTGAAACCTTCTGTTGTAAATAGTCAAAATAAATTCTTTATCACAATGTTAAATTATTGAAAAGCTGAGTATTGTTTTGCGATGGATAATATCACGGGACTGAAAACACGCGAAAAGTATGCACATCTTGATGTCGTACTATTGCGTGCAAATTAGGCAAAATGAAGTACGCAATTTAAAATAGCGTTAAGTGTAGGAAGTTTACGATTTTTATCCTATCCAAATTTAGACAATTTTTGAAATTGCTCGCCCAAATCGAACCTCTAAAATTTATTATTTTTTATTCTTTTCTATTCAACCATCAAATATTCTTTTATGATTTTCATTAAACATTGACAATGAAAATATTTCTCATTTTTCGTATCGTAAATTTTCAATACGTTTGATACATGTCAAGTTTGGTCTCTGTTATGGATCAATTTTAATGGGATGAAAAAAACTTTCCTTTTTTTACCGCTAGAGCAGTTGTTAGCAGAATAAACAACTTTCAACGTGCATTGGCTTTAAATCATTAGGAAACATGTTCCTCACTTCCGAATTATTCCCCGCGCATGTCATCGTTTTTTAAACGGACACCTTTTAATGGTGAAATAAACGCTTCTGCTTCTGATGGATTTTATGCCAACTCGTCTTAGAAGTTGCATACCTGATAATTTTTTTTTCTTTATTTTTTACAGAAATTTATGACATAAATCTACAAAATGATGGCCAAAGAATGAAATGTTTGAAGAAAAATTACATTAGAAAACAATTATTTTAAAAAATGAAATCATTTTACTCGAAAACGTTTTTTTAATTCCGAAAAAAAAATGTGAATAGCCCTTACAATATTCAATAAGTCACTTGTACATCGGAAGATGGGCACTTTCACAAGAAAAGAGTTTGTACAACAACAACTTTTACAAGGTTTTTTTTTTGAAAAATTATTATGGATGTTCAACTCCTAACATTTTCATGTATGTATTAATTATCGTGCAAACTTTTTTTTTTTTAATTTGAAAACATGCCAAAAACATGTCAAACGCGAGAATTCGCACACAAAACTGTTATGAATAGAACATTATTTTCCCATGAGTCTGTACAAAAATACCATGTATTCCTGAAATTATAAGAGATAGATAGTAAATGTCTTCGACAAAAGTTGATAATTCAACAGGATCTAAAACTTTGTCGAATACACTATGTAGCTATCTTGACTTTAAACAAAAACATGAAAAAGTTGTTGTTAGAAACACTTTTTCCCTGTAAAAGTGTCCATCTTCCGAAGCATGGGTGACTTGTTGGAAATTGTAAGAGCTACTTACATATTTTTTTGAGAATTTAAAAAAAATGGTTTTTGAGAAAAATGAATAAAAAATTTAGAGATAATTTTTTTTCAGTGTAATTTTTCTTTAAATATTTTTTTTAACAAATTCAAACAATTTCCTACATTTTATCCTTTGACCATTTTTTTGAGATATTATAATTTTCGAGTAGTAATTATTTGTAAAAAGTGAAGAAAAAAAATTACCCTTTTCGAAAAGCAATCTAATTTTTTTTGGAAGGTTTCAAGTATGCAAAGTTGCTTAAATAACCAATGTATTTACAACCACAACGTTTCACTGCTATCTGAGATGCCAATGACCAGTCGAGTTGGCATGAAATTCGTCTCCATGCGCTTGACTCGGATCATCATTGAACGAAGTGTCCATTTCAGCGTCTTCGAAGGTTTTTGGCCTTCCTTTGGGCGGTCTTCAACATAGAACTTACAGTAGAACTCAACATCTCCGTGCGTAAAGTTATTGAAGCTCTCTATGTGTTTCAGCCACCATTTTATTCGAATGATGCAAAACAAAACAAAAAGTATGTGAAATGGAAGAAAAAAATAATAAATTGTAAAAACATTTGGTTATCATATTTCTAAGCGTTTTGGATATGTCAAAATCGACTTTCACTTACTGTTGAGGCCATCTATTTACAACCTGCGAACATAGTTGCGCATCCAATATTAAGTTTTTATACTCAAAAAATAAATAAAAATAAAGATAACTTTTTTAATAAAGTACCGTAGATGGGGGTGACAATGAATCAAAAAAAGGTAGTTTTCGAACTTTTTGTTGAATAACTATCGTAAATTAGAGAAAAGACAATTCTGATTACGCAGAAATGTTCTCTAATGATGAATTATTTTTATAATTAGGGTGATCATTTCTATTTTAGGGTTGGTCTTGTAGTTATTGATTGTATTTTTTATAGTTTACATTGTCTCGGGACCAAGGACGCTATATATTTTTATATTTTTTCTTGAAAGCTAAGATTTTTTTAGATAACGTATTCGAAATTCAAAGATGCAAAGATGCAAAGAATTCAATATGCTATTGAGTTATGATTTTTAAAAATTAATCGTTTACTAATATTAATGGTACAAAAAATTATTTTTCCTATTTTTCCAAAATTATTTTTTTTAAATTCATAACTTTTGAACTACCGGACCGATTCAGATGATCGATATACCAATTTGAAGCCACATGAAATACCACATATGCATAAAAATTGGATTCTAGTCGCATAGATGTAGTCCAGTTGCATAGGAATATTAAACGAAAACTGAAAACATGTTAACTTTGCAAAATCACTCGAAAACGAAAAAAACACCTCTCTGATATTCGGATATGTTATGCAGAAAAACCTCAGCTTTCAAGAAAAAAAATATGAAAAATATGATGACCTTAGTTCCGAAACCATGTAAGCTATGAAAAACAATTACAATCAATAACTACAAAAACAAAATCGGTTTTTTCCGAGTGTAATATTTTTCAAACAAAACTAGCTAATTGGCTTTAATTTGATATATCGATCATCTAAATCGGTCCAGTGGTTCGAAAGTTAAAAAGGTAATTTTTGGAAAAAAGAGGGAAAAATTGAGGCCACCCTGGTGAAAAAAAATTAAAAATACGGATCTAATATTTTACGATGAGGTATAAAACTACCAATTTTCATCAAATCTGACAATCAGTTTGGCATGGAATTCAATTTTGTGTCGTGTTTTGTGTTCAATTCAATTTTGTGTTTGACCCATTCTCACCCCCACTCAGTGTAAATAAGAGATTATTTCGAAAATATTGAAATTCGAATGAAAAAAATTGATGTGCAAAATCAGTAATGACTCATCTGGCAAGACTGCAAAGAATAATTCTATCGAATATTTACAATTTTAGTAGTTTTGTATAATGCTGGGCATGAGATATTTTCTGATGTGTTACTTGATGGCTATTTACACATCAAACTTTGATGAATTATTAAATAATAACTATTTGTACTGCAGTTAAGTATCATTGGAAGTTGTGGAAATATGTCTACTATTAAACGGCTCACAGTTTTCAAAAATATTCGTAATATTTGTCAAGATACTACTAATAATAACTTTCTCCATATTTGATCCAACCATAACCCATTTTCACCCCCATCGACGGTACTTTATATTTTAGTTTTTTTGTGAAGCTCGATGAATTTCCAACAAATTTGCCCAAAACCAAATTTAGACTAGTACCGTAATATACAATAAAGGATTTTTTTTGCAGAAATGTCACTGATCTGAACTGACGAATTTTATGCCAACACTTCTTAGGAGTTGGCAGCACCATCTCAGATAGCAGCGAAACGTTGGGGGTGTGACGACATGGGTCTTTTAAGCAATTTTGCATCTTGAAACAATAAAAAAAGAATTAGACTACTTTTTTAAAAGGGCCAAAAATATTTTCTTGATTTTTTACAAAATATTATAACTCAAAAACTAGAATGTATATATAAATTTTGGTTCAAAGAATGAAATGTAGGAAATTATTTGGATTTTCATAAAAAAATATCAATTTTTTTGTGAAAAAAAATTTCGCTGAAAAAAAAAGTAAAAAAAATATTATTTTTTCAGGGGAGTAAAATATTATTTTTTCAGGGGTCTCTATACCAAAATGCCCTCTATTCCAGAAACTATAAATAATAGAAAGCAGACGTCTTCGACGAGGGTTCATATTTCAATAAGATCTACAACTTTGTCGAATATATTGTACTGCGATCTTGACTTTAAACAAAGTTAGGATTAGTTGTAATTTTTTCAAAGAAAACATGAAAAAGTTGTTTTTATAAAACCATTTTCCCTGTAAAAGTGCCCATTATCCGATGTATGAACGATTTGTTGGAAATTGTAAGGCCTTTTATATAATGTTTTTGAGAATTTGAGAAAAATACGGTTTTGAGCAAAATTAATATTAACTTTTAAAATAATTTTTTTTTCAACGAAATTTTTTTTCAAAAAAAAATTGATATTTTTTTTATAAAAACCTAAATAATTTCCTACGTTTCATCTTTTGACTCGAATTTTGTATATATTCTAGTTTTTAAGCTATAATTTTTTTTTGTTATGGCTTAAAAACTAGAATATATACAAAATTTATTAAGAATTTTGGCCCTGGTTGCTTAAAAGACCCATGTGTTTACACCTACAATGTTTTGCTGCTATCTGAGATGGTGCGGCCAACGGGCATGTTGGCATGAAATTCGTCTTATAGAAAAATTATTTCTAATAGATTCTGTCAAATGATAGTGAGAAGTAAAACTTTTTAAAAACTAGAGAAGTTTGTTGCGAAGGATAGATAGACGATTTTGGATCCACTTTCATTTTATTGGAACAATATCCATTGAGTTTGAAGTGATACATTTTCCTTTTGTTTTCCCCAAAAATTAATGTGTTGTCGGAATCGAAGTCATACCATCATTCCTTGAGACCATATTCGGATTAAAGCTCAAGCTTCACAAATAGCTTTGTATTTGCTTTGAGCAGTAGCGATATCGTAGCTAATGACTGTCAGTCCCAATGATCAAAGTTTTTCTGCCGAGTAGCTCAATGTCAGTCCGTAGGGACCCACACGGGGCTCAATGTGTTAATAAAGAATTTACAACAGTATTTAGAAATATTGACTTCAATGAGGTCTAATGCGTTATTGTTAGCCTGACTGGATATAGCGATCACACTTACGTGTTTTTAATCCCGTGAGGCAATCTATCCCAAAAAATATACTCAACATTTCAATAAATTAACATTGTGAACAACAATTTATTTTGACTATTTACAATAGAGGCTTTCAGGTATCCGGAAGTAGAAATTTTGACAGCAGCCAATTGACTTAGTGGTGATAGGCATATGCTCCGAGGGCTGGCTGGGCAACAACGGTCTTGAGGAGCGGGGCGGCAGCGATAGTCTTAACGTGGGCAATTGGCTCGCGATGGACGACGGCGTTGAATCCGTTGTGTGGATCGGCGGTGTACTCGACGATGCGCTTGTGACCATCTGGGTCAACGACGGAGTACGATCCCTTAACAACATCTCCGCTGCGGGATTCTTCCTGGGACTTCTGGTCACCGGTCAGAGAATCGGCGATTCCGTACGAGTACGAGTACTGTGGGTTCGGGTCGTACTCATCGGCAACGATCTGCTTGGTCAGAGGCGCGGCAATGAGGGTCTTGGTGAGTGGAGCGGCATAGGACAGATGAGCTGGGGCAGCAGCATAAGAGAGCGCAGGGGAAGGGATGAGTCCAGCGCTGGCAACGGCCACCAAGGCGCAGATGGTCAGGAACTGTACAGCCATAGAACAAAAGATAAAATATTATTTATAATTCACTTCGATAATTTGAAATTTATTTCATAATCAATTATACTTTTGTTGCACATACCTTGAATGCCATTTTGAGACGGAAATGAGAGAGTTGCTCACAACACTAAACAATCGGTTGAACTGTGCTTCCCCTAAAATAATTTAGTCAATTTATACTTAGCTGATTGCGGGGGTAATTTTTCGGCTGGACATGTGATTTTTTGTCCAGTTCGGACAGCTGTTGTAGCTTCGTTTGGGGCAAGCTGCACATGTGACTTGATCACCGCGTAAGGGCGTCAACAATCTCAAAGATTCTGCGCCACCGAAACACCAGTTCTTACGTTTTTTCATCCCGTCGACCGCACACATTACTCCGGTATCGGTTTAATGTTCCATTAATAACACATTCCGTTCAAATTTGAACGTGTTCATTTCTGCGTCTTCTTCTCCCCCACTCTCCCCCAAACACCACCCTTGGACGCAAGAATTTAGTTCAAAAGAGATCGTCGAACTTTTAATTGAGCCAACTAGTCGACCCGGAGAAGCGCGAAGTGCGTGAAGTTCAAAACCCGTCCACCCCGTGATGTGATCCGATGACTTTGACACTGATGGATTGTGACGAAATAGATGGTAACCCGCACCATCAGCAGCAGCAGCAGCCGTAGCCGCACGACATGTCTAGTTCCTCAAGGGTGTTAAGCAATTTGAGCGATCGACAAATTTTTGCTGCCCTCCCTTTGGACGATTGTTTGGTGGCTGGCGAAAAGGAGGATATCAAGGGGGGGGGGGTTTGGCCAGATAAAACAACATTTTGATCAACAATTTATGGAGTGTTTCCTGCGTTGTCGGACACGATCAGGTGAATTACAGCTGGGCTATGATCGAATTTTCTCATGAAAAATGGGGCGCGATTTTGATAATGGGTTATTCTGAAAAGTAAAACTTTAAATTGATTTGAATAAATGTGTTACCGAAGGATTTTTTCAACAGCATTATCGAAGATACTATTTTAATGGGAATGATTGTGTCATATTTTTCTCCATTTGAACAGCTTCCCGCTGTTTTGGTGCGTGGTAATGGTTGATTTCAGGTTGAATTCATTCAATCAAAACTATCACTATATTGAAAGGTCACACAGGAACGTTTTAGGCATCACATGAAAGCTGGTTGATTTGCTTTTGGGTTTGCTACTTTTTTGGCAAAAGAATGTTTTAGTCCACAAAATCTTTGAAGAGAGCAATTTTTTATTTTGCTCGATATTTTTGTCCACTACATTTACACACACCAAGATAAAATTTGTTGGTAAAATATTCCTAAATTTGAGAATTAAAGCTTTAAAATGATGTGCATCCCATCTTTATGTATTAAAAAAATACTTTATTTGTAATGAAAAAATCGGCAATTACTTTTCAGGCAACCCGATAGATATAGATTATTTACAATTTACAATGATTGGACAAATATCATTTACAAAACCGACCATATAAATTTCGTTTATTTGCCAAAAAAAATAACGTGTGCAAAATTTCATCTCAATCGGACATGATTTAGGGGTGCTTCAAAGCACTCAAAGTTTTGATTTTTCAGGCTAAGTCTCAAAAGGTCGATTTTCCGCCAAAATTTTTATTCGAGATAACACCAGTATTCAACATTTTATGCATTTTTAAGTTATGTTTTCGATTTTACAAATTTCATGTTTTGGGAGAGTTTCGAGGGACAAACAATCAAAACTTTGAGCGTTTTGAGGCACCCCTAAATGATGTCTGATAGAGCTGAAACTTTGCACGTGTGAATTTTTCGGGCCAATAAACAAAATCTACATGTTCGGTTTTTGAAATTTACCATGACCATTTTCGCTGCCACCCTAGACTATATATTGTATTATTTATCCAACGTACTTTATATCGAAATTCAGTCGCGATGGGGGAAAGTTATCTTCGGGAAACCAGAAAAGGTAATCGAGAGTGCTCGTCCAGAACCAAAAAGAACGGCGATACATTTCTGGGATACCTAATAAACTCACCGAGAGATCTCATTTTAAACTAATCGGACCAGCGATATATTGCGTTAATCATTGCGCGTCTACTTTATTAACCCTCCTGTACCCGCGTACACAACCGTATCTCGTATACTCACAGACTGTGCGTGTCTCTGTAATATTGCTATTGTGTATTTTTAGGCGTTATTGTTATTGATCATACCATACAAAAGAAACACAAATTTCTGCATAAATCGGGAAATAATCAAACAAATGGAACGAAATGTGGCATGTGGAGGTTTCAGAGGACAATGAATGTTTCTATGATGGTTGGACACTCCTCACCCCCTCTCCCAGGGAGTGGCTACCATGCAAATGAAACACAAATTTCTGCCCCAATCCAGAACTAATCAAGGAAATGGAGCCAAACTTGGCATGTGAGGGTTTTTGTGTACGAAAAATGTTTCTTGATAGTTTGACATACCTCCCTTCTCTGTAAGCGCAAAACTCGAGAAAGAAATAGTCCGATTTGAGCTATCTTCATTTTATTATATGTTCTGAATCAACCATGTATTCCATGTAGCGGAGAAACGTGTTATTTGCAATCAATTGAAGAACCTTGAACGAGAATTGTGTCTGAAAATAATTTTATATTATAATGAGTTTTGGTAGAAATACTAGGAAATTTACAGTAAAAGGAAATTGTAAAGTGTCATTTATAAAATCAATCAATGAATAGTTCTGCGATTGGATCCATAAACGTGAATGTTTGAAAGTATTGATAACAAAAAATCCATTTTGGGCGGGACGAAGTTTGCCGGGTCAGTTAGCAACCTTATAAGAAACAACCAATGTGCTTTGACCGCATTTTTCTTTAAATAAAAAAAAACAAAATAGTGAATACCACAAATGTTCTTTATTTAGAACAAAACTCATCATCTTCAAAATGCTGAGCAACCAAGTTATTTTGTTTTTTGAAGAAAGTCACTTAACATATTTTTGTAATAGAAGTACCAGTAAGTTTCCTTTTTTTTAATTAATGCTCTATTCTGCAAAAATGGTTACAAATTTAATATTCAATGTATTGTCCATCGCTAGTCACAACTTTTTTCCCATCTTACTTGCAATTCACGCATCCCTTTCAGGGCCGGTTTGTCGGCTAACCACGAATCGATCCAATTTTTGACTTCATCGAAATTGGAGAAGTGCTGGTCAACCAGGCCATGTTCCATCGATCGAAAAGGTAGTAATCGGACGGAGTAATGTCTGGAGAATACGGCGGGTGGGATAGGACCTCTCATTTCCCTCAGTGCACGACTCAAATGCAATTGTCGTCGGTAGAGGTTTCCCGTAATGGTTTCATTCGGTTTCAGCAGCTTATAGTATACCACACCCAGCTGGTCCCACCAAATAGACAGCATAACCTTCTGGCCGTGAATATTCCGCGCGGCAGTCGAAGATGATGTATGTCCGGGGTATCTATACGTTGCCCGACGTTTAGGTTTGTCGTAATGGACCCACTTTTCATCGCCAGTAACGATTTGATGCAAACAATCTTTTCTTTTATGCCGTTGGAGCAGTTGTTCGCACGTGAAAAAACGGAGTTCGACGTCTCCTGGCTTCAATACATACAAAACCCAATGTCCTATCTTTCGGATCATTCCCATTGCTTTTAAACGCAAAGCAATGATAGAATGAATACAAACATCAAAGGTCAATTGGAAAATTGATAAGACTGTGATAGGTTAGTTTATATCGTGAGTGTAAACAAATCGTACCAAAACATCTTAAATTTTGAAATCATTTATGATTTATTCAAGCTTTCAATCATGGCAATTCGGGTTCGTCTTATTTACAAACATTTTCTCCACCCGTCAAATCCTTCTTAGTGATGGTACAGGGCTGGGGAAGCGTAATGGCTGAGAGCTGGCTGGGCGAGGAGAGTCTGGTGGTGAGCAATGGGAGCAGCATAGGACAGAGCTGGCTGAGAGATGATGGTCTTGTGGGCAAGTGGGGCGGCGTAGGACAGGGCTGGCTGGGCAACAATGGTCTTGGCGGCAAGAACTGGAGCAGCAGCGATGGTCTTAACATGGCCGAGTGGCTCACGGTGGACGACGGCGTTGAATCCGTTGTGTGGGTCAGCGGTGTACTCGACGGTGCGCTTGTGGCCATCTGGGTCCACAACGGAGTACGATCCCTGGACAACATCTCCGCTGCGGGTCTCGTGCTGGGACTTCTGGTCACCGGTCAGAGCATCGGAGATTCCGTACGAGTAGGAGTACTGTGGGTTAGGGTCGTACTCATCGGCGACGATCTGCTTGGTGAGTGGAGCAGCGATCAGGGTCTTGGTGAGTGGGGCGGCATAGGACAGATGAGCTGGGGCAGCAGCGTAGGACAGGCCGGGGGAAGCGATGAGTCCAGCGCGGGCGACAGCCACCAGAGCGCAGAAAGTGACAAACTGTAAACGAAACGAAAAAAAATAATAAGAAAAATAATTCAAATCTTGACCCCTTATCACAACATACCTTGAATGCCATTGTTACAAAAGAGTGGATGTTTACAGAACGATGAAACTGATTGAACTGTGTCTAATCGATGTGTCCCAGACCAATTTATAGTGAGCTGATTTTGGCTAACGAAAACTCAACCGCTATCGTTAGCTCTTGTTTAAACCTTCAGCGTTTGGCGCCCGCGTTTTCCGCGTTTCTATTTTTGGTGGGGCACGCGAGACACCATTTTGATAACAGATTAGTGCCGCAACATTAACTTAGCCCAATGATATCAAATATCATATTCCCACGCACGTTAATGTTTTCAATCACGTGTGCCGCTTGATCGTTCGTCAGTTAATCATTAATGTTTGTTCTCTACATAAAACACATATTCTTATTTCGGGTTGGATCAGCATGAAAAAAAAAATTGACACACACGGGGGCGGCATATGCCCTCTATTTGTGTAACCAGTAATTGGGTTAATGCTCGTTTGAACTACTGTGTATTGAGTCACTTAACAATACGAAAAGGATTAACGCGTGAGGTCACACCAGCTCCAGTCAAAATGCAGCAGCACTACTATTCCGGTAGCAGCTGCCACTAAAAGGTAAAACGCGCTTTAGTATAAAACGCTTGGGCCGGGTTCGTTTGAGCACAGTTCGAACTGTTTCATTGCTAAGTGAAGTACAGCCTCCCCTTTGTAACAATGGCATTCAAGGTTAGTAACGGTGATTGGTGTTTTGTGGTGATGGTGGAACGAATTTTTATACACACGTTACGTTTACAGTTTGTGACCTTCCTCGCCTTGGTGGCCGTCGCTCGTGCTGGACTCATCGGCTCCCCTGCCTTGTCTTATGCTGCTGCTCCCGCCCATCTCTCCTATGCCGCTCCAGCCCATCAACTGTCCTATGCTGCCCCACTGACCAAGACCCTGGTTGCCGCTCCTCTCACCAAGCACATCGTTGCCGATGAGTACGATGCCCACCCACAGTACTCCTTCTCCTACGGAATCGCTGACGGACACACCGGAGACCAGAAGGAACAGCACGAATCCCGTGACGGAGATGTCGTCAAGGGATCTTACTCCCTCGTCGATCCAGATGGTTTCAAGCGTACCGTCGAGTACACCGCCGACCCACACAACGGATTCAACGCCGTCGTTCACCGTGAACCACTCGGCCATGTGAAGACCATTGCTGCTGCTCCAGTTCTTGCCGCCAAGACCATTGTTGCCCAGCCAGCTCTGTCCTATGCTGCCCCACTTGCCCACAAGACCATCATCTCGCAGCCAGCTCTGTCCTATGCTGCTCCTCTTGCCCATCACCAGACTCTCCTGGCCCAGCCAGCCCTCAGCCACTACGCTTCCCCAGCCCTGTACCACCACTAGAAAAATGAAAATATATTTGCAAAGATGAAATAAATCATCCAAAAATTTAGCTGCCCCCGTTTGTTTATTTTTGTTCCGAAAAAAGTGTCTTAGAAATAGAGAAAGGTCAGAAAAGTTCTTCTCAAAACCATGATGAGTAATACGAACGAAAATAATTCAATCAAACTCTTCATGTCAATCTCATAGATATAGATCGTGAAATGAGACATTCCCAGTTCAGCATTTCGTTTGAACTTCCTGACCGTAATGAATATTTTTTCGCGAGCAATAGGTTCCCTTATTATTAATACAATAAGTGGTAAATACATAATAGATATAAGAGACATTAGATTTAGATTTAAGAATTCAGCGTAAACTTCAACATTCTTACAATCGCCTTATATTCCCTCATTTTCCTGAAGAAAATACACTCGACAAAAAAAAATAGAGGAACAAAGTACGAAGTCGAAAATTTTAGGTGATTTTTGAAATGCTGTAAATTTGTGACAAATCATCACATAAAGGTGGGATACGCAGGTGTGGAATATTTTACGCAAAATCCGATTGAACTGAAATTTGCACGGGGTATTTTTCCCGGGAATCTACATTTGGCAGGAAGTCTCGTTCAAAAGTTCGAAGGTCACTTTTCCCCATATATTCATTGGCACACAATTACGGTCTTAATCTATGCTCTTGCAATTCATATGGTTATGCAAACGGTTTGAAAAAAGGCCGGATTTTGTTTATGGTTGTTTTCCATTGTCTGCTAGTGCAATATTCGTATTCACACTATATAATTTCTATTTGATTGCATACAAGTTTATTTTTTTGAATTCTTCCTACTAACTAAACATAGTCAAATGAAATTAATTTTCGGAATAATTAATTTCTAAAACATTTTGTTTTAGAATTTTGAGGTCAGAATGAAAAATATTCAGGTGAGGTACGTTTCACGTTGTATAGCATATTCATCCGATATTTCGAGCGATCTCAGAGTTGTAATGATAGTTTAAGGGACCACGAACTGTTTCCTAAATGGAGAACACAATGTCAAAATAGTTTTTCATCCCAACAGTGAGAGAGATAGTAATGAAAAAGACGGGTAGGTAATGTCGGGAACATAACTGAAGAGACGTAGGACTTCTTTTGTTCGGAACCATTTGAGCACAAATTGGACCAATCATAACGAGGCACATAGTGCGTTTGGACAATGGTTAACATTTCACAATTATTCAATCGTTTATTTCAAGAAAAATCAATTGTTATTCATTGTGATAGATGCGTAGAAGTATTTCCTATCAATTGATGTAATCATCTTTTGCGATATATTTACCCTTTGCGGTCGGAATAAATTCCCCTTGAAAGAGATCATCTTATCTTTCCACGATAAGAATCTTTTGTTTATACCGATTACCGTTATTTATCATTGACAGAATCCATGCCATACCAAACCGATATAATGTTTCTCAGATTTTCGTGAAAAGTGGTAGTTTTGTTCCTTATCGCAAAATATGCCGATTTCCATTTTAAGGTGAATCAACTTTTCCCCTTTTTCTGAAAAAAATGACTTTTTTCAAAAATTCATGATTGATGAAAAATTAATAATTTCATCAAATTCGATCTAGCCGTTTCGAAGGAATTCGACCACAACGTGACACGAGATTTTTATATATGTGTTAGGATTTTCTTCAAGACTATATTTTTTTCCGAAGGATTTTTCCGATTAATTTCAAAATACAAAATCCATTTATTCTGACTCCGCTTATTATGACGTGAATTGTCAATTCCCTCCGATGTCATGATAAACGGATTCCACTGTATAAGGCGATATACAGTAATTAGTTTCGGCCTAGTCTTAGGTGGAATAACTGCCATGTTTTATTCAAATACAATTATTATACTATAAGGGTAATAATTATTGTATTATATTGGTAATAGTGAATTACATAAATTATTTTTGCTTGATGTAAAAGGACAAATATTTTATATGGATATAATTCGACTTTTATCTGTGTTTTCAAAATAATAACAATAGTAGAAATAAAGTGTGTTAATCATATTATTTCAGTAAATCTTCAAAGTGCTTATGCATTCAACTTAAAGATTTATTTTTTATAAATAATTTTTTTTATATAAACAATGAATCTTCCGAAAATGCTTATTGCCAATGTTTACTCTTCCATTACTTTTCATTACATTCTGTATTCAGAATATGAATCAATTTAATATGCTTCTTCCAATAATTGCACCTCATTCCTCAATAATTACACCTCAAAACACAAAAGTAAGCATTTTTTATAGTTTCGTATTTGAGGTGCAATATTATTTTTTTCCGAAAAATCTTCTAAAACACCTGTCATTTGCATTGAGAAAATCGGGAATCGAAGTGAAATAAAGAAATACGTGTCATTTTCTTCTGAAAGAAACAAATATACGAGGTTGTGTAAAAGAATATATTTAATATATAACTAAGATGAGTAAGATGTTGTAGGTGGAAGCATTGAGTAGATTCAGAAAGTGAAAAAAGGAAAATAACACAACAACTTCTACAATTAAATCCATTGAATGAAATTTATTATCGATTTATTTAAATTAGCACATATAAAAACTGATAGTTTACTTAGAAAGCATTCAAGTTTTCCATGAATTTTTGGGAAGAAAATCATAATCACGCCTAAGAAAATACTAAACATCTTTCACATCTGTTCGGATTAACCTTGGAAAATGCACTACACTTTTGGAGCAGTTTTTAGTAGCAGCTCAAATTGTAAATTATTTTATTTGTAATTTATAAATTTTCGTGATTACTGTAGTTCTAAGTCTAGCTTACATTTAATATGTTCTTTCCAGGTCCTCGAGCTACTATGGTTTGGCAGACTGATTCCAATTTCCCGCAGGATAGTTTCAAACTAATAAAAATATATTTGTAATAAAAACCTAACAAATCTTGCTTCCAATACCCTTACTTACACGATCTCTTCTGGATTGTGGAGATCACGTTTTATTTTTTTTTAATTTTATTTTTGTAACTAATATGAACTAATTTGAAAAAAATTCTCATAAAATTCAATATTCAGTTGTACCATTTCGCTATAGGTTTGTTTTTATATATTTTCTTACTTTTTATTCTTCTCCATCTGACCAGTTGATCTGTCATGTTGACCGATTGAGTGTCTGCGTAGCGTTAGCCCGTAGTTTAAGCTGGATGTCCACTGGTTTTCGTCACAACATCCATAATGTTACTTCCATCCACTTACAAAAATTTTCTTATCTTCCTAAACTGAATCGTTCTAATTAGCGTACTACCTAAATCACAGCCTGTTTAAGGAAAACAGAGCTCTGTCGGTCCCTAAGGGCGGACGTTGAGCTTTTTGGTAGTCAAGCACTGAATGACTGGGACTGGCTGTTACGAAATAAGAAAATGAAAACATATACGATTTGTTTTCGAATGTTTTACGAAGTGAAACTGCTTTTTAGTCGAATTTCTGACTATTTTCTATTCATACAATGAGTATTATTTTTGGGAGCTGGGTAACAAGAGCGTTTGCACAATATCAGTGTCGGTCTCAGTTTCCAAAGGTACTTATTGCATAAATAGAAAATAGTCAGAAATTCGACTTGAAAGTAGTCAGATTTGTGAAACATCCGAACACAAACCGTATGTATTTTTATTTTCTTATTATATAACTGTCAGTCCTAGTCAGTCAACATGCTCCTACCAAAAAGCTCAACGTCGGCCCCTAGGGACCGACGCGAAGCTCAACGTTTGTCTACTCTCAGCCACCACAGCAAAAAATCATGCTGAATACTTTATTCAACGATGTAATAGTTTACATTTCTTCTAAGCGAATTCTCAACTTTTTCATGACTGTATACGGAGTTTCGATGAATAATAGATAACGATACTCGGTACAAACAAAATATTATTAGCATGGAAAGATAAGAGGATCTCTTTGAAGGGAAATTAATTTCCACCGGAAAGGGTTAATAGTTGATGCAGTGTTTTAATAGTTAATGAATTAACTAAGCCTACTCAAAACGAAACAATTGATTCACGGTCTGTGAGACCGTATGCGTGAGTATAGGAGGGTCAAATACCTGGTTAATTCAGATGAAATACTAGAGAATACATTTTTTAAATCTGTGGAACAGAAATTAGATTGACAAATTCATTCCGTTTTTATTCCTAAACTATTTGATCAGCCTAATAATCATCCAATTATTTTTGACCAAGATCATTTATCCCATTTTTAAAGCTTTTTTCAACTAATAATTCCACACTGGGAGGCGCAGGTGTTTTCGTCTAGTCACTAAAAGTACAATAATAACTGGAAAGATGAATCAACGAAGAATTTGGCTCAACATGACCCCTAGCAGCTGAATATCGACCACTATTCTCAAGGAACGTATACTTCCGATCCTACCAATCTTTGGGAAATCCTTTTAGGATTGTCTGTTGGTATTGTGGGTTGCTAGACACATGATTCAACATAAACTAATATAACAAACACTATCAATTAAGCTCATCACGTTTTGTGTGCATACATTTTTGCGTTTCATAAAAGTTCTCGTGAAAAAAACTCGATTTTCTCATTTAAAACGAATGCTTTTTCCATAAGATGCTATTAACTGAACATAACCTCGATACGCACCAGTAGTGCCATCTCTTCGACCTTGCACAGACTTTTCAAACAACCCATTTCAGGTGATATAGTTGAAGGAATCCTTTCTCGGTGATTATTGTGGAAAGTGATAACTGATTGTAAGGGAGAAAAATATCAGGATTCAGAGCGATCGTGATAATGGAAAACTGATTTTTGGGGTAGCGATAGAGCAAAGTTCGGCAATTGCTTACACACAATCAACCGGAAATGTGTTCTGGCACATGACTTTTGGCAATTGTGGTCTGTCTGAGACCAATAAGACCCTAGCTTCGCATGATTTTTGGAAAGCTCAGACTTTGTACATAACATATCAAACTTCAGAACGGTATGCTGAAGAAATATCTTTTTTCTAAATATTAATTGTTTAGTCGTATGCAAGAGCATAACGAATGTGTTTTACAGTTTTCCTAAAAATTTGAATGATTAATCATGGTAGCATGCAAAATATAGAAGTTTATGATATACCTGTTGAAATGTTCCGGTTCTGTCATAGATGCATTCCGTTTTGGGAATGTTCACGACATGTTTACATTCAGAGCCCATTATATGAGCGTTTATACAGAAGTTATAAGAGCCATATGGTCAGTGTATCACAAAAAATTCGTTCGAATTCTTCTCGTTCGAATGTTCGAGGGCATGTATCAGCGGATGTGAATTGAAATACCCCAAAGAACAAAACCCAGAAATCAGAGACTGAGAATCTTATTCAAGATGTCTGTTCAAGACTGTAACTACAAATAATCGAAAACCACGATTTAATTTTTTAATTTTTTCATCTATTCAGTTCCGCATTGGTTAGTTTTAGTTAACAAACAGTCGATAACAACGTTCCATCGCTTAGTGATGGTACAGGGATGGGGCAGCATAGCTGGCATAGGCTGGCTGCGAGATGATAGTCTTGTGGGCAAGTGGGGCGGCGTAGGACAGGGCTGGCTGGGCAACAATGGTCTTGGCGGCAAGAACTGGAGCAGCAGCGACCTTCACGTGGCCGAGTGGTTCACGGTGGACGACAGCGTTGAATCCGTTGTGTGGGTCCGAGGTGTACTCGACGGTACGCTTGAAACCATCTGGATCAACAACGGAGTAAGCTCCCTTGACAACATCTCCGTCACGGGATTCGTGCTGTTCCTTCTGGTCTCCGGTGTGTCCGTCAGCGATTCCGTAAGAGAAGGAGTACTGTGGGTGGGCATCGTATTCCTCAGCAACGACTTGCTTGGTGAGTGGGGCAGCAACCAGGGTCTTGGTCAGTGGTGCGGCATAGGACAGTTGATGAGCTGGAGCAGCATAAGACAATTGATGGGCTGGAGCAGCATAGGACAGATGAGCGGGAGCAGCAGCATAGGACAGAGCTGGGGAAGCGATGATTCCAGCACGGGCAACGGCCACCAGGGCGAGGAATGTCACAAACTGTGAAACGATTACATAACATTAGTAAACACTCTATCTCCAATCCTTCACCGTGAACACAAAATCATGATATCGTCCTTTAAAACACTTGCACATATTCACACGCACCTTGAATGCCATTTTGTTCTGCGCTGACTGCTGTTGTTCACTAAGCAATGAAATTGATCGAACTGTGCCTAAACGAAACCGTCGCTACCAATTTATAGCGAAACCGTTTTCGGCGATCCGTGATCTGGCTGTGGCAAGAATAACCTCGCCGGTTTCCCCTTTCCGCGATTTATCCTGTCCATAGTCCCAAACTCGCACGGTTGCCTCTCGTGTGCAGTGAAAGTAAACTTGAGTGATGAACTTGAGACTTCAGTGGGCCAGTTGTGTCAATCCGCTTTTTTTTCTGGGCTGTGCCTTTTCGGCGAAATGTTCTTATGCTGTGACGCACTAAGTAGTATAAAGTTATTGGAGGTGACTTACCGATTATTTACGATCTACGGGCGGTTATTGTGTTGGCATATTGTAACTTTGACACAGTGAAAGGACGGTAGTTGTTGCTATGCGAATCGATTGTAAAACGCATGGGGCGGGGGAACGATAATTCATAAAATGACGCCTGTGGCGGACGTGTGTGTGACTAATTTCCACCAAATTGCTACGGTTTGCTGTTTGTGCCTGGAGGCAAAATTGAAATACAATATAATGTAGTGATTTCATAATGCCGCTGCATGAATGAAGCTCGTTCTTGAATGAAACTAGTTAGAATTTCAGTTCCCATAGAATTGAACTGATGATCATCTTTACCGTGATTAAGGATTTTACATGGAACTGATGTTTTCAAAGGTAATCCAACTTTTGAGGAACGTCTCACTGAAGCCCATCATGAATCATGTAAAATGAAAACAAACTCTGGCAGAATTTCGTATCAGAAAATTGAATTTATTATAGAACATTGACACGTTCATGACAAAGTTGGTTTCCATTTGTCCGCAGTTTAAAAAAGACGTAAATCGGAAAATGTATTACCTTCTTGTTTGCTTTATCTATCTTAAGCTGATTTTATACGGCTCCATTACTCCCCTGCTGAGAATAGCCAGAGGGGTCTTTTTCGAAATGTCCACGATCACTGATCCAAAAAGGGTGTGATTTTAACCACTTTTTCGATGGCTTGCTCGAGCTTTGAACGAGAAGGCTCAAGGTCGACCCGCCGTTACGATTTGCGTAAATTATTGAATTCTCAGCACAATAAATTGCCAAATAGACACTTATTTTATTACGTTCATTTGATTCATTGATTTATGATACTACGTGTGAGGGAAAGTGTGCCCAATATTAATTAACCTCTAATAATGTAAATAATTTATTGAAGCAAATAATGTTCTGATATCTTTCAATTATCAATAATGCATTATTTAATAGTTCACTTGAATCTAGTCTATTTAGACTAACCATTTTCTGTGCAATTGGATATATTTTACCTAACCGAAGCACTCTATTAGCCTAAATTTTGAGGCAATTTTAAAAACAATCAATTACAAATCCGTTTAAAGAAAAAATCAACACATATTCCTTTTCGATTCCTAGTTCACTTACTTTTATTTCTTCTCCATCGAAACCTGAACCTTCTGATAATGACGATGAACAACAGTAATGTTTTCAATTCAGTCATTTCAGAGCATCATATCTTTTAATTCAACTTTTTTTATTTTTTTCACGAAAATCGATTAAGGGACACCTTTTCCATTTCCAAATTGTCATAATTTCAACAAACCGTGTTGTTATTCCTATGTTTTGATTAATTCATTAACGTTTAACGATCGTTTTTCTTCTTAAATTTTTTGTGCAAAGTTTGAAATCTCACAAGTCATATCACTTGATGAAGTTAGGAACACAATTTATTTTCTATTTGCTATTGACAGAGTTTTGGCTTCCGATTTCATTTCCCCAAAAAATTGATTGAAAAATTGAATTGATTTTTCATTTTTTACTACATAGATCTTTGCATTTTGCGTTAACGCACTTCTTTGATATTTTCAGACAGATTGGTAGTGTATATTTCAGGGAAGCTGATTGGAGCAATATCACCCCAATTGAGCTATTTGTTTAGATCTAAGAATTCATGCCACTTTTACAAGGTTTATACAGCAATTCCATGAAAACACTCAACTTCCAAATTACTTTGAATCTACTCAAAACTTGCATAAATATTTCATATCGAATATCTCTATTTTTTAGGATTCTTTTATTTTTACAGGCTCAGAATTCGGCTCCATTAAACTTATGTATAAAGGAGCCGAATTCTTAAATATATTTTTAAAGCTATACATAAACAATTTTCATAATTCTATGGTTAGTAAGGTGGTAAACCAATTACTATCGAATATCTTAGACTCATATATTTATTTTTCACTTTCACGGTACATCGATGCATTTCCAGGGGACGAATTTAACCCTCCTGTACTCGCGCAAAAACCGTAACTCGTGTACTCGTGTACTACGCGTCTCTGTTATATTGCTTTGTGTATTTTTTACGCATTATTGGTACTTATTTAAAGATAAAGATACGATTGAATGAAAAAACTCCAGAAATTATTTTTTCTTTAACTTTATTCCGTTTTAATAATCATTTAATCCAGCTTCCTCATCGAATTTTGGTTTGTCAGACCGTATGCGCAAGTATAGGAGGGTTCAGAGGAAGTATGCATTTACACTTAAAATTAATTTTTAGCACATGTTTTGGCATCCCGATTTGTTATTTAAATAGGCCCAAAATCACAGAAAGTATGCTACTCCGCCATACTGGTATATAATTTGTATAATATATATGCTATAGCAATATAAGAGCAATATAAGCGAGCGAAACTCGAGACACATTGCAAATAAGCACGCATTAAAGCTTTCCGCATACTTTGTCACGTACAAGGCCCAAACCGAGAAAGAAATAGATTCACGTTTATGCTCTTCTTTTTACTCATAGAAAACATTTTCCAACTGCACTTAATAATGTGGTGTAATATTATCACGCATTCATGCAACAGCTCCAGTGGCTATGTGGATTGCATGGTCGTGTAAAACAGCCTTGCATCCCAGCCGGCCTAGATTCGATTCCCGTTGACGTTGTTTGATTTTATTTTGGGTACAATCCCAAGCTGACGTTCAGTCTGAGAGAAAGAGATGTCTGCTCCCTTATACACAAACATCTTAAAGCCTTTGAAAAGGGTGCTTTTATTTGTTCATTTCACGCTTCAGCACACGAAAAGGCATTTTTCTGCCGAAGATAAAATGATTTCTGCCAACGATAGTTTGGGTGTACATTCCATCCCTTAAACCATGAACTCGTCAATACGTTAGGGATAATCGCGGTAACCAACAACCGAACTCATCTTCGCTATACATTCGCTACAAACTTACTAGTGTGTGCTGACGAGGAATGTGGAAAAAATCATTATAAAAAAATTATAAAAAAAAATCAGTTTGCCTCCAGAAGCGCTCACCTTAACTGGCGAGTCTGCTTTCTCATTCTCCGGAATCGAAAGGTAGGAGGGAACTCATTCTGAGGTTATCTTGAATAATTTTTCGACCAAAACACTCAATAGTAGTCTTTTTCTTATTAGGAAATAAGATGAGTGTTTAGCAACATATAGGATAGCCTCTATTGAGCTGAGACTTTCTGCAAAGATAAAATGAAGGTCGATGGGCAATGTTATAATGATCCCTGGAGCATAGTACATCGCACCCAGCTCAGTGACATACAAGGAGCAAAGATCTCAGAATTTGAAAGAGGCACAGGAATTTCATTTATGATGCCGATATAGAATAAGGAGGCTTTCAAGTAAGCTATGAATCACAGATTCCACAAAATCAAGTTATAATTGTTCAAAATTTGTAAATTATCTCATTGTGCCGTGATTTCAAATCCGTACACTTTTGACGTAGAACTACGTCTAACCGGAATATATGGGGGGTAAAATGAAAATCTAATCACAGAACATGCAGGAAAAAATGAAAGATTTCGAATGCTTATAACTCGAACATTTCTTGATAGATCGAAAAGATATTTGCATCAATTGATAGGAAATATTTCTACGCATCCATCCCAATTAATGAAATGTTATTCTCCTGAGATAAACAATTGTATAACTGTAAAATGTCAAGAACTATCTAAACGCCATAACGGTCCGTTTTGATTGGTCCGGAACCTGGGGAATACATTGGCATTGCAAATACATGCAAGGTGGGGGAATTTTTGTTCCCACCGAAATGTGTTCCCTAAAACAGTCATCAAAACCAAGGTGCCTCACATTACATGTCGTTTGTTCCAATTCTTTACTTACACAGTAAATATGTTGAATTCAATTGAATTCAAAAATTGTTTCATTCAATCAATAATTTAATCAATACAAACAAATGCTTTCTAAGCCAACTGCGGTTATACCATAGATACCGTTCTGAATCATATTTCGGACGCTTAAGGCATATGATTCAGAAAACAGGTCTCAACTCTATGCACAGGTATTATTTGGTTGATATTTTTAATAAATTAGTTCAATACGCTTTTAAGCTTTCTACTTTGGTACCTATTTGATTGAAAACATAAAAAAAACATCGAATAAAATGCTTTTCAAATGAAGCGAATAAAAATCAAACTTCGGACACTAAATCAAATTTCGGACAGATTGAATTCAAATTTCGGACACTTTATTTTGTAATTTTTTGAACGAAAATTACATTAAACTTGATTATATTTTATAGTCAACTGCGAAACACTTACCAAGCAATCACAGTAAACTGTTAACCATAATGAGAACTGATGAAACACGGGAGAAATTAAAATATTGATGAACGGGTAAATTCTACGTGCTCATGCTAAGCAAACGTCAAACACAAACGATAGTGAGTAGTGTTGTAAGATTTCTGCCGATTATGTTATAATTCAAATGTAGTTCTCGTATGAAATGATAGTGAAACCAAGGGATTACTCTAAAGAAGCAATTAAGTATTTAAATATATTAGAACAAAGTGTCCGAAATATGATTCAGAACGGTATAACCCACCCATTTTTTATTCATGATTTGAATTATGTACACTAGGGTGACAGCGAAAATGGTCATGTCAAATTTCAAAAACCGACCATGTACATTTGCCCAAAAAAATGAACTGTGCAAAGTTTCATCTAAATCGGACATGATTTAGGGGTGCCTCAAAGCGCTCAAAGTTTTGATTTTTTGATCCTCGAAAATCTTCCAAGGGGGAGTAAAGGGAATTTGTAAAAATCGAGTTTTTTTTTATTCCAAATGACTTAAAAATGCATAAAACGTCGAGATCTGGTGTTCCCTGAAAAAATTGTCTGAAAATCGACTTATTGGGACTTTGTCTGAGTGGCCAAAAAATCAAAACTTTGAGCGCTTTGAGACACCCCTAAATCATGTCCGATTTAGATGAAACTTTGCACAGTTCATTTTTTGGGCCAATAAACAAAATGTACATGGTCGATTTTTGAAATTCGATGATGATTTTTTTTCCAATATATTGACATTGACCCAATAGTAACTATCAGTCACATAGATTCAAAATGCAAAAAATGTTAGGTTTCGGCTGATATTGAACGTAATGAAAAAATGTCCGGATTCAAAAGCATTATTGTATTCCAGATTCAAGTTTTCATACCCAGATCGAAGAGTTGCACGTTGGTGGTTTATCTATATTTTATGCGTCTTCGCATTGCTGGTTTTTTTTCTGGCAGTAGAGAAGTTTTCTCGAGTGCTCTCATATGTTTCCCAGGGCTATATATTTTTTCTCCGCACAAAATTTGTTTCCGATAACAATACATCACATGGAGCTATTTTCAGGTCCTCAATCAACCTGAGGGGATATTTCATCCGCTGCATGATTTTATGACACTAAGCAACTGATCGTTAACGAGAAGAAGAGATACCAGTTTGGTAGACAATGTTTTCACTAGTGCTTCCGTTTGCGTTCGAACTGTAGGATGTCTTGCTTACTTCTTATAGTTTCAAACATTGCCTTAATTCTTAAATCCGACTATGAAGCTATGCACACGTGATTCTTCGGATCAACGCAGATTATATAAATGAAGCTCGGATGGAATGGAGGGAAGCATTTTTTTGGCGTTAATCACGCAATCGTCATGATTGCGTTTTGTCTGCGAATAGTTGTATGAGATTTTGATGACAAACTCACGATCTCAATTCGATAGGAAGTTATAGCATAGCCCTGAAGAATCTTCATGTAGAGATTAAAACAGAAACAGAAACAAACACATTTCTACTATTTACAATGTTCTCATATATTCAGTTCACGGTTTTCAATAAGTTAGTACAGTCAACAAACAATCAACGATAACAGCTCTTAATGGTGGTACAGGGATGGGGCAGCATAGCTGGCATAGGCTGGCTGGGAGATGATGGTCTTCTGGGCCAATGGGGCGGCGTAAGAGAGAGTTGGCTGCGAGATGATGGTCTTCTGGGCCAATGGAGCGGCGTAAGAAAGGGCTGGCTGGGCAACAATGGTCTTGGCGGCAAGAACTGGAGCAGCAGCGACCTTCACATGGCCGAGTGGCTCACGGTGGACGACGGCGTTGAATCCGTTGTGTGGGTCGGCGGTGTACTCGACGGTACGCTTGAAACCATCTGGATCAACAACGGAGTAAGCTCCCTTGACAACATCCCCATCGCGGGATTCGTGCTGTTCCTTCTGGTCTCCGGTGTGTCCGTCAGCGATTCCGTAAGAGAAGGAGTACTGAGGATGAGCGTCGTATTCCTCGGCAACGACTTGCTTGGTGAGTGGGGCGGCAACCAAGGTCTTGGTCAATGGAGCGGCATAGGACAGTTGATGGGCTGGAGCAGCATAGGACAGATGGGATGGAGCAGCAGCATAGGACAGAGCTGGGGAAGCGATGATTCCAGCACGGGCAACAGCCACCAGGGCGAGGAAAGTCACAAACTGCAAAACGATTACATAAAATTAATAGCACTTTTGTTCCAATCACTTATCGAAAACACAATTAAAAAGTCCATTGCATCACTGGTACACACCTTGAATGCCATTTTGATGATTGCTTTGGCTGTTGTTCACTGAGCAATGAAACCGATTGAACTGTGGCTAAACGGAACCGTCGTTCCCAATTTATAGCAACAAAATTTTTGCGCTCCAATTCGAACAAGTATAATGTCGCTGTCGTCCGCTCTTCTCGTTTATCCTTTCCGTACGCCCAACATATGCACACATCCATACCCCCGCCCCGTGTGTTTCTCTCACGTGTAGCGAAAGTGAACTTGAGCGATGAACTTGAGCGGACCTGATCTGGCGGTGTCTCGACTCGGATGCTGATTTTTCGGCGAAGAATTCCGCCAAGCCGCTTGCAATTAAATCGATCGCGCGATTGAATGGTTCGTTGTTTCTTGTTTTCCTTACACAAGAATTTCACGATTCCGATAGCCATCCGTCGCATGAAATCGCTATTTTCAGGTAGCCTTTGATTGACCCGGGGGGAATTTTAATCTGGGCCCGATTTTATGACTCTCTGTAATGGGTCGGCATTGACGAGAAGGCACAAAAGTCTAGCAGACCTTGCGCGAAATTAATGCTTCCGTTTGTGCGTTTTTGCCATGGTGTTCAACTGTGTTCAACGTTGTAACCAGTTGAAGTGGGGTCGCTGAACTGGGCGTATTGCCTATGACCGGTGCGAAGTTCATTACCGAATCTTGGGAGTATAAATTGCAGAAAAATATGCGTATATGTAATTTTGATCTCGATCTGTGACGAGTTATTGACCTTATCTATGAATTAGATGTCCAGTGAAATACATTAAACTTTTACATCATTTATTGATCGATTATTCTACTTTCGCAATTGAAAACATTTCCAGATTGAATTTTGTAGGAAACTGATAGTTTTGATGAAGTTTCTCACAGTCTAAACTCGTTTTTCTATACAAACGAAGTGAAATGCAGAATTACTTGCATAGAAAAAACAATTATTAATTCATTTATCTGTTCTATGCTAATTCTTAACATAAAGATTTTCACTTCGAGGGTGAGATTCACGTTTGTCAACATATGTTTTCTTGTGTTTGTACCCAATACATAAATTCTATGCTTGTCACCTTCAAAGAAGGCCACTTTCGATACAATACCGTTATGATAGCGACTAATTCATCAGTTAAACATTTTTCAAACGCATTTTCCTAAATCAAGTTGGGTTTTCTTTTTTTTTGTTGCGCTTTCCATTCAGTCCGCATCAAGAGCGTTTGCACAATATCAGTGTCGGTTTCAGTTCTCAAAGATACTTATTGTATGAATAAAAAATAGTCAGAAATTCGACTAGAAAGTAGCCACATATTGTAACACTTCCTAAAACAAACCATACATATTTTTATTTTCATATTTTGTTACTGTCAGTCCCAGTCAGTCAGCGATTTCCTACCAAAACTCTCAAACGCGGTAACGACGCGGGCCTCAACATGTTAATCGCTCAACCTATAACTTAATTTTTTCCAACAGAATGGACCAAGTTCGAACGCTACAGAACTACTTCACTACTGAGCGCCCTAGTGCGTTGTGATTGGCAAATGCATCATTGGTTAGTCTCGATGTTATCACTTTGAATCAATCGAATCACCACGAGTGTGGCTCGACATTTGACTTCTGGGAATGGAAAAAGTCAGTCGGGCCACATCAGGGTATTCGATGATAGTACATGTAATCGGGATTAAAATAATAATATAAGGGCCAAATGTCTTATAATAGCCAGTAACGTCGAGATTTATGTTATCTCGAGATTTTTTTTTCAAAAATTGCTTTTTCAGACGGCAGAGTGCCAAAAAGTCATTTTTTGACAAAAAATTATTTTCGGGAAAACAATAAATCTCGACGTTTCTTGTAATTTAAAGATTCGATTTAAAAAAACAAATTTTGACGTCTGCGGTACTAGAAAATGAAGTCCGATTGAGCTAATATTTTGCATAGGGACGGATTCCATGCCAACTCGTCTTAGGAGTTGGCAGCATTATCTCAGATAGCAGTTAAACGTCGTGGGTGTAAAGACATTGGTCATTTGAACAACTTTGCAATGTTTTACTCATAACATTTCTATGTGTAAATTCTCGCGTTTCACATCATGTTTCACACATGTCCTTGACATGTTTTCAAATAGAAAAAAATTCAGAACATGTAAAAAAACGATAATTTATCCATAACAATGTTACGAGACAAATTCTAATAGTTGTTGTACAAAGAAAACATGAAAAAGTTGTTGTTGGAAAACTCTTTCCCTGTGAAAAGTGCCAATCCTCTGATGTTATGGTGTGGTGTGTTGTAGTGTTGGAAATTGTAAGGCCTATTCATACCATTTTTTTCAGATAAAAAAAAAGGTTTTCAGTGTAATTTTTGTTTGAAAAAATTTTGGTTTTTTTTAAAAATTTAAACAATTTCCTACATTTCATATTATGACTAGAATTTTGTAGATATTATAGTTTAAGAGTTATAAAGTAGATTTTTCATTTAAAAAATTTCAAGTTTGCAAAGTTGCTCAAATGACCAATGTCTTTACACTCACAACGTTTCACTGCAATCTGAGATGGTGCTGCCAATGGTCAGTCGAGTTTGTATGAAATTTTTCTAGGTTATTTTATCGTGCGAACCAACATTTCGCAATAAGTTCCGTATGAAAAATCGAAATGACCATTTTCATTGTCACAAAACCACACGTTTTGCCACGTATTCCGAAAAAACGAAAAAAATGAAACGATTTTTGACAATTTTTTTTCCGAAATGACAGTAGATCTCAACGTTTCATGTAATTTTAAGACATTTGGCATCAAAATATTTTTTTTTAAACCCCGATTTCATGTATATGAAAAACCTCGTCTTCAAATTTGATGATTGATAGATCAATAAATAATGATTCAAATATAGTTTTTGAATTCTGTGTAATTCATTAAATTCTGTATAATTATAATCAGCCAAAAATTTGCCTAAGAACATTAGAATTTACAGCAGATTCGGTAAAATAGTATGAAAACCTGTTTTTGGCTCTTTTTTTTAAAACGATAAAAAAAAATCTTTTTTATAACGTAAATAACGAATTATTCTTATACGAATTTAATGGAGTTCTCAAAACTGAAATTCGATTTGTGCTGGGATTATTATTTATTGATCAATTCATCATAAAAAACGAAGGGTAAATTTTTCATTCAAACAAAAATATCTTTGTCTTGAAAGGTCGTGCAGGAACGTTATAGAGATCCAATAAAAACTAGTTGATAAGGTTAATTGAATTTGCAATTGATTGAGTTGGCAAAAAATTTGTTAGTCCTCAAAATTCATGAATAAGAAAGAAATCGATTCTTTATTTGGTCGGTTTTAAGTCAGACCGGACCATGTAAAATTTGTATGATTTCGAGTAAAACGAACTTGAAGTTCAGTGCTCTGCAACTTTTTAGATTTGGTTCACTATGACTGAACAATTTCGAAATATTTCTCAATCAAATAACAGTTGTGAGTCAAAGTGTGCCATTCTGTTATGAAAATTAGAGTGAGAAGGACTGCGTAAACATTTGGTTGCGTTCAGCATAACAGTCTCTGTCATCTATTACAGGCATGAATATGATTGCCCGGCTTGCATTATAAAGCATATACCACCCATTTTCAATAATCTTAAGCAGTATTTCTTAACAGAATCGTCAAATTCAAATTCATTGTCATCGAGTCTAAACCGCACTCTGAAATAGCACATTTTGCGATCATTCACACCGAAGACCACAATTTTTCACTGATTTTTTCAGTCAGAGTGTTTTATTTTTTAAAATACTCAGAATGTGCACATTTTACACTTACGGGTTCAAGTACATTTCAACAAGGTACCTATAAGCTACAAGAACAATGTTTCGTTGGTTTGAATCTGGCGCCTGTTTAAATTCAATATACAAATGATTGATATTTGGTCCACTCTGTCTGCACATGATACAGAGTCACCTCACCATGGTAAATGGTAAATGGTCCGCTCTGACTGCATACTATGAGGAGTTTTCGTTGATCAATCATAACAATTTCGATCCGTTATTTCTGCTGTATGCGAAATTTTCCAAATCTGATAAATGTGGTATGTAGTTTACATAATGCTTAACCAAATGTAATCAATCACTCGAAATTTTCAGTTTTGCGACTTGGTCCCCTCTGACTTATCACCGACCAATTTCTTCTCGACATTTTTGTTCACTACATCTGCAGACAACAAGATGAAAATTTTTTGTAGAATCGAAAACTTGAAAGTTTAAACTTCAAAATGATGTATATCTCATCTTCATGCGTTGATTTTCTAAGACTTTACCGTTTTTACCAGAAATGGAGAATTTCCCAATATCAATAAATGGTTTCTGTTTTCGTTGCAGGTATGCATCTCAAAAACCATACTGAATATCCGTCTCCTGAATACAGTTTAACATCGTAAGTGGAAATTATAGATAATCTTTTTTTTTTGTTCTTACAAGAATGCATGCATGCAAAAAAAAACAAAACATATTGGATGATATTTACATCTATTCAAGTCTCATTTCTGCACAATTTAAAATAACAAATAAACAGTCCATATCGATTTCACCGGCTCAGTGGTGGTACAATGTTGGGGCGGCATAGCTGGCATAGGCGGGCTGGGACAGGATGGCCTTAGAGGCCAACGGTGCGGCGTAGGATAGCGCTGGCTGGGCGATTATGGACTTCGTGGCCAATGGGGCATATGAGAACGCTGGCTGCGAGACGATCGTTTTGGTGGCCAATGGAGCGCTATAAGACAGAGCTGGCTGCGAGATGATGGTCTTGTGGGCCAAAGGAGCGGCGTAGGACAAAGCTGGCTGGGCAATGACGGTCTTGGCGGCAAGAACTGGACCAGCAGCGACGGCCTTCACGGCGAGTGGTTGACGGTGAACGATGGCGTTGAATCCGTTGTGTGGGTCGGCGGTGTATTCGACGATGCGCTTGGTGCCGTCTGGTTCCACGAGCGAGTATGAACCCTGGACAACATCTCCGTTGCGGGACTCCTGCTGGGACTTCTGGTCACCGGTCAGAGCATCGGACACTCCGTAAGAGTAAGAGTACTGTGGGTTTGGATCATACTCATCAGCAACAACGGTCTTGGTGAGCGGAGCGGCAACCAGGGTCTTGGCAATTGGGGCGGAATAGGTCAACTGAGCTGGAGCAGCGATCACATTTCTGGCAATTGGGGATGCGTAAGACAGAGCTGGCGATGCGATGATTCCAGCGCGAGCAACGGCCACCAGGGCGAGGAAAGTCACAAACTGTGGATAAAATTTAAATTAAACGACGAGACATTATAATACTTCCATTGGTCAGCTGAATGCTTGTTACCTTGAATGCCATTTCTACTTGCTCACTGATCAATGGAACCGATCGAACTGTGCCACCACAAAATTGGCGTTGCCAATTTATACCATTTGACCGAGAACATCACTGCTTACTGTTCTAGTTGTTCCGCCAAAGCGAAGGTGGCTTCACATTTCGTACGGTGAAAGTGAACTTGAACAGGTTGAACTTGAAGTTTTACTGAATGATCAGATTGCAGCAGGAGGCGATACATTTTGCCGTATGATGCAACAGTCTGTGATATTCCCCCATCGTCCTTGCAGTTGAACTTTGTCTGTAGGAATAGTTTCACTAGCTTTACTCTTTCTACTTAGGGCGAACAAATTCGGAATAGTTGAAAACAGAATACAGGGCGGACTCGATTATATACAGACTCGATTATATGTGATTCGATTATATACAATTTTGGACTCGATTATATACAGTCTGAAAAAATGTTTTTTTTTACATTTCAAAAATGACTCGTATCAAGAAAAAAATGTATCCTTTGAACGTTGAGGTGGAAGGTTTTGAAGATTTTGCTTGAATTTTCACCAGGAATGGTTTATATCGATATTGCAGCGGAATTAAGAAAGATAGAAGTTGGGTGTCAAAGAACAAATTGTAGAGCGATTTGAGAGTTTTGATTTGATTGATAAAAACAATTAAGTTTAATATGAATTTTTGGTTTAATAATAATTACACATTAAAAAATACTAAATTTGATATTTTTACTTCCAAAATGTTATTTAAGTCCACTCATTCAGATATTTCACTACTCTATCCTGTACTAAATTTTCTTACCTTTCAAATGAAAGCAACAGAATTGGCTTGCACGGCCAATTCTGTTGCTTTTTTTTATAGTGTAGAGTAAATTTAAAGCAACGAAGTCCGAAACAAAAAAAAGTTCTATAACTCTGTCATTGTTGAAATTCGAACATATGCGTATAAAACATATAGGATTTTTTCATCAAATATGATCGTCTATCACCTACTGAGAGATTCTGGAAAAAAATATTTTTTTCATGTGAAAAAGGTATTTTCTGGCTTTGATTAAATTCTTCTTTCATTCTCAATAAAGGAAAAATATATGCATAAAAAACGAATAAAAACATTATTTTTGGCTCGATTATATACATAATTCGATTATATACAGTGAAAGGAAATCGGAGACTGTATATAATCAAGTCCGCGCTGTAATTGCATTTTGCTTGATGTAACCACATAATTCCGATGTTCCTCGAAATCGAAGAGTATGAGCTTGAAAATAAAACTCGCGCTGTCCCAAAATATATCCAATATTATAGATTCTGAGACAACAGTTCTGCTGGATAGAGGAAAAAAAACTGTTGCATAGAAAACTATTAACACATTCGAAACAGATGACGGATGAATATCCTGGGGGGACCTGACACTTTTCTCGATCGAAATGGATAGGATTTAGGATTTGTAAAAAAAATATAGGTGAGGAAGTAAAATGTATTTACATATTTCAACGTTTATTCACATTCACAACGTAGTCACGTTTGTTTTCTTTGTAATGACATGAACTGAATCTATTGTGAATAGGGAAACCAACAAAAATAACGAGAATTATAAACGCATTCATATTACTCCATTCTTGACCTTCGTGTAGTCGTGCGCAAAATCATAACTCGTATAATAACATGTCTATAGTATGTCTCGACATTTGGTGCAACTATAAGACATTTGCCATAAAAAAAATGAGAACCCCGATTTCCAGTGATTTTTCGATTTAAAAAAAACTCAAATCGTATGCGACACAAGTAAATGAAGCCCGATTATGCTAATAATTTGCGTAGGGTATTTTATCGTGTAGAGCAACATTTCGCACGATGTCCCATATAAAAAATCAAGATGATTATTTTCATTGGCACACTAAACCATTCTTTTTGCCTTGTATTCCGAAAAAAGAGTGCCGATTTTTGACAAAACATTTTTTTTCGAGGTGACAGTAGATCTCAACGTTTCATGCAATTTTAAAACATTTGACAAAATTTTGTTTTTCGAAAACACAATTTTCATGTACCACCCAGGTCTTTCACGTCGTGGTGGTCATTGCTAATTAGTTATATATCCGGAGAACATGACAGCATACTGTAACAATGGTCCTGGGTGCAAGTACACAGAACTGACCCCGCTTGCGAATCCAGAGCCACATCGAGACTTTATGATTTCACCTGAAATGGATGAACGAGTGAGATAGCGAATATTCATCAGATGGAAACGATGTTTATCATGATTTCGGTGCAGTGCTCTTGATAATAATTACCATCCGATAGCACATTTCATCGCCTCTTTTTTCATTTTCATCGCCTCTTTTTTCATTTTTCAATTCAAACATTTTGATATATATTTTTTCAAAGTTATACGTTTTTCGGGAGAGTGGGTTTCGGGTAAATGTGACTCAATCATGCAAACATAGTCAGTGAACTAATTATTCGTTTTGAGAAATAATTTACAGATTTTTTTTGGGTAAAATTACTTTCTCCGCGTCCATAGTATTTATTGTATTAATTAAAAACGTAAACAACAACTAGTGATACAGAGCTGGGGCACCATAACTGGTCCAAACGGGATCGGAAACCAAAGCCTTGGTGACGATAGGAGCGACATAAGTGGCAAGAGCAGGCTGGTCAACAACGGTCTAGGTGGCAAGAAGAAGAGCAGCAGCAATTGCCTTCACGGCGAGTGGTTCACGGTGAACAACGACATTGAATCCGTGAATCGGATCGGCGACATATTCGACGGTACGCTTGGTACCATCTGGGTCGACGAGCGAGTAGACACCCTTAACGACATCTCCATCACGAGTTTCATGCTGGGACTTGTGATCTCCGGTCAGCGAGTCCGAGACTCCGTAGGCGAAGGAATACTTTGGATGGGGGTCGTACTCATCGTCGACAACGGTTTTGAGCAGTGGAGCATGTGGGGCGGCGAATGCTAGTGGCGCTGGAGCGGCGAGGTAGGACACAGCTGGCGATGGGATGACTCCAGCGCGAGCTAGGGCCACCAGGGCGAGAAAGGTCACAAACTGTAACATAGTAGAAATTCCCGTGAATAATATGTGGAAGAAAGACGAAACTGATAAAACGAACCTTGTATGCCATTTTTTGAATTTTGTTGGAGTTGTTCACTGAGCACTGCAATCAACTGAACTGTGACTTATTGAACAATTCCGAACAAAGTTATAGCATGTCAAATCGCTGACGGGAAATTCGTTTTGATTAGTCTTCCGCGAACATCTAATCAATGCGTCTCGCTTAGATGAATTGCATCAGTTGTTTATTTGATAAAACTCCCCGGATTCTCGATAACTAGAAATCAATGTCATCCGGAACATGTGCACGAGTTCCAATGCAAATGCGTTAATTAATTGGAAATAAGCGAACCGTAACAGTCTTAATTGGGTTCTCAATTTGATACCTATAAAACGGCATCATTTCTAAAACACAGTTCAATCAAACTCCGTGAGCAACTCAAACCATCGACAAAATGGCATTTAAGGTGAGTTTTAATGGAAAACAATTGAGGGGCTTAGAATGCAAGGGGTGTAAGTGACTCGATCGATTTCTCTTCATCAACTTTTTCTTTAGTTAATAACTCAACTGCAAAAACGTTCCAATGTGAGTTTTCTATAGAATCCGATAGATGAGGTTCTGACCTATCTCCCACATTGTCTAATACAGCTGGAAATGAGTTTGCAGCTAAGTTATGACCAAAAGAGAGAGTCGATGTAGATAAATCGATCAAATCACTTACACCCCTTTCATTCTAAGCCCCTCAATTGTTTTAATTGAACCTGAATCCCAATTTGTCCCATGATTTTCAACAGTTCGTGACATTCTTCGCCCTGATGGTTATTGCCAACGCCGGTGTCATCCCGTCTCCGGCTGTGTCCTATGTTGGCGCTCAAGCGTCACTAGCACACGTCGCCCCGCAGGCCCAACTGCTCGAAACCGTCGTTGATGATGAGTATGATCCCCATCCACAGTATTCCTTCGCCTACGGAGTGTCGGACTCGCTGACCGGAGATCACAAGTCCCAGCATGAAACTCGTGATGGAGATGTCGTTAAAGGTGCCTATTCGCTCGTCGACCCAGATGGTACCAAACGCACCGTCGAATATGTCGCTGATCCGATTCACGGATTCAATGCCGTTGTTCACCGTGAACCACTCGCCGTGAAGGCAGTTGCAGCTGCTCCTCTTCTTGCCACCAAGACCATTGTTACCCAGCCAGCTCTTGCCACTTATTCTGCACCTCTGGCAACCAAGACTCTGGTTTCCCAGCCCGCTTGGTCCAGCTATGATGCCCCAGCTCTGTACTACTGAAATTAAAATAAAATGGAATAAAATGATCGGACCATCGGAAAAACAAAATAGAATCCGAAATCCCAAATATTTGACAGCTTCTACTAAATGATTACAGCGCTGCTACCATTAATTCTGTTTTGCATGAATTTAGTTTGTCCAGCTTGAAGTCTTGAATTTTATCGCAATCGTTATGTATTCTTCATTATCGTTACTCTGAGTTTTGCTTGCTCCAAAATAACCGTATTCGTGCAACTCTCAGAGTAGAAAGATGGTAATTGATTAATGCTGGTTTTTTCATCTTTTCTAACAATCACGGTGGGAAGTAGTCAGACAACAATCACACGTAATCATCTTCTATTACCTTCTTCCTTCCTTCTTCTATTATCTAATCATCTTCTATTACCAATATTCTTTCTAATATTCTCACATCTGTTTGACATGTTTGACATCACATCTGAATTTACCAAATTGTCCAATAATTCATATGGTTCAAAGAGGAGAAAACATGTTTTTATTGTTTGCCAACATTTTATTTTTCAAAATAAACTTTCTGAACTTTAATGCACTCGTTTAAGCGATCTTATGATTTTATTAATTCCATCCCATAATTCAAAAGATTGTCAAAATACGCTTCCACAATTGATACCACTTTATTCAATGAACTTATACGGAATTTGTTGAGATCTGACGCATAGAGTGGATGTGTGCAGCTGTGCGAGTTGAAATTGTCCGTTTCTTCGATTCAGGAAACACATAATCATTAGGAAAACCTCAAAATATTTCTATTGCAAGTAATTCCCGTATGATTCTATATATTTCGCCCATCTCTCAGGCGAGTTGTGGATTCCTTTTCAAGAAAACCGTTCGCCGAATCAGAGCAGCGACCTTAGACCGGAACGATTTGGTTTTGCAGTGGATGGGACGTCTTCACCATGATTTTTCACGCTTAGGGTTCTCAAAATAAATCCATTTGTCGTCGCCACTGTCAATCCGGTGCAAAACTGACCCCCTTTGGTGCCGTTGCAGAAGCATTTGACGAATGACGAATGCTCCATGTTCCTTCGCTCAATGCGTGTGGTACCCCTTTTTCGTTCGAAGATTTTATTGAATGAAAAACGAGCTAGGGGACCAAAGATAAACTTTTCTGACTCACGTTGGTCCCTTCGGATCAATAGGGGACTTTTATAAAAATCATTTTCTAATTTTGTTGCTGTCGTTTCCAATTAACACTCTCTAAACAAAATGTCCACTGTCGGTGCGATGAAACCAGCTCAACGTATTAATCTTTGGATGCATTGGAAGCTCTCTTGAACAGTCTGCCAAATAAGAGTTTTTTTAGAGGTTCATGAATTTAATAAAATCAACATGATCAAATCGTAATATTGAAATGTATTGATATCGCGGGACATTTTAGTTTCTTTTGCTAAATGCGGGACGTTTCGCGGGACGTAATCTTACGTGGGACATTTTGTTGAAATGCGGGACTGTCCCGCGTAACGCGGGACGTCTGGTCAGTTTAGTGTTCATAATACGTAGTGTTCATGGTGAAAAATATTTTTCCGTATTTTCATCTCATTATTGCTTTAACCACGGCGACCTTGCCACTCAGTAGATACTAAAGATGGTTGATTCATATTTTATTCATGCCCTCGCCAAAATACGTTTTATTCATCGGCATGATGTTTTCATTGAAATGAGATTCAAATCCTCTTCAAACATTTGTTGTGGTACACTAGGGTGGTAATGGATGTATGGGAAAAATTTCATCATCGAATTTAAAAAACCGACCATATACATTTTGATTTTTGGCCCAAAAAATGATCTGTGCAAGGTTTCAGCTCGATCGGACATGATTTAGGAATGCCTCAAAGCGCTCAAAGTTTTGATTGTTTGATCCTCGAAAATCTTCCAAGGGGGGAGTAAAGGAAATTTGGAAAATCGAAATTTCCATGTAGTCTTCATTAAGGGTGCCAAACCAGAAAACAGGTCACGTTTTTATGAAATAATGTTAACGTTAATAACTATTTTTTCCGCGAACGGATTTTGGCGATTCACATACCAAACGAATCGGAAATTCCCTAAGATTTGTTTAATATACTATACATAACAATCCCATAGTCTGTATATGGTTTAAATTGATGAAAACTGGAAGCATTCCCGTTTCCTCATACATTTGTTCTGTCCGTTTGTGTACTTTCCCGAACAGAGCTGTCAATAACGAGTGACTTATCGACGAGCAACGAAGGGGAAATCGTAATATTAACGTGTCCATGAACAAAGGAAAAGAAGAAGAACGAAGGGGAATATTTGCCTAGAGTATAAACAGTGGATTTCGCTGAGGAAAACTTCCATTTTTCGTGAGAAAATCGAATGAGCAACATCGTTGCTAGACGAGTTGAACGGCGAGGGAACGAATACCTTTCTCAAGGCAATGGGGGTGGATGAGTAATATGATGGATAAAGTAAAGTTTTCCAAGGGCTTTTTTTGAAGGTTACAGACGAATGAACTGAAGAAGTTTAAAGTCTCAAGCAAGGACGGAAGGCAAACTTTTAATATCGTTCTGTATTCAAAGCAATGAATATCGCTTGTTCTTCCTTGTTTTATGTCATCACATGTCTTCGTTCCGGATTGTGCTGTGGACGCAACCAAATTAATCACTCGTTGATGTCTGTGGCATTGCAATCATTGCATCAAACTGACGCCATTGCATTAAGGTTCTGAGCTACACAATTGTGTGGGGAGGGAATCATCAAGCTAGGCTATCGTCGTATCACCAAGAAAATAAATGTTCTGAAATTGACGCATGACGCATGACGGTAGGAAAACTCTCTCCACTAAGGATGACAGCTAAGCTAATCTAGACTGGTAATATTAACAGAAAGGGCTTCTGTTGAGAAGAGCACAAAACGGAGATAAGTATGCGTATATTTAGTTGCTTCAAGCCATCGATATATGGATAATTGTGTGCGTACGTGCGTGCTTCATAACCCGTACGTAAAAATAGTGCATCTTCGCTATGCTGAAACCCCGTTTGTATCTGCTCCCGTGTGCATTGGCCCTGCAACGATGCAACAATAGACTAATTTTTTATGCTATAATTGACGATTGTTCTGAGTTGCAAATTAAGCAGTCGTAATGATGAATATAAACAAGGAGGAGAGATAGGATTAGATACCCTAATCTATATTTACGCTAGGGTATTCGTAATGAATCTCTACTGAGGCAAATATTCAGCCTTTTTCCAACCAGTTAACACTGTTTGTTTTCTGTAATCAATGCATTGAACTGGCCCTATGGTTAAGGTTGTGCACCAAAAAAATTATTTGGGGAATACCAAGTTATTCAATGAGTTATATTAAGTTATTAATTTATTTTGGCTCGCGTGCCAGTCGCAAAACTGCTTTCAACTAGGATTGCATTTGCGCTAATCTTGATCATAATGGAGCAGTGCTACTCTTTTCGAGGTTGTTGAGATTAGCAGATAGAATTCATTTCGTTTTTATAGTCACCAAGAAAGTAAATGCCGTTCTGGAATTTTGTATGTGATTTAGTTTCGCTTGCCAGTAGCAAAACTTTCTCCACTAAGGATGACAGCTGCGCTTATCTCGAGCATGTATTGTTATGCGAGCACAATAATGAATCATCGAACAATTATCGTCAAATGATTCTACAATAAAAAAACATTTCAGGGCGACCAAACCGGTAGAATGGTTATTTTAAAATTTTCGTAGCATTATAAAATAATATCCGCAGTTTTAAACAAGCGACTTGAATTAAACCACAGCGTAGTTCTACGTAAACAATGCGGTTGTGTCTTGAACACAACCTCCTATAATTTTTTTTCGATGCCAAATGACTTAAAAATGCATTAAACGTCGAGATCTGGTGTAATCTCGAAAAAAAAGGGTTTGGCCGAAAATCCATCTTTTGGGACTTAACCTGAGAGACAACGAAGGTATGAAAAAAAATATTATCGAATTTAACACGTTGAGCCCCGGCCGAAATGGGAGACCGACAATGAATTTTTCGTCTGGCCCGTGTCGGGCTCAGCGAATTGATAATGGACTTTTCCAAATATCATTTTGTAATTTTGTTGTTGCCGTTCCCAATGCCGAAACTCTTCGAACGAAAAGTCTACTGCCGGTCCGGTGAGGTCGGCGCAAAAAAACGGAAAATTCAGTGTCAGTCACCAGGGACCGACGCGGGGTTTAACGTGTTAAAGAATCGACCATGTACATTTTGTTTGTTGGTTCAAAAAAATGACCTGTGCAAAATTTCAGCTCAATCGGATATGTTTTAGGGGTGCCTCAAAGCACTCAAAGTTTTGATTTAGGATTTGAATTATTCGTATGACAGTTTTCATCTGCAGATCCACCATGAGTATACGAACCATATTATTATTATTGAATGGCGGTAACGTTCCCTATGAAACTTTTGCCGTCTCAACGTATGCATTAACTAGAGTCATTTATAAATACATAGTTGAGATTTCTTAAGCCAAACAACACGCCTTGAATGTATTCCGAGGGGTAAGCTCTAGAATACGCGTGACCATAGTGCAAGTCGAAGGAAAATTCTTTGACGAAAAATCCCCCGGCCAGAACGGGAATCGAACCCGAACACCCGGCATGATATCTATGAAACATATCTATGAACTGAACGATAATGTTTTAAAAAAACAAAGATGATGGAATGAAAAGAAAATAAAACATTTTTTTCATGATGACTTTTCATCTATTCAAATATCAGGTCTTAAAAAAAAAAGATAACACAGTTTTTTTTATTCGCTCAGTGATGGTAGAGAGCTGGAGCGCTGTAGGACAGAGCTGGCTGGGACAGGATGGTCTTAGTGGCCAATGGAGCGCCATAAGACAAAGCTGGTCGGGACAGGATGGATGGCTGCGAGATGATGGTCCTCTGGGCCAATGGGGCAGCGTAGGACAAAGCTGGCTGAGAGAGAATAGTCTTGGTGGCCAATGGAGCACTATAAGACAAAGCTGGCTGAGAGATGATGGTCTTCTGGGCCAGAGGAGCGGCGTAGGACAATGCTGGCTGGGCAACAATGGTCTTGGCGGCAAGAACTGGAGCAGCAGCAACGGTCTTCACGGCGAGTGGTTGACGGTGGACGATGGCATTGAATCCGTGGATTGGATCAGCGGTATACTCGACGATACGCTTGGTGCCGTCTGGTTCTACGAGGGAGTACGATCCCTGGACAACATCTCCGTTGCGGGACTCCTGTTGGGACTTCTGGTCACCGGTTAGAGCATCTGACACTCCATAGGAGTAAGAATACTGTGGGTTTGGATCATACTCATCAGCAACAATGGTCTTGGTGAGTGGAGCAGCAACCAGGGTCTTGGCAATTGGGGTGGAATAGGCCAATTGAGCTGGAGCGGCAATCACTTGGCTGGCAATCGGGGACGAATAAGACAGAGCTGGCGATGAGATGATTCCAGCGCGGGCAACGGCCACGAGGGCGAGGAAGGTCACAAACTGCGAAAATAATTTATATTTTTTTTTAAATAATGAGTCAAGTTAAAGAATCACATTATTAACACCTTGAATGCCATTTTTACAAGTTGTTCTACAAGCTGTTCACCAAGCAATGAAACTGATCGAACTGTGCCTAAACGAAACTGTCGCAACCAATTTATAGCGACATTTTTGGTGATCCAGTTGGAGTCCGCAGAAATAAGAATGACCTCGCGACGTTTGCTTCCCGTGTTTATTCTTCCCGCGTATGATCGGGCGTATGCGCTCATGTGTTACCCTCTCGGGTGGTCGGCTACGAACGCCGGTGCAGTGAATGTGAACTTGATCGGTGAACTTGACGGGCGGTGGCGGATGGTGAGATTTTTCGCGAACAGCAGAATCTGATGTAATATTGCCCGGGCAGTTACATAATTTGAATATGTCGTTCATGTGTTACGTGTTCGTGTTCTCGTTTTAAAATATATGCACACGTTGAGAGACTCCAATCTGTTTCGATTTTATTTTGGTAGTTTTAAAAAATTGTGTATTTAACCTTTTTTTTCATACATATTAGACTCATCTCTCCTCAAGAACAAATGTGGGACAAACTTCTTTTTCTATGGAATTGAGTAGAAATGAAATAATAATAGAATAATAGAATAATAGAATAATAGAATAATAGAATAATAGAATAATAGAATAATAGAATAATAGAATAATAGAAATAGAATAATGAAAACTGTTTTATCAAATAAATGAAAAATCCTTATGCTGAATATTAAACCATTTTTACTTTAATTGAGGCTCGTATCCAAATATTCTTGTCGACAATAACTGAAAAACGATATACATCTTAACATTTTTGTGAAAATAATTTTTACCTTTCTCCAAGCCTCAATCAAGCATTTCAACGATCGAACAAGATAAAGATAATTTTTAATTCAATGTAAGCGAATCGAATGTGAACTGACCTAAGAGCTGCGTCAAAAATGATACCAAATTGCATCATTCAAAATTAGGATCCAGTCGCTGAAAACAGAGTCACGTATAAACTATCATACAAGTTCTAACTTCATTCATATTTTTCATTTGGAATATGTGCACAGTGAGAGGTTCAAGCGTGAGTAGGACAACTGTGTCGAACAGGTACTATAAATTGATTGCGGCAGTTTCATTTAGGCACAGTTCAATCAGTTTCATTGCTTGGTGAACAACTAGCAAACACTCGTTAAAATGGCATTCAAGGTTGGGGAAATTGAATTAGTCGATTGGGTTTGATTTACACAAAACTTATTATTATTTATTCCACAGTTTGTGACCTTCCTCGCCTTAGTGGCCGTTGCCCGAGCTGGACTTATCTCATCGTCAGCTTTATCTCCAATTGCCGGACAACTTATTGCCGCTCCACTCACCAAGACCATCGTGGCTGACCAATATGATCCAAACCCACAGTATTCTTACTCCTATGGAGTGTCAGATGCTCTAACCGGTGACCAGAAGTCCCAACAGGAGTCCCGCAACGGGGATGTTGTCCAGGGATCGTACTCCCTCGTAGAACCAGACGGCACCAAGCGTATCGTCGAGTATACCGCTGATCCAATCCACGGATTCAATGCCATCGTCCACCGTCAACCACTCGCCGTGAAGACCGTTGCTGCTGCTCCAGTTCTTGCCGCCAAGACCATTGTTGCCCAGCCAGCATTGTCCTACGCCGCTCCTCTGGCCCAGAAGACCATCATCTCTCAGCCAGCTTTGTCTTATAGTGCTCCATTGGCCACCAAGACTATTCTCTCTCAGCCAGCTTTGTCCTACGCTGCCCCATTGGCCCAGAGGACCATCATCTCGCAGCCATCCATCCTGTCCCGACCAGCTTTGTCTTATGGTGCTCCATTGGTCACCAAAACCATCCTGTCCCAGCCAGCCATTGCTTCCCCATTGGCCACTCAAAGTATCCTGTCCCAACCAGCTCTGCCTTACGGTGCCCAAACTATCCTTTCCCAACAATCCATCGGACAGCTCGCTGCTCCAGCTTTGTACCATTGAGCGCCTCACACTGATGCCGAATTGTCATTAACAGCGCTCCATTGTAGTTGTGAATAAATCTGAAACGATAAAAAAAACTGATTTGGTTGTGTATATTTAATTCCAAAAGTTGTTGCCTTCAAGTAATTTTTGTGAAAACCCCGCAGATTTTAAGATTAATGTCTTAGCCGTACTGTTCCACCATTTTTTTTCAAAATATCTCCTTCTCGAAGGAACTTTTAGATGAGCAAAACAAAATTGGGCACAGTAATAAATGAATTTATTGACAAATTAAGGGAAAATTAAGGGACAAATTAAGGGACAGTACAGAAGGGAAAGTTAGGTTTTGAAATATTTCTTTTGCTTTCATTGGGCGGCTAGTGAACTAATTCCGTACGGACTTGCGTTTGGTGGGCGCCTAATTTGAGAAAGCATTCAATATTCAATATTAAATAAAAATTACAGAAACTCAGTTTTATTTTTCAGCTGTATTTTGCGAAATGTGTCGACTTACGCAACAATTGTTGCTTTTCGCAAAAACCAACCAAAAGCAACTACCGTTTGAAATATTTACTTTCGAAGCAATGTGCTTCACAAAAAAATTATGATTTCAAAATAACATATACATTAGGGTGCAGATGGAAATAGTCATCTCTAATTTCAAAAAGTTACCTCATAAAAAATGTTCACCACCTCGAAAAAACACCCTATACCAAATATCAACTCAATAGGACTTAAGGGAGAGTAGCGCAATGCGGGCAAAGTTTGAGTTTTTTGGAAATCGAAAAATCACCCAATGGGAGAGTAAAGGAAATAGGGGTTTTGGAATTTTTTTTTGATGCCAAATGTCTTAAAATTGCATGAAACGTCATCTTGAAAAATTTTTTTTGTGAAAAATCGACACTGTGAGGCTTAGTTTTTTTTTCGGAATGCAAGACGAAACGTATGGTTTTAATTGCCAATGAAAATATTTATCTCGATTTTTCATTCGGAACTTGCTGCGAAATGTTGATTCGCACAATAATATACCCTTTACAAAATATTATCTCATTCGAACCTCAATTATTAGTGTCGCAGACGTTCAAATTTCAGTTTTTTGAAAACCAAAAAAATGATGCTAATATTTTGCATAGGGTATATTATTGTGCAAATCAACATTTCGCAACAAGTTCCGAATGAAAAATCGAGATAAATATTTTTATAGGTGCTTTAAACCATACGTTTCGTCTCGTATTCCGGAAAAAAACTAAGTCCCAGAGTGTCGATTTTTCACAAAAAAAATACCGTGATTACACTAGATCTCGACGTTTCATGCAATTTGAAGACATTTGACATCAAAATTTTTTTTCGGAAATCCCGACTTCCTTTTTCGATTTCCAAAAAATTCAAACTTTGACCGCTTTGAGCCACTCTCCCTTAAGTCCGATTGAGTTGATATTTGGCATAGGGTGTTTTTTCGAGGTGGTGAACATTTTTTATGAGGTAACTTTTTGAAATTTTAGGGTCGATTTTTTCCCATACATTCATTGGCACCCTAATATACATATATACAGGCGATTATCTAAAACGAAGTGATGTGGGTAGCGATTTTGTTACATCTCATTGATGCTTCTTCGTTCGAATCAACATGATTTGCAGGTTCCAGAGCTCTACACATAGCTTAAGCTTTCTATATAGTATTTCGTCGCTTCTTTTCAATTACCTTAGCTCTAGTTGCCGTAACAACAATCTGATGACAGCGGAAAGTTTATTAAATTAATTTTAAGGATCCTGTTTCAAAAGAAAATGTGCTACCCTTCCATACTCGTACAGCATTTGTATAATGAACTGGCTGACCCGGCAAACTCCATCCCGCCCAAAATTTATTTTTCGTTATCACATCCACTTAGCGCACGTTCATGGATCCAATCGCAGAACTGTTCATCGATTAATCTTCTAATATACCCTTTAAAATTATATTTTATTATAAAATTTCAGTAACGGGTGTTAAATAAAAAATGAGAATTTTTTCAATCACATATAAAAAAAAAATTTTTTTTTCATCGATTTCAGTATTTTTTATTAATAACATAATGTATTTTCTTCAAAAAAATGTCAGTGAATGTTTGAGTAAGGGCCGTGGTCTGCTGTTCGACGCAACTTTGTCGCGATGCTCTCATAAGAACGTTGTACGGCACTTACGTCCATTTTCCGGATACAATTCTGGATTCTTGTAGTCAGTTGCTTCGTGTCCTGGCCCTCCAATTGTTTTTATACAGTAGGGCACTGCGTGAGCCAAAGAAATCCTCTATTGGGCGGCACTGGGGCAAGTTTGTTGGGTTACGATCTTTCGGCACGAACGGTATCTTTTTCTCCTCAAGATACGCCAGCGTCTTCTTGGCGTTATGGAAAGACGCCTTGTCCGGCCAGAAACATACTTCCCATCTGCGTGATGCTCGTTCAGGAACGGCAGCAAGATTTTATCGAGGCACTCTTCTCGATAGATTTGTTGGTTGATTGCCAGACCGCTCGGCTTAAACCAAGGCTTTGAAATGCCCGGTCGGAAATGTGCTTGAACTTGTATTTCACTTCAGGCGGTGTGGATGACTTGTCGCTGGAGTAGTAATTATCATTTCCTGGAATATGCGTTTTGGACAGCGGAAAATAGCTTTCGTCGTCCAGAACGAAAGACGTCCCGCGGTATTTTTTGGTTATCCACCGACACTGTGATTTAACCGTCTCAATCTGCTCCTCCGTGTACTCCGGTGACCTCGTCTTCTTCCTGCAGACGATTCCTTCCATCTTGAGGGTCCGATGGATCAATACGTGGGAGCAGCCATATTTCCGATCGGCGTCACGCAGGCTGGTTGCGTCCTTGTTGTCAAACAGCTTCTTTAGCGATGTCTTCCTCTGCTTCGTCATTATCGTCACCTCGACATTATAATATCAGATTATTTTCAGACACAATTCTCGTGCAAGATTTTTCATCCACTTGAAAATAACATGTTTCTGCGTTACATAATAAATGTTTGATACAGAAAATATGATAGAATGAAGACAGCCCTAAATCGGACAATTAACAGAGAGGGGGAGTATCTAACCACCATAGATTCATTTATTGCACCCTAAAACCTCCACATACAAAATTTCATTTCATTTGTTCGAATGCAGAAATTTGTGTTTCATTTGTATGGCAGCCCCTTCTTAGAGGAGGGGGGGGGAGTGTCCAACCACCATAGAATCATTTACTGCACCCTTAAACCTCAATATGCATAATTTGGTTTCATTTGTTTGATTAATTCGCGAGTGATGCAGAAATTTGTGTTTCATTTGTATGGCAGCCTCCCCTTAGAGAAGGGGGGGGGGGTGTCTCACTACCGTAAAAACATTTATTGCACCCTATAACCTCCACATGCCAATTTGGTTTTATTTGCTTGATTAATTCTCGAGTAATGCAGAAATTTGTGTTTCATTTGTATGACAGTCCCCCTTTAGAGAATGGGGAGGGGACTCAAACTGTCACTAACCTTCCCCGGCCCTAAAAACCCCTACATACCAATTTTCATGTTGATCGGTTTAGTAGTTTCCGAGTCCATAAGAATCAGACAAACAGAAAGACAGAAAGACAGAAAGACAGACAGACATCACTCCATTTTTATATATTCTTTGATTCTTTGTTTGATCTTTGTTTGATCTTATTGATCTTTTTGATCTTATTGATCTTTTTGATCTTTTTGATCTTATTGATCTTATTGATCTTATTGATCTTATTGATCTTATTGATCTTTTTGATCTTATTGATCTTATTGATCTTATTGATCTTATTGATCTTATTGACTTTATTGATCTTATTGATCTTATTGATCTTATTGATCTTATTGATCTTATTGATCTTATTGATCTTATTGATCTTATTGATCTTATTGATCTTATTGATCTTATTGATCTTATTGATCTTATTGATCTTATTGATCTTATTGATCTTATTGATCTTATTGATCTTATTGATCTTATTGATCTTATTGATCTTATTGATCTTATTGATCTTATTGATCTTATTGATCTTATTGATCTTATTGATCTTATTGATCTTATTGATCTTATTGATCTTATTGATCTTATTGATCTTATTGATCTTATTGATCTTATTGATCTTATTGATCTTATTGATCTTATTGATCTTATTGATCTTATTGATCTTATTGATCTTATTGATCTTATTGATCTTATTGATCTTATTGATCTTATTGATCTTATTGATCTTATTGATCTTATTGATCTTATTGATCTTATTGATCTTATTGATCTTATTGATCTTATTGATCTTATTGATCTTATTGATCTTATTGATCTTATTGATCTTATTGATCTTATTGATCTTATTGATCTTATTGATCTTATTGATCTTATTGATCTTATTGATCTTATTGATCTTATTGATCTTATTGATCTTATTGATCTTATTGATCTTATTGATCTTATTGATCTTATTGATCTTATTGATCTTATTGATCTTATTGATCTTATTGATCTTATTGATCTTATTGATCTTATTGATCTTATTGATCTTATTGATCTTATTGATCTTATTGATCTTATTGATCTTATTGATCTTATTGATCTTATTGATCTTATTGATCTTATTGATCTTATTGATCTTATTGATCTTATTGATCTTATTGATCTTATTGATCTTTTTGACACCTGAAGTTACATCAGCAATACTGAAGCGTCGGTCACAGTAGAAAACAGTTTGCTTCCTCTCAGCAAGGTACGAGCTAATAAGTCTTACTGCACCAGAAGAGAAGTTGAACTGCGTTTCCAGCTTACTGCACAATCTGTGGTGTGAGATTGCATCAAACGCTTTTGAGAAATTAAGAAGCAGCAAAATCGATCCACCTTTTCTATCAAATGCTACCGCCAGGTCATCATATAATAATATTCTGGCCCTTCCGAAAACCAGCTTGATACTGCGATAGCAAATTGTTTTCTGTTATGTAGTGTGACATTTGCTTCTCGATGAGTTTCTCGAGAACTTTTAAAGCATTCAGATGGGGCTGTTTTCGAAATGGCAGTATTTTTGGATGTAGAACACTGTTCCTTATCAAGAAATTGAACATGTATGTGATTTTATCAGCAACTAATGGACTGTTTGAGTGAATTTGATCGTCAAACCATTCATCCCAACTGCATTAGATTTTACATCGTAAATGGCATTTACAACTTCCCAGTACTCTAAAGGTCGGAATGAGAAACATATCGGTTCTTATTGGTCTTATTGGAGAAATAGACCTTTTAATTGGACATGGAACAGACTTCATGTTCAACAGATTGAATTACGATTACAAAATCTCGTTTTGAAATGTTTATACACCCATACTTCGTAAACAACAAGATTAGTTACCAAAAATGTAAAACGAATGAAAAATGCTTCACTACCACGCATCCGAATAATATAACCAATGTACAATACAATGTAGAAAATCAATGTTTTTAAGTGGCCTTTTTACGTGTTTGGAGATATTAATCCTCGTTTCTATGCACCTGATTGATTAACAAATTATTATTTTAGATTGGATTAAGAAGAATAAAACATAAATAACATTTAATTAATTAATACGCACTTGATAATTATAATTCTGTAGTTTTTGGTTTGACGAAAAATGTTTCTGCATGATAGACTATTTATTGTCAACATTTTTTTTTTGCATTCTCCATCACCTTTTTTTGTACTGTGTTAATAGCGTGCCATCTTTGCATACACAACCGTTCAACATTTCAGCCTCTGCCGGTATGAGACGAGAAGTCGACTGATCGACATAGCTCGTCTGAAAGCACAGCATATCTGATGCAAGAATTTAACCATAGCAATTATGCTCTCACTCGGCTCACTAAAGCCGATGGAGCAGTGAGCTGAAAATTAATAAACTTGTTGCATCATATTATACATGAGAAGGGGTCTAACGAAAAACGCAATGATTTGGTTTTCGTTCATTGGCCCGTCCAAGTCATACCCAAATGCGTCGAACATTCAACATCTGACGCAGATAAACTTTTTGTTTTTTCGGCGCCGCAAGGTCTATTGCTGGTATGCTAGGAGCAAACTAGGTGTTATGGACCACCTTCCGGATAGATGATATTTTTTTCCACATTCCAGTTCGACAAAAAAAGGAACGCGAAAACTAGACGCTCGATTCATGAATGCGTAACGATGCAAACTGTCTGTCTGTAGGTCATATGTCTAACAACTACTAGACAGATCGGTACTAATACTGATTGATCGCTGACTTGAAATGAGAAACAAAAAAAACTGCAATCAAGGTGATCTATCGTGATCTGTAAATCACTTGAGCGTACCCACCTACATTTTTTCAATGATTCGATTCTGTGTTGTATATACTTGCGATATCATCTCATCATCATAGTGTAGGTTGCTTGATTTATAATTCGATTAATACCCCAGCATTGATTTAAAATACAGGCAAACTGTTTTTGTGCGAATGAAACGAAAAACGAGAGAAATTAGAATGGTGATCACGAACGGAAACATTGGGATTTAGGTAATTTTCTTAGGTAAACTTTTTATGCGATTCCTATCTTACGCATAAAAAAGTAATTTTTAAATTGTACAAATAACTGAAACTGATTTTCAAAGTGGAGGTTTTGTACTATTATTTTTATTTGATTTTTTTGTGTGGTTCTACTCGCATAAAAAACAGGTTTTCATGTACATTTGTATGTAATAAATTAAAAATCAGTTCAGCGGTTTGAAAATTACGAAATTTTAGGAATAAGTATGTTCGGTGAATTTCACAGAAAAAAGTAGGGGATTATGTCTAGAACACGTTTGCATTTTTGGCGTAGGACTATGATTTTTTCCGTTCCGCTTGAGAGCATGTTCGATGTTTATGCTAGCGGAAATACCGATGCGCATTGTACCGTTTTGTCTCAAATTCCGAACACTTCATTTTAAAATGTAGATTTACTAAATTTTAATGTTATAAATGATACAATACTGAAAACCCTCACATTCCGGGTGGTTCAGGCTTCATTTTAAAATCATTTACAGGTATCAATACAGCTTATTATTTCTAATGCTAAGCATTTGTAAAAAAAACTTCTGATATTATTTTGAAATGTATCGAAATTTTCAAAATAACACTCCAGTGGAAAGTTTTAGTGGTGTGGGAAAAGTCGTGGTTTTGTTGAATCAGCTGAACATAGCGGGGTCATGATTCATTCCTGTCTTAACGAGAAGGATACGACCAGAACGAGAATAATGAGCGAGCATCGCATGTTTCAAGTATTTATTTCGTTGTACTCGTCTCTGACCGTAAATCAATGTCACGGTGAGAAAAATCGGAATAATGTAGGAAAATTTTGAAGGAAAATGGATAATTCTGAAAAATTGATTACTACAAAGTTCGTTCTCTTCTAGCCTTGGAAACGGCCAATCGGAAAATCAACCAATCAATGGATAGTTCTGGAATTGAACACATACGTATGTCCTCTTAGTAACAAAACGTGAATGTTCGAGAGTATTCATACATGGAATCAATTTTGGGCGAAACGAAGTTTCGCCGGATCAGCTAATTTCTAATAAAAAACAGGAAGTGGGTTATATCTATGGTATAACCGCAAGGGTGACGTAGGACTATCGTTGATTTAGAGATCATTTGTTTGAAGTTGAATCTGCATTCATTCTGAATGAATGAATATGTGGGGGACTTCGAAAACGAGAACGCTACGTTGGAGGCACAAGGTTTTATGCGTCCAATATTGGATACGCAAATATCCTACTGATGGGGAAGAATAATCTTCAGAAGCTATCCTGTTAATTGCGATTGATTGAAAAATCACAAAACCAAATGTATTTGGTCACAGTGTTACATGGATAGAAAACATTCAAATAAACTCTTTCACATGAATGTGTTTTTAAATTCCCAGAGGAACTGGCAGATTATTTTTCGGATCTTTCTCGATGCTGAATGGCATCCAAACGGAAAGAATTCCGCGCGTGTATGTGTGTGTGTAGCGGCTGCTTCGAGATCTTCCCGGGGAACCGTTTGTGGCATCACTCTCCTCCTGATGGATTCCCTTCTGGCCTAAGGTGCACAAACAGGCTCTTGGTGACACCGTTCATCCGCGCTTTCATGATAAACGAAGAGCTTCACCACAACAGCGACAACATGCTCCAATCGCTGTTCAATTTGAACTGAGTGGATTTCCGAGCGGCGCTCGCTTATATACCGATTGGTGATTTCAATAGCCTATTTTGAAAGCAATTTTAAGACTATTGAAACAAGTTTTTGGATCAGAAAGTAACAAGTATAGAACGCGTAGACATTTTATCTTTCGAACGAAGTGTTTATCATACCATTTCATTCAGTTGTTTAGGAGCTATTAACGCTCAAAATCTCGGTCTCCGGCGTAACGCTTTCGTTTTCGAAACTTTGATTTTACACCCCGGTATAGAAATGAAAGACGTAGTCCTACGTCAAAAAATATTCCGCATATTGCAATAGCGTGGAATATGCAACTCATCAAAGGCTATTCGCAGCAAATATAGTTATTAATCTTAACTTTATTTCATAAAAACGTGAACTGTTATCTGATTTGGAATCGCAGTATTTCAAAACAGTGAACAAAACACAATTGATGTTAAAAATCACCTTCAAAAAACTTATTTTCACTAGCTGTCCCGGTGAACATTGTTCTGCCATCTACATTATTCCTAATGAAGTTTTAACGATCTAAAAAATAAATCGATGAAACAGAGCGGGTTTGATGCGATTTGAACGAAAGCGTGTTTGATGTTTATGCTGGCGGAAATAACGATGCGCATTGTACCGTTTTGTCTCAAATTCCGAACACTCCATTTTTAAATGTAAATTTACTAAGTTTGAATGTTATGAATAATACAACAATGATAACCGTGACATTCCTTGTGGCTCAGGCTTCATTTCAAAATCATTTACAGGTATCAATACAGCCTATAATTTTCAATACTAAGCATTTGTAAAAAAGTTACTGTCAAAACTAGTGATGAAGTGTTTGCGTTAGCAAATTAGCTAGTAGTTATTTTAACTATTTTGTTTGCTGTGTCATGTTAAGTGCAAGAAAAGGTAAGAATCTACTACAAATTAATGAAAAAAATGCAGAAATCTTCACTTACCCTCCTATACTCGCGCCTAGGTCTCCAAGAAATCAAAAAAAGTTCGTTTCTCAGAAAAGATCAACACTACGACTTTGCGATTCTCTCTTGCTTCGTCATTCGTCGTTCGTCATTGTATAGCGTATCGCATGTGTTAATGCGAAGGGGATGTGTGTCACTTTTTAACACATTCGGTCTGAGACACCGACGCGAGTATAGGAGTAACATTTTTGAACAAACGACTTTTTTATATTTTAGAATATTGTTCAATTTTCTATCTATCTATCTATATATATAAACATGGATTTATGTCTGTCTGTTTGTCTGTCTGTCTGTCTGATTCTAAATACAAATGAAACACAAATTTCGGCATTACTCGAGAATTAATCAAGCAAATGAAACCAAATTTGGCATGTGGAGGTGTGGATTTATTTAGGATGCAATGAATATTTATATAGTGGTTAGACATTCCTCCCGCTCTCTAAGGGGCTGCCATACAAACGAAACACAAACTTCTGCATAACTCGAGAACTAATCAAGCACAATTTGGGATGGGAGGGTTTTTGGGCATGAGAAATGTTTCTATAATGGAATGACACCCCTCCCTCTTCTGAAATGGAGAGGGGGTCCCATACAAATATTACACATATTTCAACCAACAATATTCCAACCAAACATGACAATTGAAAATTTTCTGAAAACTCTGAAGGAAAAAGGGAAAATTCGGAAAATTAAATTCCCCTATGTTCTACAATTACATAGTGACAAGTGCTGTTAGTCCATTTGATGTTTGCGCTAGAGAAATTGATCTTTGTTCGAAACTGGAAATGGATTTTAATGTGATGAAACGCACTTCTATCTATGCAAAAAAAAAAGGATCGCCGGATGTGTAGATAAGAGCAGATCTCGAGGAAGGAATTGTCCGACTTAGGGCTGGCTTTATTCTATCATATTTTCTGTATAAACATATTCCATGTAACGGAGAAACATGTTATTTTCAAATGGTTGAAAAATCTTGAATGAGAATTGTGTCTGAAAGTAATCTGATATTATAATGATGAGTTTTGTTAGAAATACTAGGAATTTTATAGTAAAAGGCAAATTCAAAGGGATCGAATAGAAGACCAATCAATGAACAGATCTGCGAATGGAATCATGAACTTGCTCAAAGCAAGAAAACGTGAATGCTTGAAGGTATTGATAACAAAAAAATGTATAAGCTAGTGAAATGTATAAATTAATGTTAGTGGCGTAGAATATTTATTGAATATAATGCATAACATCATTGCCGGACTATTTTTATTCGATTTTAGTCCTTTTTGTCACCGGCTTGGCCGGACTTTCTTATAGTTATTCACTAAATACAATGGACACACATGTACACACTCGTGAAAGAGTTGCACTTGTGGAAGGATGGTAAACTGTAAACTATAAACTAATCGGTAGCTTATGATTATTTTTTACAGTTACAGTTTCGGGGATATTTTTTCATAATATACTAGCTGACCCGGCAAACTTCGTCCCGCCCAAAATTTATTTTTCGTTATCACATCCACGTTTTCTTGCTAAGCGCACGTTCATGGGACCAATCGCAGAACTGTTCATTGGTTGATCTTCTAATCTACCCTTTAACATTATTTTTCACTATTAACAATTTCAGTACTTCTACCAAAACTCGACATTATAATATCAAATTATTTTCAGACACAATTCTCGTGCAAGATTTTCCATCCACTTGCAAATAACATGTTTCTCCGTTACATGGAATAAATTTTTGATACAGAAAATATGATAGAATGAAGACAGCCCTAAATCGAAAAATTCCTTTCACGAGTTTTGCTCTTATCAACACATTCAGTGATCTATTTTTATTTGTATAGATAGAGGACGATATAGGAGTGCGTTTAATCACATTAAAATAGATTTTCGCTTTCAATTGTCATGTTTGGTTAGACATATATGTGCATTATTTTTATGGGACCCCCTCTCCTTTTCAGAGGAGGAAGGGGTGTCATACCATCATAGAAACATTTCTCCTACTCAAAAACCCCCACATCCCAAATTTGATACCATTTGCTTCAATTGTTCTCGAGTTATGCAGAAGTTTGTGTTTCATTTATATGGCTGCCCCCTTGCTCTTAGAGAAGGGGTAGGTGTGTCGAACCACCATAGAAATGCTTCGTGCCCCCTAAAACATCCACACGCCAAATATGACTCAATTTGCTTCATTAGTTCTCGAGTTATGCAGAAATTTGTGTTTCATTTGTATGGCAGTACAATCCCCCCTCTCAGGGAGAGGGGAGGAGTGTCTATTCGCCATATAAACGTTTCGGTTCCCCTAAAACCTTCGCATGCCAAATTTGGCTCCATTTGCTTAATTAGTTTTCGAATTATGCAGAAATGTGTGTTTCATTTGTATGGCAGCTCCCCCTTAGAGAGAGGGGTGGAGTGTCTAACCACCGTAGAAACATTTATTGCACCCTAAAACCTCCATATGCCAAATTTGGTTTCATTTGCTTGATTAATTCGTGAGTAATGCAAAAATATGTGTTTCTTTTGTATGGCAGCCCCCTCTAAGAGTAGGGGGAGGAGTATCCAACCACCATGGAATCATTTATCGCACCCTAAAACCACCACATTCCAAATTTCCTTTCATATGCTTGATTAATTCTCGAGTAATGTAGACATTTGTGTTTCATTTGTATGGCAAATGTCTCTGTTAGGAAACACATTTCGTTAGGAACAAAAGGGAACCGCCGCATTTGTCGTCAATTTAGATCAATCAGAAGTAGGTATTTCCGTAAGGATAGGGGTCGAGATTTTTCAACTGTTCGATAGTTAATTTCATGACATATATCATTTTATTCAATATAAAAAAATATTATGGAGTGTCAAAATCGATTGACGCAAAAATTTCATCAATCCATTATGAAATGACTGAGCAATAAGCGTTGAAATTTGGATAATTTTCACGATTTTCGATTTTCAATTTGTACCCCAATATGTTCCCGAAAGACGTAATCCTACGTCAAAATGCACAATACCAATATTACAGAGAAGTTTCACTTTCGGTCTGTGACACCGTGCGCGAGTGTAAGAGTTATGTTTTTGCGCGCAAGTACAGGAGGGTTGAAGGCTGTGCAATATACATCTTGGCCCTTCAAAACGATCGGAAGATCGTTCAAGAAATTCGTTCTGATTTGCACTGTGGTCACTCATAAACTAGACATTGTCACTCAGAATACATTCAAGATGTGTTGCTGTGCATAGAAAACTCAACTAAGTACTAATAAAGATGTCACAAGTACGGAATATACGTTGTATATGGAAACGTTAAGAACGTTGATGCAGTAGCAGAAAAAGAAGGATATCTGCACCTGTGTGGATGAAAGTTCGATGAAATGGATGTAGTGTTATTTGTGATTCAACAACAAACGACTGTAAATTATTAAGATATTGTTTATGCGTTAAAATCCCGGATGGCCTTCCATCGTTTGTCAACACAACCGCGAAACGACTAAATTCAGAGTGTCAGATTATGTGAAACAATAGAATCCCGGCCTCGATTCTTAGCTTCGAGTTCTCGATAAGATGTGGTTTTGTTAGCGCCATGATTTGAATGGCATTGAACTTTAATTTTTTCCCAATGATGTTCTTGTAACAAATAATAATCGGATGTCCAGAAGCGAGGTCAATAACCGTCCAACATCAAAAAACATGAGAACAAATGAAAGTTTATATTGAGCGAATATTCCAAAATATTTAAAAGATAATGTCAATGATAACTACACTATTGAAGAAAAAATCGGAAATGTTTTTTTTTATTATTACCATTTTAATTTTGAAATCGGCTATAGCGGAAATGCTCGTTAAGTAAATATGATCTGGATGGCCCCACCAAGGAAAGAAACAAGTGATCTTTATCGAAAAAAACATTCGATAAATTCTTTGGTTACCAACAGCCTTCACGAAAGTGGTAAGCCATCGAAGGCGGTTCTCGGAAGCATTTTCGTCTCCAACCGGTTATCACCGTAGAAATTTGACTTTTCTCAGTAAAATGAAATAACAACACGAGCTGGAACCAGCCCAATTAACACTCAATTTCAACACAATATTAATTTCATTTTCCTTCAATGTCGGCTGGGGACTGGTCGAACATGTTCAACACTCGCTTCCAGTTCAAACTTTGTTGCGGTAGGTCCATCGGTACATGCTCACTTTCGCCAAGATAAAAACAACGAGTCGGCCAATTTCATGATAACGAGCAATCAAATGTCACTAGTCCAGGACTGAGAAGACCAACTCTGTGCATTTTTTATATTCCACGCCGTCTCACGGTATCAAAAGCCAAAACGAAAAAAAAAACCAGTTGAACCAGATCGAGCGCAGATGATCACCACCACCATCACCACTGTAGCTCTTGGAGGGGTCTTCCGTTTTTTTCTGGATGAGATCCAGAACTCGGGCAAGGTACTTTTACTTGCATCACAATGGAATGATGCAATGGCGCGATGCATTCAATTAGTACAGGACTCAAGCCAAGATGTAAGAGGAACTATAAATTGGGCGTGATAATTCTGCAGAAGCACAGTTTGATCACTTGTTCTGCACTGCGAGCAGCTTCTGATTCCTTGAAACATTTACGACAATGGCTTTCAAGGTGAGATCTTGGGCGATATTGTGTGCACTAGATTCGACTCGAAACTGGATATCTCATTTCAGTTGCTGTCTTTCTGCGCCCTTGTGGCTGTTGCTCGGGCCGGAGTTATCTCGTCACCTGCGGTCTCCTTTTCGACTCCAGTTGCCAAGTCGGTGATCACGGTAGCCCCAGTTGCCAAAACCATTGTAGCCACTCCAATCGCAAAAGCCGTGGTTGCCGAGGAGTTCGACGCTCACCCGCAGTACTCCTACTCGTACGGAATCTCGGATGCCCTGACTGGCGACTCCAAGAGCCAACAGGAATCCCGTGATGGGGATCTAGTCCGCGGATTTTACTCCGTTGTCGATCCGGACGGCACCAAGCGTACAGTTGAATACACCGCCGATGCCCACAGTGGATTCAACGCCGTCGTTCATCGGGAACCACTCGCCGCTGTGAAGGCCGTCGCTGCAGCTCCCGCAATTGCCGCTAAGACCGTTGCCGTTCAGCCGGTCGTAGCTCCATTGGCGGTTAAAACTATCATAGCCCAGCCAGCGGTTGCCACCTATGCTGCACCTGCTTTGTATCACCACTAGTCTCCGAGCCTGGGGAAGGAATTCAACGAACAAACGGAAGAACTGCTGCGTACCCAATTGGGTGTTTTTATTATGCTTGTTATGACTGACTAATTTTAAAATGAAATATATATATAAATATAAAGCATGAAACTAGGGAACATTTTGCTTTGGCTCCGAATCAAATGCTTTCATTTGAATATCGTGGGCGTTGTGATGATTGGTTTGAAATACCATCGAAAAACAAACTTTATAATTTGGTGCCACAGCTATCGCGAGGTGGATGACAACTCACAACATAAATTGCCACCGTTGTTTCAAAACAATGCCAGCAAAATATTTACTTTCCGGACGAATTTGCTAATTACGGATGAGGGCACCGTGATTGGAGTTCGTGAAAAATATTTATCTTCTTGGTATCACAATATCCAACTGAATTATTTTAGAGCATTTTTGCGATTATCACTCAAACGTGCTACGTGAGAGCCCCGGAGTCTGTTTGCATTTTCACCCACTTCAAACGGCAATGGTCAACATTGTGGTCACTTGAGCACACCATTGAAACGACCATCGGCATTCTCTGGTTCTTCCATTAAGAGATACGCTCTGTCAGCTAACATGATCTTCGAATGTACATCGGACTGCAGTAAACAGACAATGTCTTCCAGAGCCTCTCTGTGCAACGATGGCGATGTTGATCATTATTATTCATAACGTTGACAGTTCGGAATGGCTTGAGCCGTGGCGGCACATCGGTGGTGCCTTCTCAAGACGCGTCAGGTCCACGCGTCCACGCCTGACAAGGGGGACTAATTTTCTCCGTCATTATCATATCTACACCTCTGCAGCTATCGTGTACACCGAAGCACTCAACATCATCTCTCCTGTGAGCATCGACAGCAGCAAATCAGCATATCTCCTCGTCACCGGTGGGAGCGGTGAAATATGCTATGTGCGGTGCTTTTATGCTTCGATGCAATGCAGGACTGAAGCTGCAAGCGTGCACCATGTCAACGAGACTAGATTTGTTTTTCGAGTGTGGTAAGCATATTCAAGAGTTGTTCACATGTTTTGGAATATTGCTCGGTTCCGAAATTACCCATTACTCCTACAATCTAGAAGCCCATTCAACCCTGACCACCGCTGTTGACGTTACAATTTAGTGCAATGTTTGTCTTTCTTCGCCAAAGCGTCGCATAGTTGGATGCTGTCTGGTGAAACTGAGACGAACGTGACAAATAGAGCCGAAGAGACATCAAAACACACACACGGCCAATTCGCATAACGCCGACCGATCCTGAAAACTGGAATGACTGAAGTCACGCTGCTTCTGCTGCATTGCTTACATTTAATCCTTCATCAAACATATAAATTTAACAAGTTTCCATCGCTGAGATAACACTTGGCGACTCTCTCACGTGTGTGGAGAATTTATGTCGTCTCGCTGCCGCTGATGATGGGAAGAAGCGCGGAAAGAGTACACCTTTATGCAAACAGGTTATTTATCTAGTTTTATTATTTGTTTCTCTTATGAATTTACATACTTTGTTGATGGTAAACATGTGAAGCGCTGTCGAGCGGATTCATTGAGGAGAAAACAGACACACATACCACGTGTTTGCATATACTTTGCAGCCGCGTCTGCAAGATGTGACGGTCGCCAGGACGGAAGGATAGATCACAACAGAGACTACCCTGTCACACTTTGCCGAATTACATCATGAAGGCTAAATTCTGTTTGGTCTGACATTTGACGATTTATTACGCTCGAGTGAAATTGTGAGAAATCAGGTTAATTAGTGCTCATATCGATGATAATATTGACCCACCGAAATTTGCCAAATATCTCCAAAATTTGACGTCCTTTCTCTGTGATTTAATAATCGGTAGGATGTGCAATACTAAATACAATATGCAAGTGTCTTAGAATTGCGTGAAACGTCGAGATATACTGTTATCTTGAAAACAAAATTTTGATCAAAAATATACTTTTTTGCACTTGTTTTTTCGCCTGAAAGTCTATTCTAGAAGATTTTTTTTCGAGATAACGGTAAATCTCGACATTTCATGCGATTCTAAGACATTTGGCATCTTTTTTTTTTTTGAAAACGATTTCATGTACTTCTCCCTTGGGTAATTTTTCGATTTTCAGAAAACTTAAATTTTGACATTTGCGACAATAATAAATGAGGTCTGAATGAGCTAATATTTTGCATAGGGTATTTTATCGTGCAAATCAACATTTCGCGGGGAGTCCCGTAAAATAGATATGACGATTCATTGGCACCCTAAAATACACGTTTTGTCTCGTATTCCGAAAAAACGATGAAGTCCCAGAGTGTCGATTTTTGACAAAAAAACGTCGAAATGACAGTAGATTTCGATATTTTATGCAATTTGAACACATTTGGCATCAAAACACTTTTTTTTTAAACCCTGATTTCCTTTACTCTTCCCTCGGGTGATTTTTCGATTTTCAAAAAACTCAAACCTTGACGGCTGTGCGACATTAGTAAATGAAGTCCGATTGAGCTGATATTTTGCATAGGGTAGTTTTTCGTGGTAATCAACATTTTCAATCAAGTTCGTTCGAAAATTCGATGGTCGCTCTTTCCCATACATCCATTGGCAGTCTGTCCTACAGTGGTAGGCATAAAAAAGCCTACCTTCCGCATTTAGAAACTTTTCTCAATTCCTGGAATATTTCATCAAAAACTACTTATTGTATATAAACTATTTCTCCTTTACAAAAAAGTTAACAAGTTTTGCCATTGTTGCTATTTTTGTTTACATCCTTACATGACTTCTTTAAAGTGTGCAAATACCTCCAAAAAATATTAAATCTATTCAAAACCTTTTAGTAACCCCTCTTTCTCACATGTTTTGACAGCTAGGGCTGTGTGATATTATTTACAACCTTTCAGTGATCCAGTTGATGTGCCAATGTAAGTGCCAAAGTGTTGTTTACGTTGGCACATGAAAGTCGATTGTTGTTGTTTCCAACAAAATTAAAATGGGAGGAAATATAATCAATATGCAAGTCCGAAATCTTGTTGTTGGATCATTTGCAGCAGATTTCACAGCTAATGGTTGCAGCGAAGTTCGGAATAAGCCGGGGAGCAATCCGTGCAATTGCGCACAAGCATTAATCTTACGGTTCGCTTGCTGGAAGATCCGAAGGAGGCCGTCGTCGGAAGACTGATAGCCGGACAGATCAACGAATTATCCGGAAAGTGAAGAAATCAGTCAAAGTCATTCAGGAAAACCTCTCGTTGGCGTTATCGGCCAGAACCGTATGTCGCAGACTAGCTGAGCATGGACTCAAGAGCAATAAGTTGAAACGGTTGGAATTTATCCGGAAACATGTGAACAAACCAAAAGACTTTTGGAAAATAGTGCTTTTACTGATGGATCGAAATTTGAGCTTTTCAACAAAAAGCAGCGCGACAGAGTGTAGCGAAAGGATGATGAAGAATTGCAGGAACGTAATTTGCAGGCTACAGACAAGCACGGAGAAGGCAATGCAATAGTGTGGGGATACTTTTCCTGGTGTTGGAAATCTGGAGCGAATTCACAGAAACATGACAGCAGATGTCTACACTGACATCCTTAAGGACAATCTGAAGGAATCACATCGAAAAATTGTCCTACGAAACAGTTTTGTTTTCCAACTGGATAACGAATCGAAGCATACTGCTAAGAAGACCAAAGCCTATTTCCGTTCAGGCAAAATAAAACCCCTTGAATGGCCACCACAAAGTCCTGATCTCAACCCGATTGAGAACCTGTGGGCCATTCTCGACAATAAAGTGTTGAAAGATGGTTTCACTAATAAAAACACTTATCTCACGGCCTTCCAGAAGGCGGGGAACGAAATCGACACTCAGCACCTCCAGAACTTGATCGTATACCCAAACGTCTTTAACAAGTCATTGAAGCTTCATGAAGCCACACTAGATATTGAGCTTGAGCTTGGGTAGACTGTACATTTCGTAGTTGCTCTCCGTGATTGACTTGAACTAGCTAAATTGCACAAAGAACACACTGAATGACGCTTGGGAGTAGCAAACCATTCTCATTGTGCAAGTTTCGGGGATTCGAGCTTTATATAGTCAATAACGATGCCGGCCACGTCCTTAGAGTCACCAGGGAAGGAATGTTAGTATGATAATCACCGCCCGAAGGCCAGAAGGGTCGCCTCCATAGCGTGCTTCTCTAGTGATTATCATGGAGGGGTTGTTGTTAGTGAGGAGAGATAAAAATCAGAATTCACTGAGGTAAGTGATGTGATTATATAAACGCGCACCCTCGATCGTTCAACGAAACGAAATTTCGAAAATCAAATATGTCACAACACGCGGCACAGATTATGTTTAGGTATCCTGAGAAAGAAAACGTGTAAAAATAATTGGATTGTCTATCGCATGTACTTTTTATTCAAAACTAATCACAACGACGGAGACGTAAAACAAATCAGACCGGCGATATATCGTAATCATCGTACTCTTCATCGAACTTTAATCGCGAGGGGATTGGAAAATAAAATAATTACAAAACTAAGAAATCGAACAATACAACGCGAAGCTAGTACTTCAATTCTTCAAACTAGAGAATTGAAAAATTGATGAATTGATGAATTGAAGAATTAAAGAATTATGGATTTGAAAATTAAAAAAATACTACAAAGTACACATATATATGATTAAAAAATCAGTAGAATCCAGATATAGAGAAAAAAAAACGTCTTAGAATTAAAGTTGAGAAATCGGTTTCCACTAAACCAGTTTTAAAATAATAAAATTTGAATGAAAATTTTCACATCATGTTAATTAATTACTTGAAACAAGTAATTCTGACTTTTACTTAAAGATTTTTCTATATATTTACAACATTGTTGCTGAATCTTTTCATCATAATATTAAGTTGTCGTCAAAAACAATTTTCGTATGAGATTTTTTCACCACCTACAAAAAAGTGGTTTTCATTTGAATAGAGTACTGATTTGATACGGAAAAGTTAATTTTCATTCAAAAGTTTAATTTTAAAAATATGTTCATTCCGCCTAAAAATCAACTATTTTTTAACGCTCCCTTGAACTCAACGTCGTCAACGCGAATATCGATCGTTAACAATACCGCACAGCTCTAACTGTCATAACATGGGTTTGAGTGATTTTAATATTATTTTTTGGGGGTGAGCTTTTGTTGACGTAGGATTACGTCTTTCGGGAACATATTGGGGTACAAATTGAAATTGGAAAATCGAGCACATCGTGAAAATTTTCCAATTTCAAACGCTTATTGCTCAGACATTTTATGATGGATTGATGAAATTTTTGCATCAATCGACTTCGGCACTCCATAACAATTTTTTATATTGAAGAAAATAATATATGTCATGCAACTAACTATCGACCAATTGAAAAATATCAACCCCTATCCTAACGGAAATACCCACTTATGATTGGTCGGAATTGACGACACATGCAGCGAGTCCCTAACAGAGACATCAAAACCAAGGTGCCCAGTGGAAATCGGCATTGCAAATATATGCAAGTCGGGGGAATTTTTATACTGCAAGTAAGGTGAGTGATACGATTAATTTTCGCAAAAAAAAATTTAAATTTGGAACTTTAATGTTGGTTGCTTCGTAAAATTTCAAATCAATGACCGATCGTGTATTGTGTATTTTATATGTGTATTGTATATGACTTGATATATGAAACGATTTATTTGTGATTATCTTCACCCAAGAAAAGTTTATACGGCGAGAAAAATTGGAAAAGTGAAGAAATATATAGTATTAGGTGCTGTTAGTCCAATTAAAATTCGCATTGGGTTGAATAAACACTCAGAAAGTACAAGTTATAAAAGAAAATTAACTTTCCCATTTCAAATATGTTTTCTCTATATTAAAGTAACATGTTTTTACTGATGAGAAAAATTGATAATTGTGTTCGGAATTATTATCATTGGTTAGTTTTCTTTTTTCTTTATTTCATCCATACATAACATAGGAGGCATCTCGTCTAGGATCACAGAGGGCGGTTTTCATCATCTCTCGTTCTACTTCGGCATCTTTTATCTGATTCCATCCAACCACTGTTTACCATCTTTCTGTCATCATCACTCGGTAAACACTGGTGAAGTGACAAACAATATCCAACAATCAAACAAAACGGCCCTTTTCAGAGCCACCAAATCATTATCAAAGAGTTTAACGATGTAATTCTTCAAACATATCCAAAATCAACAGATAGCCTAACGGAATCCTACGTCAACTATGCGGTCGTGTCTCGAACACAACCCTCCTGTGACTTTTTTTGTCAACGCATATTTGCACACATTGGAGAAGCCATGCAAGGGAGGAAGAAAAATCTAACAAAAATGGCAACACTTGTTAATTACTAAAAGAAATAATAGTTCACAAACAATTCTATAAAATTACGGTTGTAATTTTAAAAAATAAATAGTCCAGAAATTGAGAAAAGTTTCCAAATAATCAAGGTGGGTTTTTTATGACTATCACTGTACGACTCTGTCATCTTTTTGTGAAGACTTCTTCTGAGATATTCATACGCTAGCCTCTTCACCTAAGTGAGCTGTCACCTTTAGTGCCTCGTCATAAACTCATTTATTCTTCTGAATGAAACATATTATTCACGCCAAAACAAACAAACTATTTAATTCACCAACCAGTTGTCGATTGAATGTTAATCGGAGACTCGGCGGCGATTCAATTCGAGCTTTTTTCTTCTTTTCTCTATTTTTGTTTTGATCACTTCATTCACACCCATCATCACTGCTCGTCTTCAGTTCAGTTCAGATCGAAGCACGTCGACCGGTTGTCTCGATTCGTTATGGACCACAATTGACGACGGTCTTCACCTTCGAGTTTCGATTCTCTTGCTTTGCCTCCTCTTCGCTTGTTGATGATCATTCCAATTTGTTATTTATGAATGAGATCCCGTTCAGATTAACTGTATACCTATGCGCGGAGAATCACGCTTGACTGGCTGACCGACCGATTGATGCCGACAGGTGTGTTTGAGAGTCTTATTTGGAAAGCTTATACGTATTGTTGAGTTGAAGAGCATCCGACGAAAATAACATCAATAATTTAACAAACGATAAAGACTTACAGCTCGACAAAGTTTACGTCGCTATAAGCACTCTTGTGATTGTGACAGAATTAAAAAATATAAATTGTAAATCATCAATAACGGATTGAATAGCTCAAGTGAAGAAGCATTTGCGCCTTCCAATTATTCTCTGCCAAGTTGGCTCACAATGTGTTCAATCTCACGATTGACCAACATTGTGGCTATGGGTTTGTGAGTCCCCATGAGGTGACCACAAGTCAACTTCATTTGTACCGTTGAACTACCGACTCCTCTCCTCGCTCACCCGTACCAGCGATGCGATGCTGGCTGCCGGTTCATCATTTTATGGGCCCACCGAATCAATCGGCAGACATGTGATCTGCACTGGGTGAACCATAATTTTTTCATTGTTTGTACATCAGTTGAGCTAGGTCAGGGGTGTCCTTCAGCGGATGCGTTTTAACTTTTTCGGTCTGTCGGCTTCGTTGGTGGGATTGTTGCTCACCGGAAACAGAACAGAACGTATCGATGCGACCTCGAGACGAATACGCCAAAGAGATAGTTATAAATAGACCGAATTCAAGGCCGAATATGAACTAAAGACAAAGTGCCTCTGTGTGTGTGTCAATTATAACATAAATACACGTCGGCACTTCCTTTCAGGTTGCATTTTGTCACGAATAGCAAAAAGCGTTTCGATGAAGTACATATCTTGACGCATGGTATCCGCTGAGCGCGCGGATGCGATAAACCATGGGGAATCATTTTCAGTGGCAGCGATTCAACCATTCAACCTTTGATGCCACAAGCCAATAATCGACGTTTCCGTAGATAGAAAATTAAATTCCCATCCAAACTTTGCCAATTATTCATTCCCCGCTTGTTCTGCAGCTCGGTATTTGCATTGGCACACCAAGATGAAGCGAAGATGGAAGCGACAGCACAGAACCTGTTGGTTTTTTTTTTGTGGGTAAAATGACATCATATATGCGGACAAGTGGATGATTAACTTTCGGTTTCAACCGTGTGCATCGGTATGGGCCTTGGAAGCGGATTGGTGTTTCTCGGGAATCAAAGAACAATAGATGACATTGGAGGAATGTTAATGAGCAAAAAATAAATAAATAAATCAAAATGATTCGAAAATTAGCACCTGAGTGTTCAGGAATGCTCGTTTGTTTATAAGTAGAGTTGGTTGTAAAGAGACCGTTCATGGACCGTTAAAAAACTAGGTAACCAAAAAGAGTGAAAGAACGGTCGTTCTTAATTAGTGGGCAACAGAAAAAAATCGCGTAATTTCGAGCAAATCTCAAAAAAAAAATCGCGTAATTTCGTGTGAATCGCGTAAAAAAATCACTTGTAAAGGGGTAAAGGAAATTTGGAAAATCGATTTTTTTTCGATGCCAAATGACTTGAAAATGCATGAAACGTCGAGATCTGGAGTCATTTCGAAAAAACATATTTCGCCGAAAATCGACCTTTTGGGACATAGCCTGAGAGGCAATGAAGGTATGGAGATAAATTATTATCGGATTTACAGAACCGACCATGTACATTTTGTTTGTTGGTCCAAAAAAATGACCTGTGCAAAGTTTCAGCTCAATCGGACATGATTTAGGGGTGCCTCAAAGCACTCAAAGTATTGCTAAATTGAAATGCTTAAAGCTTTTGGTAGACAAATATGCGAGAAAACTTTGATTGCGTTTTTCTCAGTTGTTGATTTTGGAACATGTGACAACTATGCGTAGAACGACAGTACGTACCTCGTAAAAAAGCCGCGTTAATTGGTAAAACGGCGTAAAAAAACCTCGTTAATTCGAAAATCCGAGTAAAAAAAACGCGTTAATTGAAAAATCCGCGTAAAAAAAAACCAGGTCACCTAAAATCTACGTAAGCATCGTGATAGAGCGCGGCACTAATTTCCGTCATAAGCGTTAAGTTCCGTCGCAACCATTGATTACCGTCCTATGCTCTGACGGAGCATGAAGACGAAATGTGAGCGGAGTGAGAGATGTAATATTGCTCTGGTCTTTTTTTTGCATTAATTGGAAAATCTGCGTAAAAAAACTGCGCTAATTGGAAAATCCGTGTAAAAAAACCTCGTAGAAAAAACCGCGTAAAAAAAACCTTGATGTAGTGGGTGGACAGGTTTGTCCAGCAATTGATATAAACCAGTATTGAAATTTCATTGTTTGTTTGCCTAGTAAAAAATGTAAATTACAACACTTATATCAAGCCATCCTAGGGGGTCTCCGTAGCCACATTGGTTGCGCGTTCGCTTAGTAAGCGATCGATCGTGAGTTCAAAACTCAGGGCCCTCATTGACCATCTTTGTGTTGTTACAGAATAGCTACGTCCACGCAACAATCATCAGCGATGGAGATCGATCCACGGTCGAAATAAGATCGATTCATCCATACAACTGCTCTGCTCTGCAAGACACATCGGGCTGCTGTTCTATAAATAACTCAATAATGATCAATCAACTGTCTCTGCTGTCCGGTGGTCCAACTGGATAATGGAAGAACAGAAAGAATACTCTTACGCCTAAAAGGCTACTGTGTGAATGTACCATATGTAATGGTAAAGAAGGAATACTGACGAACGGCAACTGTGTAATGTGCTAATTATAGATATGATAACCATGTGACATGTACACGATTAAAATTCGGCTCTGTTACAGCTGAAATGCTAATGAATCTTAAATAAATAAATGGGATAAAAAAAAAACAAGCCATCCTTCTTAACATCCTTACCACAATGTGAAATGATGATTTTCTAACCTTTTAAGCGTAGAAAGAATACTTAAAACCGGGATATTTGATGAAACATTCTAACAAAACAAAAAAAAAAAAACAAAACATCATCATTTTTCTTGTCGTAAATCTAACGTAATATCGTCAATTGAGCTTCGATTTACGAGTGCCGGAGAGCGTCAGAGATAATAATTGCTTTTCAGGCGGAATGAATAGGCTCTCAAAATATAAATTACTAGCTGACCCGGCAAACTTCGTCCCGCCCAACATTTGTTTTTTTGTTATCAATACCTTCAAACATTCACGTTTTCTTACTATAAGCATGTTCATTGGTCCAATCGCAGAACTGTTCATTGATTGATCTTCTAATCGATCCCGTTGAATTTACCTTTTAATATAAAATTCCTAGTATTTCTAACAAAACTCATCATTATAACATCAGATTATTTTCAGACACAATTCTCGTTCAAGATTTTTCAACCACTTGCAAATAACATGTTTCTCTGTTACATGGACTAAATGTTTTATACAGAAAATATGATAGAATAAAGACAGCCCTAAATCGGACAATTCCTTCCTCGAGTTCTGCTCTTATCAACATATTCGGCAATGCTCTTTTATTGGTATAGATAGAAGAAGATATAGGAGTGCGTTTCATCACATTAAAATCCATTTCCAGTTTCGAACAAAGATCAATTTCGCTACCGCAAACATCAAATGGACTAATAGCACTTGTCACTATGTAGTTTTAGAACATATGAAAATATAATTATTCGAATTTTCCCTTTTTCCTTCAGAGTTTTCCGAAAATTTTCAATTGTCATGTGTTTCATTTGTATGGCAGCCCACCTCCCTCCCCCTTATAGAGGGTGGAGGAGTATTTAACCACCGTAAAAACATTTATTGCACCCTAAAACTTCCACATGGTTTCATATGCTTGATTAATTCTCGAGTAATGTAGAAATTTGTGTTCCATTTGTATGGTAGCCAGACAGACAGACAGACAGACAAAAATCTATTTTTATATATATAGATGAACGAAAAACAACTTCTCCGTGCCAAATCATTCTATCTGAATTGAAAACACATTTTTTTTTTTGCAGCTGGTAAAACAATCTCATCATTATCTCGAATGCTGAAGACAATTTTATTTTACAATGAAGAGCTTCAGTAAAAATATCGGAAATGTATAGATAAATGGTTAAATAAGAGTCAGTTTCAAGTAATTAAATAACATGATGTAAAAATTTTCATTCAAATTTTGACATTTTTTTGAAATTTGGCTGCATGACTTCTAGTCTGATAGACATTCCACTTTCGTGTTTGAGACCCACATTATGGCCCCGAATTGGAAGTCGCCACCAGACGTCGACACTGTACAACTGTCAACGCGGATGTTGATTAAGTGAATAAAAATGGAAAAACATAACAGGTACAGTGCTTTCTCTAATGCCCATTCTTCTTCTTCTTCAATGGCACTAACGTTCCTAGAGGAACTTCGCCGTCTCAACGTAGTATTACTTGCGTCATTTTTATTAGTACTTAGTTGAGATTTCTATGCCAAATAACACGCCTTGAATGCATTCTGAGTGGCAAGCTCTAGAATACGCGTGATCACAGTGCAAGTCGGAGGGAATTTCTTTGACGAAAAATTCCCCCGACCAGAACGGGAATATAACCCGAACACCCGGCATGTTAGTTATGACGCTAACCACTCGGCCACGGGAGCCCATATATCAGAAGATTCGAGGAAAGTATTGAAATAATTTTCGGGCAGTTTTTCGAACTACAACTTTTTCATGTTTTTTTTGAAAATAAATACAACTAATCCTAATTTTGTTTAAAGTCAAGATAGCGATATAGTGTATTCGACAAAGTTTTAGATCTTATTAAAATATGAACTTTCGTCGAAGACGTCAACATTCTATCTATTATAATTTTGGAATATAAGTCGTTTTTGTATGAAGACTCCTGAAAAAAATAATGTTTTGCTCGTAACATTTTTGTGTGTAAATTCTCACGTTTGACATGTTTGATGGCATGATAGAGAAAAGTTTGCAAATCATGCAAATTGCGATAATTTATACATAAAAATGTAACGAATAAAACATTAATAGCATTTTTTCAAAGAAAAACATGAAAAAGTTGTTGTTCGAAAAACTTTTTCCATGTAAATGTGCCCTTCGTCCGATGTATGGAAAACTTTGTTGGCAATTTTAAGGGCTTTTTATATCTATTTTTTCAGAATTTTAAAAGCATATTTTCTCGAGAAAAATAAATTTTAATTTTCAATTTTTTTTACAATGATTTTTTTTTCCAAAAAATTCTTTGATAATTTTTAATGAAAGCCTGAGTAATTTTGTACATTTCATTCTCTGACCAGATATGTTCAGATATGTTCAGTCATTTTCACCTGATAAAAAAAAACAATTTTGTTTCCGATTCTCTAAAACATAATATTTGTTATTCAATGCTACCAACACCCGCTCACTCCAACGAATTTATCCGGTAGATAAATACTCTTTTGAATTTCGAACAAACACATTCGATCGAACTAAAAATCCTATGGAAGCATAAAATTGCAGACAAGAGTGTCAACAAAATGCTGTCCCGATCCGAATGTGTCGTCCTTTATTTGGCGCTGTTTGTTTTGATACTTTCGCAGAAGTGCATTTACCATGCAAATAATGCCCCCGACTAGTGAAGATCGTTCGTGTGCCCTGAATCGGGACGGGGTTCCCGAAGGAGTTTGCGGATCGTGCAAGGGGTACATTTAAAACACATTAGGGAAATTGATAAACAAAATAATATGTTTTTCGAGATGGCAGATTATCCGTTGTATTTTTCATGTTGGCTCCTGGAAACAAAACAAGAAGAAAAAAAAAGGAAGAACCGTGAAGAGAAACGATGGCTACATCATGACACGGACGCGAGTTGGCAAAGGATTAGAAGCTTAAGCTTGACAGTGTGGGTCTGTGGAGCAGGCGGGTGGACGGATATTGAATACATCGAGTCGTTCGAAGTTTTGGATATCGTTCAAGAGGCGATGCCGTGTGGAATAAATTAGTGGCGAACATTGTTTATAGTCCGTTCGGATCGTGTACCTTCTAGTGTAGATTGGATTGGATGAGTTGCTGTTTGAATTCACGAATGGGAAGAGTCGGGGTATACAATTTAGAAGATTGTTATATCTCTCTTGTATGTATTCTTATTTTGCGGATACTACAAATACATGGTAATGATAGTCTTCAATTTTCCGCCCTATGTAACGCCTCCCCCGAGCTTACTGCCACAGATCAACGCGCCTATAAATCACCATCCAATTTGTCAGATTTTCCCACGTTTCCACGCATCGCAGCACTCTCCCGGAGCTGCGGTTTGGGATGACAACAAACTCCGGGTGGTAGAGTCGCCTCATTTCCACGCCGCACGACAGTCAAGTGTGAGTGATGCACTTCAAATTTAATTACTTTCTCCGCTCTAGAAAACACGGACGTTTGTGTTGCCCTGGCGACGGGAGATGTGTCGACGACAGCAAGTGATTATCACCTACCCATCGTTTCATCGCAAAATCTGATACCAGATCACCACTTATGTATGCTGGATAACCAGATACAAGTATACATTTTTCCTTTTTTTTCTCCGTCTTTTTTTGCCTTTTCGTACTAGGGAAAACCACACCGTTCAACCCAACGGGAGCATTATGCTCTACGTGCCGTTTTGTGCACCAACAAACGCAATCGAATTATGTTTCGGATTTGTTTTTATTTGGATGCATTTTATGTTGCGCTTCGACCCGGCGACAATCGGTTGCAGATGGAGCGTGTTTTGTTACAACTTCACACCCAGCAGGAAGAAGGAAACAAAAGAGCATAAATAATTGAGTGCACATATGTTCCCGCATTTGGCCCGACCCGAGGAAATTCATTCATCGAATGCACGGAGACCAAGTCAATGAACTATTTCTGGGAGATGACGTTCTTGGAATTTTGTTTCTATTCTTCAGCCCCGAGATCATTTTTAGATAAGTTGGGTCCATAAGTCTTTGCAGGAGGCTAACGGGAGAAAAAATATGTGAGGGAGACGACGAAGCAATTTAAGCTATAGCGAATGGTGTAAAACCGATTTCTAGTTTATTACCCTACCCAGTCTCCTCTAGAACTCATTTGTCCACATGCTTGATCTTTGGATAGGTTTTAACTAGATTAGCCGAGTCTCGAGAGTAGTATTCATCGTTTGTATAGGTTATCCTTACACTCCGATACCTCGCAACTATTACTAAATATTTCGCATGATGGAATTATACAATCACGGGAAGAGTAAGCAAACTCCTTTCATCGGTGGCCGAGTTCCTTATCAGACTCGATTGATGTTCCATGATGAGAGAGAAATTCGCAGCCACCGGTTTGCTCATTACACAGATCAAATTTACGCTCTCCTCGTGTGCCTCAGCGCGAATGTTTACAAGCGTAAATATTGCACAGTTTCCGACTAATTGAACGCGCAGATGTTTCGAAGTTGCAATACCTCCACACAGGGATGCCGTTGGTGTGTGTATGCCAAGAATCATTAATTTGAAGCAAATGTTTGAATATCATATTTTTCACGAGGTATAATAAGTGTCTGATCAAAGTCAGAAAATATGCTGCTAGTACTTAAAAAGTGATAAAAGAGCATACTAATGAACTTTGTTCTATGCTTTGTCAACAAAAGATGAACGTAGATTCAAGAATATAGAATATACTCTTGTTTTGTTTGCTGATAATAGTTCTAAATGAGTAAAATCGTGTTGAATAAATACGAAGTAAAAACTGGGGTCGATTCAGGGCCACCTTTCGGAGGTCGGTTTAGGATCACCCCGACTTTTTCCAAATAACGGCATGCCGTGTACTAAAGGAAACAGGTAGATTCAATTTATCTAGCTTATTTTTATGAACCATAAGCAATTGAATTTGCTTTGTTTAAGAATTTGTCGCAGTCTAAAAGAACATTGAACTCATTTGCCATACATGCCAGAAATATTTTTCCTCTGTTTTCGAAGCAATGAAAATGCAAAATAACGCTAAAACCCTTGAATGTAGAGAGCAAGAAAAAAGTTACCATATAACCAAATTGTCAACGTTGTGACACCTTTCATTCGACGCAACTCGAAATTCGGTACACCCAAATTTAATTTTTAGCACATGTTTTGTCATCCCGATTAATTACATTAAATGAGCTTAAAAATAACAGGAAATGTCATGACTCCCAAATACTGGTAAGCATTCGCATATTATATATGGCATAGCAATATAAGAGCAATATGAGCGAGCGAAATAAGAGACACATTGCAAATAAATAAGCACGCATTAAAGCTTTTCGCATACTTTGCCACATATACGGCTAAGACCGAGATGAATATAGATCTCCTTTATACTCTCCTTTTTACTCTTAGAAAACACTTTCCAACTTCATCTTACAATGAGGTGTAATATTATTACGCATTTATACAACAGCACCAGTGGCGTGGTCGTGTAAAACAGATTTGCATTTCAGCCGGTTCGGTGCCCGTTGACATCGTTTAGACTTCGTTGGAAAGAGTGGCCTGCTCCCATACATACAAACATTCTGAAGCTTTGGTGATTTTATTTGCTCATTTCACGCTTCAGGACACGAAAAGTTATTTTTTCTGCCGAAGATGATTTTTTTTCTGGCGTCGCTAGTTTGGGCGTAGGAATCACCGTTCTTGGAATGGAAAGAGGCGATTTCAAAGGCAAGGGAGAAGTATTCAGTATAATGACTAACATAAAATAGTATATTACTTGCTACAATATGGTGAAACAGTTATTTAATACACTTTATTGATTTTATGACGTTACAACGCTTTATAAATCCTGTTTTGTTAAGCAGAGAGTGGTGTTGGTTTGCCCTATTTATGGTGTGTTCATGTAACTAGTGAATGCAAATCGATTTTTCTTCATGAAAATTACATGCAATCAAGAGGAGTTTGGGTTTGTTGAAAATCCCCAAGCCTCTAGTTGCTAGTAAAACCAAAGTGTTCAAATTATCCAAACTTTTATGTTTTTCATCGATTTTCTTCAAAGTGAAATTATGATAATGGTTTGTCCTCCTCTGAACATAGTTTGTCCGAGAAATGACCATGGTTTGTTCGGTTCTTAAAATCACCATTATTGAACGAGAATATTCGAATTTTCGAGTAGATGATGCATTTTTTATTGCTCTGAGTTTAGTGTCATATCATATTGATCCATTCATAATTTAGGCTTTCTTCAGAATATTCTTGGGTATTCTAAACGTGAACTGCACTCAACACAGAGAAGCTTATTCTCTGATACACACGAAGAACATAAACAAACTGTAGCGCGCCAAGCGGCTGCCATAGCAATCATGTAGACAAACCAACATCAGTGCATCGGACAAACCACGATAAGAATTGAGGTAATTTAATTGAAACAATTTACACATTAGATATATATATATATCTGATACGTATGGTGTGCAAGCATGGTGTTAACAATATTTGTAAGTGTTATAATACAGAAAAGGTCTGAATACGCATATGTGAATCCGCAAAATATCTCTATATCTTCAAAAATGGATTTCTGTCTGTCTGTCTATCTGATTCTTATGGAATCGAAAATTGTTTAACCGATCGACATAAAAGTTGGTATGTAGGGATTTTTGGGGCAGGGGAAGGTTCTTATGATAGTTCGAGACCCCTCCCCCTCTCTAAGGTTGGGCTGCCATACAAATGAAACACAAATTTCTGCATAAATCGAGGATTAATCAAGCAAATGAAACCAAATATGGCATGTGGAGGTTGTAGAGTGTAATAAATGTTTCTATAATGATATGACACCCCTCCCTTCTCTGGAATGTAGAGGGGATTCATTAAAAAATAATCACATTCCAACCAAACATGACAATTGAAAATTTTCGGGAAACTCTGAAGAAAAATGGGAATATTTGAAAAATTCAATTCGTATGTGCTCTACAATTACATATTGACAAGCGTTGTTAGTCCATTCGACGTTTTCGGTAACGAAATTGATCTTCGTTCGAAAGTGGAAATGGATTTTAATGTGATAAAACGCACTCCTATATCGTCTTCTATCTATATAAATAAAAACGGATCACCGAATGTGTTGATTAGAACAAAACTCGAGAAAGGAATTGTCCGATTTGGGACTGTCTTCATTCTATTATATATTCTGTATCAAACATCAAACATTTATTCCATGTAACGGAGAAACATGTTAATTGCAAGAGGATAAAAAATCTTGCACGAGAATTATGTCTGAAAATAATCTGATATTATAATGTCGAGTTTTGGTAGAAGTACCTCAATTTTATAGTAAAAAATAATATTAAAGGGTAGATTAGAAGATCAATCAATGAACAGTTCTGCGATTCGACCCATGAACGTGTGCTTAGAAAGAAAACGTGGATGTGATAACGAAAAATCAATTTTGGGTGGGACGAAGTTTGCCGGGTCAGCTAGTATCCTATTAAATTGCTGTTAGTAATGAAAAAAATATTTTATTTATATGTTTGGGAACATTTGAATATTTGATTTGACACAGGTGTACTGAACTAGAGCATTCAAAAAAGTGGACAAACTAGCATCAAATACCCTAATCAAGGCGCCTATAAGTATATTCTAAGGTGGACCAACTTGCTAAAACCACTCTTCAGCCATCTTGGAAGTCTACTGTGTTTTGTTTGTAAACAAAACACAATACGCTAGTGCCGAAGCTCGCTCGTGATCAGTCTGTCTCTTTCACGCTACCAGCAAATAATTCCCCTTCTGCTTTCTTCCGTAATGTTTTCATATACCGCTCCCCTAACCAACTTAGTGACGAAACGGCCTCGCCTCAGGATATACTTCTAGACGCCTTGACCCTAATATGATCTTCACGCACAGTTTTCTATACAGCAATTCCACCTCAAATCAAACGATCGTTGCCTAGATCCTTTCCGATGTTTTGTTTTGAATTTCGTACATACAATGGAGGCTACCCGAATTATAATTTTCACTGTCAGTTTTTTATAAACGCGTATCAACAATCATTGTTCTTTTTTTTTTTGGAAACCGAAAGCCAACTTTTTGTTTAAAATACGTTGTTTGGCGATGTTTTTTTTTGCAGAATAAATAAATTTTTAAAAACATATTGGTTTAACTATCCAACACAAAAACTGAATTTGACGGTTATTGTTGCGTGGACAATCTAAGCGGTTCACAATGTGTGTTTTATTATCAAAATGATACTGTGACCACATGGACATTATTCGTACCTTCTTCCCCTTTACCGTGGATCCCATCTAAAGTTACCCACGCGGTATGTGGACAGGCCCTACTCTACGCAACAACTTGGAGATGGATTCTAATTTGGTTTCGTTTCGTCGTTGTCTAATATATTTGGAAACGAATTAAATCAATTAAATGTTTCTCACATTATTTGTAGTCACAAAAAAATGGTATATTGTTCAATTTTAGTTCTGATTCATCTCCTATTTTGGTCATCATTCTCTACTTCAAGAGCGATTTAAGGATTGATTTACTTCAGATACATTCTCCAATTCATTATTTTGTTCTTATTTAATTTATAGACGGTAATACACTATGTAATGTTTACTTTGAGTAATGTTTTAGATACGGTAATTTCAAGGCCATATTTGAATTATTTTAGCATCCAAACGGTATTTCGATTGAATTTCTGATTACTTTTTAGTACATGTCTTTCCATCGACTTTCATAAACGCACTGTATGTATTTTATTTGATGCCTTTCGTTCCCATATTTAAAATGTTTTTTGATTTTACAACGAAGTTCTCTGCTTCATGACCATCATTGTAAAATTGTATTCGTTTGTCTGTTCTAATTGTTCTTGGTGTGGTTTTTGTGGATATTTACATTTGATATTGAATAGAAAATTAAGTTTCATTGGATTTAAAATTCCTTCAAGAAACTTTCTCGAATTGAGTTCTCGTTTCCTTTTTTATAGTTAATGACTTTAATTGTTCTCTGAGGTTTTATTCACAGTTTTCCTTTTTTTCCAACCGGTAGCGAAACAAAGAGCAATTTTATTTTTATTTTTATGCTTCATCATCGCGTCTACGTTTTTTATTTAATTTGACTGAGAAAAAATGCTATTTTATGCATACGAGGGCAGTCCGATATGTACTTAGCCTACAAAAAAAACAACAAATTTGGAAAAGTGGAGATTTTTTTTCTCAACATAGTCTCCTTTTAGCTCACTTGACCAAGCGATGCTCCAACTTCTTTAATCCATCTGAAAAATCCTTTTTCTCGAGGTTTCCAAAGTAGGCCTCCGTGGCGGCCTACTGCCCGGCGAGTGACTTTTTCAAGTTTACAAAACAAAAAGAAAAAGACGCACGGTGCCTAATTTGGAGAATGCGGTGGATGGGGCAGCAGTTCGTAGTGCAATTCGATCAATTTGGCCGTGGCGACGGCGGAATTTCAATTTTTTCCATTTTTCTAAACTCTGCGGACACGCCCGCTTCCACACACGGGCAAAACAGAACTACGAGACCGATTTGGATGAAATAATGACATTAGCCGTTTTCGAGAATGTACTACACGAAAAGTAATCTCTCTTGCGATTCTGAAACCATCGGGCGATGAGGGTAAGTGCTTATCGGACCGCCCTCGTACATATATAAGGCTGTCAAAAAAGTCCTGCGGTATTTTTTGAATTTTCATTTGTTCATAAAATTAGTTACAATCATCTGTTTTAAGTCAAATATGCGCCGTTTTGTTCGATGACTTGTTCCCAACGAGATGCCAACTTCATAATACCCCTGTTATAGAAGCTCGCTTCCTTATTGGCAAAAAACTCGGATAGCCAATTTTCACAGGCCTCTTTTGTGGCTAACTTCTGACTACCTAGCTCGTTCGGTAGTCACTTGGTGCAAGGTCCGGACTATACGGCGGATGCAAAAGAACCTCCCATCCGAGCTCCCGGAGCTTCTGGCGCGTCACCAAAGAAGTGTGTGGCCTGGCGTTGTCCTGATGGAAGACAATGCGGCCTCTGTTTATCAAAGATGGCCTCTTCTTCATGAGTGCTACCTTCAAGCGGTCCAGTTGTTGGCAGTACAGGTCCGAATTGAGCGTTTGGCCATAGGCCATAGCAGCTCATAATAGATTATTCCTTGACAATCCCACCAAACACACAGCAGAACCTTCCTGGCCGTTAATGAGGGCTTGGCCACCGTCTGAGCCGCTTCAACGGGCTTCGACCACGACCGTTTGCGCTTCACGTTGTCGTAAGTGACCCACTTTTCATCGCCAGTCACCATCCGCTTCAGAAACGGGTCGATTTTGTTGCGATTCAGCAGCGATTCACATGCGTCGATACGGTCAAAGATGTTTTTTTGCGTCAACGTGTGTGGCACCCATACATCGAGCTTCTTTGTGAATCCAAGCTTCTTCAAATGGTTAATAACGGTTTGATGACTTATCCCCAGCTCTTGGCCGATGCTGCGGATGCTACTATGCCGGTCATTCTCGGCTAATTCAGCGATTTTGTCGCAATTTTCGACGACAGGCCTTCCGGAGCTTGGCGCATCTTCGACGACCTCTACACCAGAACGAAAACGTTGAAACCATCGTTGTGCTGTGGAAATGGAAACTGTATCGGGTCCATAAACTGCACAAATTTTATTGGCAGCTTGAGATGCATATTTTGCCTTTGTCATAGTAGTGCTGTAAAATATGTCGGATTTTCTCTTTATTTTGCTCCATATTTGCGACACTATAACTCACGAACGACTTAACCAAACAAAACACTCAGCCCTATTCTGTATTCCGACGGATTTCCATTCCGTTCGAAACTGTTATTTCGTTCGAGTTATAATTTCGCATTCCCTATTTCGAACGTTTTTGCCCATTTAATGTTAGAAGAGAAACAGATCGAACGAAATGTGAAAACAACTCGAACGGAACATAGAATGGAATTTTATCAGGTCGTTCGAAATATTTCGAATCGATCGAAATACAGAATAGGGGTGACTATCAAGGACTATATTATAGCGCGCAAAAATACCTTTCCAACAAGCTATAGTATGACTCGATACAATGAATACAGCTAGAATTACGCGCTTACAACGACACCTCGCGGAAATACCGCAGGACTTTTTTGACAGCCTAATATGTCAATGCTTCTAAAAATGTAAAATATACTTTGTAGAAATGCTGAAATATCAGAGACGAATGATTCCTGAACTTCAACCCAGTTGGATATAATTTTATTCCGTAGTTTTTTTTATAAATATAGCATATCAATCAGCAATCACGTGAGGACCCTAAATCAATTCATTCAATCAAATTTCGTTGTGAAAAATGTAAATTAGGAACGAGAGCAGAGGCACATGAACGGAAAGATCAACGTTATGTAACTGCTCGGTTAATATTACATCACATTCTGTTCCAAGCATAATTCTGACTATCCGCCAACGCCAGTCAAGTTCACTGATCAAGTTCACTTTCACTGTACCGGCGTTTGCAGCCAGCCGTGCACGAGACGGGTACATGAGTGCATACACCCGATCATACGCGGAAAGAACAAAACGCGGGAAGCAAACGGCGCGAGGTCATTCATATTTCGGCGGACCTCAACTGGATCACCAAACCTGTCACTATAAATTGATTGCGGCTGTTTTGTTTAGGCACAGTTCGATCAGTTTCATTGCTTGGTTGATACCTATTAAATACTCGTGAATATGGCATTCAAAGTGTGTAGAATGAAATGATTTAATATGGATCACTTTTTGGAAATTGATTGTGAATTATTTTACAGTTTGTGACCTTACTCGCCCTGGTGACCGTCGCCAGCGCTGGAGTCATCTCATCACCAGCTCTGTCCTACTCGTCCCCGATTGCCAGCCAGCTGATCGCTGCACCAGCCCAATTGGCTTATTCATCCCCAATTGCCAAAACCCTGCTGGCCGCCCCACTCACCAAGACTGTTGTTGCTGATGAGTATGATCCAAACCCACAGTACTCTTACTCCTATGGAGTGTCCGATGCGCTGACCGGAGACCAGAAATCCCAACAGGAGTCCCGCAACGGAGATGTTGTCCAGGGATCGTACTCCCTCGTGGAACCAGACGGTACCAAGCGTATCGTCGAATACATCGCTGATCCAATTCACGGATTCAACGCCGTCGTCCACCGTCAACCACTCGCCGTGAAGGCCGTTGCTGCTGCTCCAGTCCTTGCCACTAAGACCATCGTTGCTCAGCCAGCTTTGTCCTACGCCACCCCATTAGCCCAGAGGACCATCATTTCGCAGCCAGCCATCGCATCGTATGCTTCCCCGTTGTCCACCAGGACCATCCTGTCTCAGCCAGCTTTGTCTTACGGTGCTCCAGCTCTCTACCACTAAGTGAACGAAACTTTCATAGACTGCCATCCAAATGTATTTGTAGAATCAATATTTGAACAGATGATAAATTCGAAAAAGAAAAATTCTTCTCACATGTGTTTAATTAAATTTTTACGCCAAGTTGAGTTTGAGTGTTCCAAAATCAAAGCAACGACAATATGACGTATGATGTTCTCCTATAAAATTATTACAACAGCATTCAGCATTAATAAGGGAGTTGACTAAGGTCAACGTCAATCTCCAGCGAAAGAAACAGGCAAGATCATTTAATGGTGACGATCAATGGGAAATGTTAATACATAATCTCAGACTTGAATCTGCCAATGTTCATTGTTCATTGTTCAATGTTCATGATCATTGTCATTTCATTATCCCTATCGTGTGGAACTATGTAGCACCACTTATTTAGTTTCTCGTCATGATAGTGTCAACAAAAAAAACAGACATGCTACCAGATTTTTCGCACAAACTATACATTGACTAGATTCTATTGAATATGAATGGTACTTGAAAAGTTTGATATTGTATTGATAGTTAAATGAAATTGTAGGGGGTAAATGGTAATTTATTTTGAGAACATAATATTTCAAGAAGCGCCATTTAGATATTCGAATCGATCTGGCAGAAGAGAGTTTGTATTTTGAAAGCAATTTGAATTGATGTTTTTTTATTTTGTGTAAGATGGATGAATTACAAATTCGTAGTGCTGCCCATTCTTCACATTTGAAAGATCGCTTGCCGATTATGACAACCGTGAAATGATCAATGCTTGCGAAAAATATTTTTCTCACAGTAGGAATTTTCATGATAAAATCCAATGATTTATTAGCACGAGTGTGAGCCTTTCCATGATGAAATTGAAATAAAAACTGATAAATTTTACTTTACCACATGTCACGAGCTTGTGAATTCGATCACATAAAGTGAATTGAATCAACATAGACGAAATCGCCGAATGGGTTTTTATCCGAAAAAGTGAGTTACGTATTTACAAAAAAATAAAAATAACAACACGGTTTAATACGAAATCAGTTTTGCCAAATTGGATATCATATTTGACTAGGTTCAACGTTTTATCCTCAGCAAACAAAGAATATTGGAGAATCAAAATCAACACCCCTAAACAATTTGTCACGCGCAAATACCCTTATCATAACTCTCAACAGAGCTTGATTTGCAGGATCCTCTGCCCATTGCAACTCCGCTTCCTGTACCACTCCCTCGTCGCCATCGTTTCGTATAATAACTCACCCGAAAAGGGGCCCGTCTTCACGCTGCTGGTCGCGCTACTCAACGGAATGTTTGCGCAAACATCGTGCCGGATGATTTGCTGCTCATCCAACGGTTATTTACTAATTGATGCAAATCAAATGCCGCTGGCCGCGCGTTTCGCGCCGCCGTCGATTAATTCAACAACGTCTAATCGATTTGAATAGCTACTGTATGTTTTGCATTTACATGTTTTCTCACCGTTTTTCTTTTTTTCTTCGTTTTCTGCTTCTTTCAGATAATGTTCGCCAGTGGTAGCCATCGATTTAATCGGTTGAATCTGTGATTTCACTACTGAGATTTTGGAGAAACGTTTTTTGTGTGTTCTTTTCGCGGGCGGCTCCGAGAGCAGCAGGTCAAACGAACTTTTATGGACGCATTCGATAGCAGATAGCACCCACTTAGCAGCAATATGAGGTAAGTGTTCTGAACTTTGCATGACCTTTTTCGACGTCGACGACTTGATCTCTTAGGTTGTGTTGTTTTCATTTTGTGCGCAGAGCGAAAAAACAATGAACCGTTTTATGAGTCCATGGGTCAAATGCCAGAATTCAATCATTCCCCCTTATCGGGGTGGCTGAGAGTTTAAATCATACCATTCTGTGGCATTTCGCGTTCAGTGAGAAGACGCGGACGGAAATGAGAAATATTACGGCACGCCCTTTTGCCGGGAAAAAAGGGTGTGCAGCTGGCGAACCATAATTGTGTTGCGCTCCATATCGTGGATGGATGCGAGGCGCCCTTTAGAAATCAAAGTACGAAGGAAAGGATCTGAGAATCCGCGCCGAATGCGGAAGCGAGTGGTGACCATGGCGGAATAGGAACAATGTTAGCCCGCTATAAACAATAGGAAAAACAATCCAATTCGTTTACGATTATGAGTACTTCAATTGAACTTTGACCAATAAAAAAGGCCTCAGAGTGAACCTCTCCCTTTTGCTTGCAGTAAAAACTTCAACGAGTATGAGCGAAGCTAGTAGGGATGCCAAATGATTTTTCCAAATCTTCGTACGGCTCGAAAAAAATATGTTTAGTTATATTTCTATTTAGAAATAGGTTTGAATATATTTTCATTGAATTCATTGATTTTTTGTTAAAAATATATATCAGATATAAACGTATTGCCTTCTTAGCTGACATTTCATAGGTTCGGTGTTTTCGGAAATATTGTTCAGAATATTGATTCACGTAATTTGACATTTTCATTGTGCTCCCGTGGCCGAGTGGTTAGCGTCATAACTAACATGCCGGGTGTTCGGGTTCGATTCCCGTTCTGGTCGGGGGAATTTTTCGTCAAAGAAATTTCCTCCGACTTGCACTGTGATCACGCGTATTCTAGAGCTTGCCACTCAGAATGCTTTCAAGGCGTGTTATTTGGCATAGAAATCTCAACTAAGTACTAATAAAAATGACGCAAGTAATACTACGTTGAGACGGTGAAGTTCCTCTAGGAACGTTAGTGCCATTGAAGAAGAAGAAGAAGACATTTTCATTTAAACTCTTTTTGTGTGAGAATAAAAATTTAAAAAACTGAATCTTCATACTATCACCATCAATTTCATAAAACTTGCTGAAGATACATAATATCTGTTTATTAGTCCTTCAGAGATATAAATGTTTCTCTGAGGAGAATATTCTAAAACTAGTGTTTCTCACTTAAGGGGGTATTCTATCGTAGAGACACGAATTTCGGACGTTTTTTCGAGCTCCGTAAAAATAAAACAAAGAATATTTTTACTATCCATTATATATTTGTTGAATTTATTGGAGAAATTGAACGGAGAAAAAATATTCATGACTAGAATAGTTACAAGTAAATGGAGTGAGAGGGTTCACAGGAAAAGCTGTGCCATGGCGTACACGATTCCATCCATTGTGATTTTCTGAAACAAAAAATAGAGTAGATTCTGAGTAGATGTAAAGATGCCGCTGTCGCATGAACCTCAGACAAGTCAAAAATATCTCTTTTGACGAAATGGCTGCCGTTTTAAAAATAAAATGCTGTTTATAACGATTTTTGTGACTATTCCCGATTTAAAAAAAAAAATCAGGGGCTGTATCTAGGACACGACCGTATTTTCGACGCAGAACTGCGCAATCATATTATGCAATCCACTTGTTTTTCACTTTGAATATTATTTTAGAATGCCTTTAAATTTTTTAAATAACATTCTAGTTTTATATAGTAAAATTTAGTAGTTTCAATAGTAAACAATTCATTTGAAACTCGAACAATTTCAAACTGGTAGGCCTGGCCTGGTAAACTGATAGAGAATAATATGGATATCGCTACCAGACTGTAGATTTACACATTAGATATATAATATACTAGCTGACCCGGCAAACTTCGTCCCTCCCAAAATTTGGTTTTTGCTATCAATACCTTCAAACATACACGTTTTCTTACTATGATCAAGTTCATAGGTCCAATCGCAGAACTGTTCATTGATTGATCTTCTAATCGACCCCGTTGAATTTACCTTTTAATATAAAATTCCTAATATTTCTAACAAAACTCATCATCATAACATCAGATTATTTTCAGACACAATTCTCGTTCAAGATTTTTCAACCACTTGCAAATAACACGTTTCTCCGTTACATGGATAAATGTTTTATACAAAAAAAAAATGATAGAATAAACACAGCCCTAAAGCGGACAATTCCTTCTTCGAGTTCTGCTCTTATCAACAAATTCGGCGATACTTTTTTATTGGTATAGATAGAAGAAGATATAGGAGTGCGTTTTATCACATTAAAATCCATTTCCAGTTTCGAACAAAAATCAGTTTCGCTAGCGCAAGCATCAAATGGACTAACAGCACTTGTCACAATGTAATTGTAGAACATATGGGAATTTATTTTCCCAATTTTCCCTTTTTCCTTCAGAGTTTTCCGAAAATTTTCAATTGTCATGTTTGGTTGAAATATTTTTGGTTGACATAAGTGTAATATTTTTATGGATCCCCCTCTCCATTCCAGAGTAGGGAGGGGTGTCATACCATCATAGCAAAAATATGTCACATTCGAATACCTTATTTGACACAGGAACGCTGAATTAGAGCATTCAAATAAGTGGGCAAACCATGATCATATTTTCGACTGAACAAACCAAAATCATTTACTAGATGACGCCACTACTTGGGGGTCTCCGTAGCCACAATGGTTGCGCGTTCGCTTAGTAATCGATCGATCGTGAGTTCAAAACTCAGGGCCCTCCAGCTGACCATCTTATCAAATAAGATCAAATAAGATCGATTCATCCATACAACTGCTCAGCTCTGCAAGACACATCGGGCTACTGTTCTATAAATAACTCAACAGTGATCAATCAACTGTCTCCGCTGTCCGGTGGTCCAACTGGATAATGGAAGAACAGAAAGAATACTCTTACGCCTAAATGGCTACTGTGTGAATGTACCATATGTAATGGTATAGAAGGAATACTGGCGAATGACAACTGTGTAATGTGCTAATTATAGATATGATAACGATGTGACATGTACACGATTAAAATTCGGCTCTGTTACATCTAAAATGCTAATGAGCCTTAAATAAATAAATAGGATAAAAAAAAATTACGCCACTAAAAAATTAACAATATTCATTTCGAGAGGTTTATGTGTGAAGTTTCATAACATTTCGTTTATTTGTTCACAAACTACAGTTGTTTAGGTGTGACTACCTGATCATTCGTTTAGAAAATGGAGAAAGAGGCATATCGTATTTTATATAACATTCTCCATTTTGAAGTCGGTTTGAAAATATCTCCTACCTAGGAATCCTCACAAAGTTCATTGTCTCCACATTGAGTCAAATGTCTTCAGGATGAAGACAAGTTTTCGCATTTGGCATCCCTGGAAAGGAGAAACATCTTCAGCCGAAACAGAAGTTCGTTAGCCAGCGGTCTCAACCGGTGATTCATTGATTTTCTTCAAAATGTAATGTATCGCAACGCATGAACGCGGCTCAGACGATCACCGGTCTAACACAACGCATACAATTAATGCTACCGACGCACGATCGCCAGAAACCGCGCAAAGATCGATCGATTTGATCGACCGGTCGGTACTCACTGTACCGCAATCTCGAGAAGCATGAATCAACACGAACCCTGTCATTAGGCTTTTGACCATTGTGTGAAGGGTGCAATTTTCGAGTTTTGAGTCTGTTATCATCGCTATTGAGGCAAGAAATATGTGTTATTACCGCTGCTGCCATTCCTCGGGGTGTGTAAACAGATCTCCGGAAGCATTCTACCACGTCCTTATTGGGGCGCTGTTTGACGTGTGGCATTTAAATTGTACAGTGCGGGTGAACGAGGCCAATGTGGTGAAACATACACCTCATTCAGGAGCGCCGAGAATCGTATTGAAGTAGTTGAACCTGCCTCAAAATGCGGTCAGCATCGGAAGATGCATTGATTGTCGCACAGAGTGTCATTTTGGGGGGAAGGCTCGGCCATATCAAAACCGCACACGCTCTGACTAAGCGCACCAATGCCAAAATGATGATAACATCCTGCGGGCAGCCCATCGCGACCGTTCGGGAGATCATTTTACAGCCACCCAACGGTCAGTGCCGGAAACCCGAGAGTACAATGATTAAACCGGTTTTCCGCCTCATCTATGTGTGCGTATATGTCCAGTATATCCATAATCATTCCAGCAGCAGCGGGGGAGGTCTGTTTACACGCCTTCGCGCATAATATGCGTTAATTTGGCTAAACTCTGCGCTATCGGAGACTACGGTCCAATCCAGCAGAAACGCGAATAGGGCAATAAAATCTGGTTTAATGGGCCGAACAAACAAAGTGGAAGGGGGTGTAAAAATTCTGCACTGTCTCAGTGCCCGGCGCCAGTTGGCCGAAAGGCACAGTGAAAAGTGTGAAAATTTACCCGCAGCAGTGAAGTGCAACTGCAAATTAAATTACGCCATGATAGCTTCTTAAATCAGTTTATCAAATTAGGCTGAGTTCTCCAACTAACTTTTTAAAGTGCTTCAAACATACACCCGAGCAACACATGAGTCAAAAGGTGGGGTAAGGAAAATTAATTTCCTCCTCTATTTGTTCGCACACTCTCGTCTCCCTTTCCCTTCCGTTTAGAGGATAGCCGCACTGCGCGAAAATCAACGCTTCGAAGCGCGCGCGATTATGATAATAAACAGCACCAAAGCCAAATGTTTGGCGCAAACGTTCGGCTTGATTAGAGGAGACATGAAAGTGAAACTGATGCCCGGAATGAGGCGATAATGGCAATGGTGGCCAGGATGTGCCGCAAGTGATGGGAGAGATGGTGTTGAGTTTGTTTGGATAAATAAACTCCAGCCGGTTGGCGAGGTTGGATCAGAGTCGGATAGAGTGATGATGGGTGGGGGCATTGGAGCTCAATAATTTGAACTTAGAGGGAAACACTCCGTCCAATTGTCTATTGAGTACGAAAATATTGACTCAGAATAGTCTTATTGAACATGTTGTATCGGGATTTTGAAAATCAACATTTTCATCATGGTGAAGTACACGAACGAGCAACGCCTTATAATTATTTAAAACTAGCTGACCCGGCAAACTTCGTCTCGCCCACAATTGCTTTTCTGATTTAAATAATTTCGAATAATCATGTCCCCGAAAATAATTTTTCTGTGCGTGATCTAAATTCTCAGTATATAATTTCGTTCTTGACATATATGGGAAGAGGGAGGAATTTGGATTTGCGGTCTAAATCAAAAATGACACATTGTGTACTGAGCTACACTTGTTTTTGTCTCAATCAATAATGTTTAATCATTATATCAAGCTTCAAACTACCAAATATATCATAAAATAAAAGAGATGATTTTTGGACATTCAAATTTGATGCGGGGTGATTTGGACCGTCTGTGGGGTAATTTGGTCCAGAGTGTGTTTCATCGAAAAAAAATACGTATGTTTATGTAAAGTATTTTGGGAAAATGTTACAATCAGTAAAAGTGTTTTGGGATCGATACCAGATGTCTTGGGCAGATTCCGGACTAGAAAAATTGGATTACCACCATCTCGAATTCTGCATGAATCTTTTCACTGTTGTTCGAGCATTTTCAAACACTTTAGTTGTTGGTCAAAGAAAATCCGTTCTTGATGGCCTGAGTTGCTCTTTCAAGCTCCTCCTTCTTCCAACGTTGTCTAGCCATTCTCTTTTTGTAATTCCTTGACATCTGGAATGAATTAGATCAAAGAAAAGCCTCAAACCTGTAAAACAAATTCACCCCACAGAAACGTGTCCATGTTATCCCACATAACATGCAAAAATTAAAATGCAATTAATTTCATTAATTGAAGTTACAGTTTCGCTACATCAAGTTGTTCCTCTTCTGTAGGCGAACAGAACTTTACTGCACAATACATGAAAAGTTTGCTCAATCAGCAGGAAAAACCTCGATCGAAAAACTCAGATTTTTGGACAATCAAAGAGCTTGTTGTGTTCATGCTACCGTCTCCTTCCACCTGTCGAATTTTACCAAAGTGCTTTTACGTTAGTTACATTCGGTTCAATAATAAAGGAAAATGACATTATAGAAAATCCAAGTTGAGCCGTACTTTTTGAGATAAAGGGGTGGTCCAAATCACCCCGTATGTCCAACTCACCCCGTGTTACCCTACACCTGAAGCAGACTGAGACACATCAATCCTGATACTGACCGTTCAAATCCGTTGCTCCGTTTTTGAGTTAAATCGTGAGGAACGGACACCAAATCATTTTTATTTATATAGACTAGCTAACCCCACAAACTTCGTCCCGCCCAAGATTTGTGTTTTGTTATCAATACCTTCAAACATCCAAGTTTTCTTACTATGAGCAAGTTAATGGTTCCAATCGCAGAACTGTGCATTGATTGATCTTCTAATCGACCCGTTGAATTTTCCTTTCACTATAAATAAATTCCTAATATTTCTAACAAAACTCATCATTATAATATCAGATTATTTTCAGACACAATTCTCGTTCAAGATTTTTCAACCACTTGCAAATAACATGTTTCTCCGTTACATGGAATAAATGTTTTATACAGAAAATATGATAGAATAACGACAGCCCTAAATCGTTAAATTCCTTCCTCGAGTTCTGCTCTTATCAGCACATTCGGCGATCCTTTTTTTTTGTATAGATAGAAGAAGATATAGGAGTGCGTTTCATCACATTAAATTCCATTTCCAGTTTCGAACAAAGATCAATTTCGCTACCGCAAACATCAAATGGACTAACAGCACTTGTCACTATGTAATTGTAGAACATATGGGAGTTTAATTTTCCGAATTTTCCCTTTTTCCTTCAAAGTTTTCCGACAATTTTCAATTGCTATGTTTGGTTGGAATATTTTTGGTTGAAACATGTGTAATATTTTTATGGGACCCCCTCTTCTTTCCAGAGGAAGGAGGGGTGTCATACTATTATGGAAACATTTCTCATACCCAAAAACCTCGAGTTATACAGAAGTTTGTGTTTCGTTTGTCTGGCAGCCCCCCTTAGAGAAGGGGAGAGGAGTGCATTCACCATAGAAACGTTTAGTGCTTCACATGCCAAGTTTGGCTCTATTTGCTCGATTAGTTTTCGAGTTCTGCAGAAATGTGTGTTTCATTTGTATGACAGCCCATCCTTATTGAGCGGAAGGAGTGTCTAACCACCATAGAAATAGTTATTACATCTTAAAACCTCCGCATGCCAAATTTGGTTTCGCTTGCTTGGTTAATTCTCGAGTAATTCAGAAATTTGTGTTTCATTTGTATGGCAGCCCCCCCTTAGAGAGGGGGGTGGAGAGTCTAACTATCATAGAAATATTTATTGCACCCTAATACCTCTTCTCGAGTAATGCAGGAATTTGTTCTTCATTCGTATGGCAGCCTCCCTTAGAGAGGGGGGTGGAGAGTCCAACCACCATAGAAACATTTATTGCAGCCTGAAACCTCAATATGCCTAATTCGGTTTCATTTAATTGATTAATTCCTGAGTAATGAAGAAATTTGTGTTTCATTTGTATGGCTGCCCCTTAGAGAGGGGGGAGGGGTCTTAAACTATCACGAAAACCTTCCCCGGCTCCAAAAACCCATACATACCAATTTTCATGTTGATCGGTTCAGTAGTTTCCGAGTCCACGAGAATCAGACAGACATATAGATATACAAAACTTGCTCAAAAATGATTTTCCAATTTTCCAACTTTCCGAATGGTTTTCATAATTTTTCTAGCATATAAATCTGACGCAGACTGAATTCTTATACTGACTGTTCAAATCTGTTGCTCCGTTTTGAGTTAAATCGTGAGGAACGGACACCAAATCATTTTTATTTATATAGATTCCTACCGGAATTCGGAGTCGGTGGTTGCAACTTTGATAATGCTTTCTCCAATTTTGGGCCGCAATAATCGTCCCAGCCAACAGGCTGTGCATAGTTTAGTGGCTAAGTTTGGGTCTACATTTTCGTTGTGAAATGTTTCCGTGCCAACGAGAAGCCACCCCACACGAAGCAACTAAAATATATCACAGCCGAAATGAGCCATATCAGTTAATTGCACGGCGTTCCCAAGAATTGGGCATATCCCAAACCTCATTGTGGCAAATTTTGCGAAAAGATCTTGGGCTGCATTCTTACAAACTAATATTAACTCAAAAACTAAAGCCACTTGACCATATGACGCACCGAATCTTCTCCGATTGGGCTCTGGCGGCTCTTGAAGAAAGTGATGATTTTATGGCTAAATGGCTTTGTCAAGAAGCAAAATATGCATTACTAGCTGACCCAGGGAACATTGTTCTGCCATTGAAATGATTTCTAGTGAATTATGGTAGTTAAATAGAAAATAACTGTATCTCAGGCTTGTTTGATGTAGTATATACATCAGGAAATGACGGTGCGCATTGTTATTTGATGAACAAACGTGAAATGTTCGTGACTTTTGGCTTCTATTAAGAAGTAAAATGTCGCAGAAATATCAGTGCAATGAAGCATTTGATTGTATATATTCCCGAAGTTACTGATGCATATGTAGACAAAAGTTCGATGAAGGGACGTCGCCATCAGTTATTATTATTAACGCAAAAAAAAATCGGTATGTTTGAAAAACGAACGACGGTTAAATTATTTAGGCATTGTTCACATGAAAATACTAAAATTACGATTGAAAATAGGGGATGGGGGTGAAAATTTGAGGTCACGTGGTTTTTTTTAAAACCAAATCTATAAAAAAATATAAAAAAATTGATTCAGATTATTTTTCCACATAGAACCACCCTAATCTGTATTAAATATACGGTAATTGGTATCCTAGCGATATAATATATAATTTACGACCTATTCTCATGCACACCAAGTTCATTGTGTATAATTTCATAAAATTCGGTTGAGCCGTTTCGGAGGAGTTCGACCACGAACATCTTGACACGAGATTTTTATATATATTGATTGGTCAGATGTAAACCCACATGTGCCTCAAAAACACCATTGCATCCGCAAAAAATTACTGTTTGGTGTGGTTTCCATGGAATGATTGGGCCGTATTTCTTCGTCGATGAGAACGACCGTCATGTTGCCGTCAATGGAGAGCGCTATCGGGTTATGTTGACTAGACTATTTTTGGCCAGAAATGGAAGATCTTAACTACAATGATATGTGATTTTAACAAGATGGTGTCCCTTGCCACATAGCGCACGTTACAATGGATTTATTGAAAAATATGTTTGGTGAATGTGATATTACGCCATTGGGTTTCTTTTCATGGGGCTATATCAAGTCTATGCTGATCCATGTCAACAAGCCAGCAACTATAGAAGAGCTCGAAGACAACATCCAACGCGAAATTCACAACATTCCGGTCGGAATGGGTGGCCGAGTAATGGAAAATTGGGTTCAACAGGTTTTAAAAAAAAAATCGATGCCAAATGCCATAAAATTGCATGAAAGGTTGAGATCTACTGTCATCTCGAACTTTTTTTTTGTCAAAAATCGTTACTCCGAGACTTTTTTCTTTTTTTTTTGGAATACAAAGCAAAACGAATGGTTTAGGGTGCCAATGAAAATGATCATCTCGGTTTTGCATATGGAACTTTGCGCGAAATGCGCGATTACACGATAAAATACACAAAATATTAGCTCAATCGGGCTTCATTTATTAGTGTCGCAGACGTTAAAATTTGAGTTTTTTAAAACCAAAAAATCATTGGAAATCGGGGTTTTCATAAAAATGTTTTGATGTCAAATGTCTTATAATTGCACGAAAAGTCGATATTTAATGTTCTCTCGAAAAAAAGTTTGTCAAAAATTTTTTTAAAATATTTTTCAAGACATTTTGCATTGTACAAAAAAATTGAAAACCCCGAGCCGGCTAGTGAAATAAGTGAAGTTTTCGGTTCCATTACTTAGTATCCTTGCTGGTATGAATAGCAGCATTGCCTTGCTGGAATGTGATTTTCTTGCAATGATATCTACGCAAAAATGGTAGAAGAGAAAACTTCCAGAAGATATATGTAATCCTTGCTACTCATTTTGAAGGACGTGGAAGCTAATTTGAGTTTCCCGGTTGCACAGAATCCCGCCCAAACCATGCACGAGTCGCCTTCAAAGTTCTTGGTTGAAAAATAATGTTCGTCCTTCCGTAAATCACACCAGTATCCGTTGAAACCATCAGGTCCGTCCAAATTGAACTTTTGTCGTCCCTGAAGATAACATAGCAAAATTAAAAGTAAAAACTTACATTCTCCAATTAGAGAACTGGAGAACTTTTCGTTATGGTATGTAGCAGAGTGTATTCTTTTGAAAACATTCTTTGTCATAACATACCATGTCCCACTGTTGGTTCAAGTGAGCTTGGGCAAAACTCAGACGACTTGCAATGTGAGATGGTGTAAGATTAGAAGCTTAAACTTTTTTTAGCACTCTTTATGTAACTTTTTACCAAAACTTGACAAACTGTCTCCCGGGAAACGTTTAAGCTCAAAGTTTGCGGTAATTTTGCACAAAGTGATGTATGACATCAAATAATTATTTAAAAATCGTATATGTACCGAAATTTACGTTATTCATTTTCTTTCAAACAATAAATGACTTTTGAAGGATTTTATTTGAAAAAGACGCCTTCATAGTCGCTGACTGTTGTAAGATGCTTCCGGGAACTGCTGTTAGCTCGTTTTAGCATGTCGCGGTTTAGTGACGTCATTATCTTTATGATTTTTGACTTTAGCGATCCAATTGTTGTGAGAGTGGCCATATTGGTGTCCCGTCCAACGACGCCCCACACAAAGTAATCCAGGGGATTGATATCGGGACTGATAGGCGGCCAAACTTCCTTCTTCTAGAATTTTTGGAACATTTTCCGGAAGCCATTTCTGCGTTTTTTAGCATTAGCTTAGGAGTATACATTGTTTTATCCATTTCCCAGGCCATCTTTATGTGGGACACCTGCTCTTTTCGATACGTTTACGAGTTATATTATATCATTTACACTCACTCCGGCGCGAAAGAAATTGACTACAGAACAACGAATATCTTCTTTTTTTTTTTTTTTTATCCAAAATATATATTTTTATTAAGGCTCATATGGCGTCAACCTGACGGGGCCGGGAGTTCAATATTTCGACAATGTTTGCCTTATAACTATGTTAGTAATATGTAACCGATTACTCGCGGTTGGCTCGAGGTAAGTATTACAAGTGTTTTCGTAATTGTGATGTTGCTGTCTTCAATGATCTGTACGTGTGCCCGACACGGGATACTTCCTATTGGGATGCAGCTGACCATTAATCAGCAACGCCACCCTAGTCTGTACCCCATATCTAGCGTGGTGCGTCTTCTCGAGGAATCCAGGATAGAATGGTCACTAGCCGGCGCAATCATCAGCTCGTGTAGAGTTGTCATGAGCGGTACAACCTTTGGCTTTTGTTGAATCATCAGTGGACTGCACAACCTTTGGCCCGTGTATCTGTAAAGAGTGTGTGTATGTATTGCCGCGACTAAGTAAAAGTTTATAGATCGGATAGGAGGGATATGAAACGGGGACACAACGAAAGAAAAATCATTAAACGTTGACATCGGCGTTCCTGAGGAACAGGTATAGATGAAGCAGAAGATCAGGATCACGGCTACCTAAGATATCCCGGACGGGGATATCCGATTGTCTGCCTTTTGCTCTCAGTGCTCTAGAGAGCTGAGAGCGAGCAGCATGGAACCGGATACACGACCAGACAATATGCTCGATGTCGTGGTAGCCATCGCCACAATCACAAAGATTGTTTGCTGCGAGCCCAATTCGATAGAGATGCGCGTTTAGGTTGTAGTGATTGGACATAAGCCGAGATATCACGCGAATGAAATCACGACCGACATTCAATCCCTTAAACCAAGCTTTCGTCGAAACCTTAGGGATAATCGTGTGTAACCAACGACCGAACTCATCTACACTCCACATGCGCTGCCAACTAACGAGTGTGTCCTGACGAGGAATGTGAAAAAATTCGTTATAAGTAATTTGCCTTTCAAAAAGTGTGCCTTCTGAAGCGCCCACCTTAGCTAGCGAGTCCGCTTTCTCATTCCCCGGAATCGAACAATGAGAGGGAACCCATGCTAAGGTAATCTTGAATAATTTTTCGACCAAAACACTCAATAGATGTCTTATTCTTGTTAGGAAATAAGATGAGCGTTTATCAACTTTCATTGAGCGGATTGCCTCTATTGAGCTGAGACTGTCTGAAAAAATAAAATAATGGTCGATGGGCAATGTTTCAATGATCCCTAATGCGTAATATATCGCACCCAGTTCAGCGACATACACGGAACAAGGATCTTTGAGTTTGAAAGAGGCACTGGAATTTTCATTGAAGATGCCGAAGCCAGTGGACCCGTTTATGCATGAACCGTCAGTAAAGAACATTTTATCAGATCTAACTTTCCCATATTCTGCCGAAAATATCTCCGGAATATAATCGGAGCGTAGATGATCTGGGATTCCATGGGTCTTTTGTCGCATGGACAGATCAAAATTGACAGAGGAATTGCAAAAGTATGGGAAGCAAACTTGGTTGGAGATGCCTGGTGAAGGGTGCACGTCGTGGGTAAGGTACTCATGGTATAAAGACATAAAACTTGACTGAGGAGTCAGCTGGAGTAGATTTTCGAAGTTATCGATCACCAATGGATTCATGATCTTGCAACGGATGAGAAATCTGTAGGATAATTCTGTGAACCGAAGAGTAAGCGGGGGTACTCCTGCCAAAACTTCGAGAATCATCGTATGTGTCGAATGCAAACACCCCATTGCTATACGCAAGCAACGATATTGTATTCTCTCCAGCTTGAGAATATGAATCCTAGCAGCTGATCGGAAGAAAAAACTGCCATATTCTAACACTGATAATATCGTTGTTTTGTATAACTGAATGAGGTCTCCTGGATGGGCACCCCACCATGTTCCGGTTATTGTTTGGAGAAAATTGATTCTTTGCTGGCATTTCTGTTTCAAATACGCAATGTGTATTCCCCAGGTACATTTAGAGTCAAAATATACTCCAAGGTATTTGAAAAACATCGAGTGCTTGATCGTTTTGCCGGATAGGTGAAGCTGGAATTGGGCGGGTTCGTGCTTCCTAGAAAAAAGGACCATTTCAGTTTTCTCCGTAGAGAATTCGATACCCAGCTTGAGAGCCCACGTGAACAGGTTGCAAGGAATTTTGCAGAACGGCGGGATTAGTACCCGTGATGGAAATAACTCCATCGTCTGCAAGTTGTCTCAACGTGCAATCTCTAGTTAGACAATCATCTATATCATTGACGTAAAAACTGTACAAGAGGGGGCTTAGGCAGGAGCTTTGTGGGAGGCCCATAAAACTGTAACGAGAAGATTTCAAGCTGCCATGATTGAAAAACATGTGCTTTTCTGAGAGTAAATTGTACAGGAAATTATTCAGAATTGGCGAAAGTCCACGATTATGAAGTTTCTCTGAGAGAATTTCCATGGAAACTGAATCAAATGCCCCTTTGATATCGAGAAAAACGGAAGCCATTTGTTCTTTGCGAGCAAATGCGATTTGGATTTCAGAAGATAGCAGCGCGAGACAATCGTTCGTCCCTTTACCTCGGCGGAAGCCAAACTGCGTATTTGACAGCAAATTGGTCGTTTCAACCCACTTGTCCAAACGAAGTAGAATCATTTTCTCTAACAATTTGCGAATACAGGATAACATTGCAATCGGCCTATACGAGTTGTGATCGCAAGCCGGCTTGTTGGGTTTTCGTATGGCTATCACTCTCACTTGTCTCCAGTCATGCGGGACAATATTCAGCTCCAGAAACTTGTTGAACAAGTTCAGCAAACGCTGTTTTGCCAAGTCGGGAAGATTCTTCAACAAGTTGAATTTAATCTTGTCCGACCCCGGAGCTGAATTGTTACATGAGAGGAGGGCAATTGAGAATTCTACCATCGAAAAATTCTCATAATCGCATTGGAGCGGAATATCGCGTACGACGCTTTGTGCAGGAACGGAATCGGGACAAACCTTTCTTGCAACTTTCTTGCAGCCACACATTCTCCTAGCCGTATTCCAAAGAGTGCTCATAGCTGTCTCCCTTGACAAACCATTGACGAACTTCCGCCAATATCCACGCTTTTTTGCTTTATCAGACCTTTTAGTTTGGCTTCTAGAGCTTGGTACTTTCGAAACCATTCCACTAATCCAGTTTTCCTGAATTTTTTGAAAGCGGATGATTTTTCAAGGTAGACCTTTGAGCACTCCTTGTCCCACCAAAGTGATGGAGGACGACGTCGGAAAGTGGTAGCAGGAACACGTTTCTTTTGAGCTTGAAGTGCGCTTTCGTAAATCAAACTCGATATAAAGTTATACTCTTCGAGTGGAGGAAGTTCATGCATTGAAACAAGTGCTTCAGATATTATTTCTGCAAATTTTCTCCAGTCAATATTTTTCGTGAGGTCATACGCAATATCGACTGACTCACGAGAACCTGATTCATTGGCGATCGATAAAATTATTGGCAGGTGATCACTACCGTGGGGATCTTGGATTACCTTCCACGTGCAATCCAGGGATAATGAAGAAGAGCAAAGTGATATGTTTAGCATACTTGCCCGTGCAGGAGGTTTGGCTATCCTAGTTGCTGTCATGTCATGTTGAAGTTGTCGCACAGATCATAAATCAACGTGGCACGGCTGTCATCATAGTGTGACCCCCATGCTGTTCCATGGGAGTTGAGGTCACCTAAGATTAGCCGCGGCTCCGGCAATGCCGCGATGATATCAAAAAACTGATGGCGGCCGACCATGGTTCTTGGAGGAATATATATCGAGGCAATGCAGAAGTCTTTGCCATTGATTTGTGTCTGGCAAGCGACAACTTCAATGCCTATCATCGATGGGAGAGTGACTCTATAGAAGGAGTGACATTTTTTGATCCCCAATAGTACGCCACCAAACGAGTCATTTCGATCGAGGCGAATAATGTTGAAATCGTGGAAATTCAGCTCGTCGGCTGAAGAAAGCCATGTTTCACAGAGGGAAAATACATCACAGTTAGAACTATGAACTAAAAATTTAAATTGATCTAGTTTAGGGATGATGCTTCTGCAATTCCACTGTATTACAGTGGTCAAATCCTTGACCTCTTGCACTGAATCAGGCATCGAGGGAAATGAACGCTGCTAAAAAACCACATTTTTCTTTCAAAAATGTTCTCACAATCGGAAGCAAACATAATACTATGCTTTTAAGAGGGTCATTTATATTTAGAGCATTTAAAATGTTGTCCACCAGGTCAGAAAGCGCAAGCAAACCAGATTGTGGCTGTTGCCTCGACCGCGAAATTGAACAGACGGGGTGGGTGCTGCTCCGGGAAGTGCTGAGGACCCCTGGTGCGTAGAAGAACCGCTTAAACCAGGAGGTACTTGCTTCGGTCTATTCTCAGCACGTTCAATTCGAGTTTTCATTCCAACTTGGGAAGTTTCGGTCGTCTTTCTGGGGAGTGAAGGAAAAGAAGTAATTTTTCTTTTCCTGACGGCACCCTGCGATGTACCGGAACTTCCTGCATTGGGAGCGTCTGCAACAGGCTCGTCGTTCTGCAGAATGGAGTAGGGATTGTCCTGAGTCGTTGGAACGGAACTCTTAAGCATTTCTGCATAAGTCCGCTTGGAACGTTCCTTTAAGGAACGCTTGATTTTTTCCCCTCGTTGTTTGTACACCGGGCATTGAATAATATCATGAGGAGTCCCGCCGCAATGAAGACACTTGTGCTCTTTCGCGCAAGGATTCTCATCATGGCTCTCTCCACAATCTGCGCAACGTTTTTTATTGCAACAATAGGCGGCCGTGTGACCGAGTTGCATACATTTGTTGCATTTCATTACCCGGGGTACAAACAACCGAACAGGTAAACGAAGTGCACCTATTGCAACGTAGTTTGGAAGGGCGGAACCCTCAAAAGTCACACGAAAAGAGTTTGTCCGAAATCATATCTTCTTGTTTCGCCATATTTCTCTCGTTGACAGCTGTTATTTGTTTACGGAAAACTTCGGATACCTAGAAGTATTGTCTATCCATTGCTGACAAATTTGTTGTAATCATACTTCACACGGCCGATATACAGCTATTTGAAATTCATTGCAAAATTACTGCACGCACCCTGTATTTGCATGAACGATTTTGAAGTTTTCGAAGCTGTTCCAACTTTTTCCCGCTTCAATTTACGTGAAGCTTTCTCCTTCTTTTATTTTCCTTTCCTTTTTTTTCTTACCCTCCACTCACTCCCATCTCGAAAATACTCTCATTTGAGGATCCTAGAGTTGGGCTCCAGTTATTTGAAAAAAAGCACACAAACAAACATTTAGAAATGAGGTGAGTGGACAAAAACATGAAGAACAAAAATGTATGGACTCCAGTGAAAAATACTATTTCTTTTAAGGGATCCATAAAATAGGAGGACAAAACATACAGTCAACTCTCCCTAACTCGATATCCAAAGGGACCATCGAGTTAGGGAGGTATCGAGATACAGAACATTTTTTCCTAATTTTTTTTATGTCTTAAATTGTCATATATTAGGGTAAGTGTCCCAATTATGGTATGAATTTGAATTTTTGATTCATTCCCTTAAAGTGAAAAAACACCTTTCTCATATAAAAAACCTCTCTACAATTTGTTCTTTGACGCCCAACTTCTATCTCTCTTAATTTCGCTGCAATATCGATATAAACAATTCCTGATGAAGATTCAATCAAAATCTTCAAAAATCGCGATTTTTAATCCGCTGTGCTTATAAAAGCCACTTAAATTTCACCTTAATGCAGAAAGGTTAATTTTTTTTCTTGAAATTATTCATATTTCAATTTTGAAAAAAAAACTTTTTTTTTCAAACTGTATACAATCGAGTCCTAAATTTTACATAATCGAATTATATATAATCGAGTTTGTATATAATCGAGTCCGACTTGCATGAGGCACTAGGTTAACAAAGAAAATATTGATTAAGTATGTTACTCAAACTGAATTGTAACGATCACGCAGGAACTGTTCAATCACAAAGAAATGTTCGAATAGTTTCACAGGAACATTTTCAGTTGATTCCAATATTCCGGACATATTCTTCAGGTTTCATTTAACGTTCGAATTAACATCTCAATAGAACTACTATCTTCAGCGTTTTTCTCAGGTTTTTCAACACTTTCCAGTATATCGGTATCTGGCATCAGATCACAGCAAATCACGTTTTGGTCCTTTTTGCACTAGTTATTAAAAGACATTGAGCAATCGAACGGTATTGTACCGTCGACATCGCTCACGACACATTAATTATGCCAGCGGAATATCACTCCCGTCCATGTTGGTTGTGCTTTAAAGTTAGGATTTCCCAGTTTCTGGACAAATTCTTAAGCCATATCCCGAAGAATAGAAGAGGGGTAAATTATTTTGTCTAGCTTGACAAGACAAAAATTCATTGACCGCTCCAGCTTCTCGATTCTGACCAACCTTATATGCTTTTGGTCTAGATACAATTTTCCATTCCGATTCCATTTTTACTTTAGTTTGAGTAGTGTTGATACCGCACTTTGTGCAATACTGAAATTATTTGCAGCTTCAGACCCCTTCCGTCCATATTTTTCGACCTGCTCGATGATGCTCAAACCATGCGCAATGGTTAGCGTTTTGATTGTTCGCTTGAAAGGTTTCTCGTGGTTTTCCATACTTGAAAAGAAATTGTTTGATGACACGAACACTCCGTCTTCACTTTCAAGGGCAATTGAAATCTGAGGTAATAACGCACAAAAACATGTACGCGAAAATCAATCGAGTTAGAGAGGTGAAAATCCATGGAAAAATGAATCAAAACACATCGAGAAAGAGAGGCATCGAGTTAGGGAGGTATCGTGTTATGGAGAGAAGAATGCTTGTAAAATCGAAGGTGCCATGAAATCCATCGAGTTAGGGAAAATATCGAGATACAGAACATCGAGTTAGGGAGAGTTGACTGAATAATAGAAAAAAACAAAAAAAAAACAGAAACATTAAGTTCACAAATTAGGGTACTGGCAAGCATACAACGATACATGGATTATTGTGATTGAACGATCTATATTACGAAAACATTGGTCATTCATTTCAGATATTGTTTTAATTTCTTTTTTAAATTATCAGAAGTTTTCTTACTGTATCCTTGAGGATTCGCCAAATAATTGAGCATTACTTGATGGGATCGTCCAATCCGACGAGCAATTTCTCTGATATCTTTTCCTCTGTCGATCAAAATGACTAAAACAACGGAAAATGCTTCGATACTGGTTTGATACAAACTTAACTCTTGAAAAATACAAAAACATTTGTTTACGCTCAGCACTTGCACACACACACACACACACACACACACAAAGGAAAATCTTACAGTGTATGGTAGTTATCAATACCACTTACTTACTTACTTAATCAGCAAAAGACTCCAGTGGCCTGTGCTGTACACAAAAGTCGTCTGTGTAGGATCCGCAAGTCGGCTTCTATTTGGTCGAGCCATCTTGCCCGCTGCGCTCTTCTCCTCGTTCCTATCGGGTTGTTGTCGAGGACCATTTTCACTGGGCTATCGTTCGACATTCTAACGACGTGCCCAGCCCAACGCAGTCGGCCGATTTTCGCGGTATGAACGATGGGTGGTTCTCCCAGCAATTGGTGCAGCTCATGGTTTGAAAAAAAAACATTCCGTCATCCATCCATCCAGATGCTGCGCAAAACCTTCCGTTCGAATACACTAAGGGCGCGCTGGTCCTCCGCGAGAATAACCCACGTCTCGTGGCCGTTGAAGACTACCGGTCTAATCAGTGTTTTATAGACGGTTAACTTCGTGATGCGGCGAATTTTACTCGACCGTAGCGTCTTCCGGAGTTCAAAGTAAGCACGATTTCCGGCCATAATGCGTCTTTGTATTTCTCTGCTGGTGTCATTATCGGCGGTCACCAGTGAGCCCAAGTACACGAATTCATCTACCACTTCGATTTCGTCACCGCCAATCTGAATTCTTGGTGGGAGGCTAACATTTGTCTCCTTGGAGCCTCTTCCTCGCATGTATTTTGTCTTCGACGTATTGATGACAAGTCCAATCCTACTGGTCTCAGTCTTCAGTCTAATGTAGGTCTCCTTCATCATCTCAAAGTTTCGTGTCACAATGTCAATGTCGTCTGCGAAGCCGTAAAGCTGGACTGACTTTCGGAAAATCGTGCCACTCGTGTCTATCCCCGCTCTTCTGATCACACCTTCTAAAGCGATATTAAATAGCAAGCAGAAAAGCCCATCACCTTGCCGTAGCCCTCTCCGAGATTCGAAGGGACTCGAGAGGATCCCCGATACTCGAACCACACACATTACTCGGTCCATCGTCGCCTTGATCATTCGTGTCAGTTTATCTGGAAATCCGTGTTCGTGCATAGTTTGCCATAGCTTGTCCCGATCGATTGTATCATAGGCTGATTTGAAGTCGATGAAAAGGTGATGTGTGGCTACGTTTAACTCGCGACCTTTCTGCAGAACCTGTCGTATCGCGAAAATCTGGTCCGTGGTGGCTCGGGCACCCATAAATCCCGCTTGATATTGTCCCACGAACTCCTTTGTAAACGGTGATAGGCGGCGGTAAAGTATCTGAGAGAGTACCTTGTAGGCGGCGCTTAGCAGCGTGATCGCACGGTAATTACCGCAATACAGCTTATCGCCCGTTTTGGATATTGGGCACACGATCCCTTCCATCCACTCCTTCGGTAAGCGCTCATCCTCCCAAATCTTGACGATTACCCAGTGCAGTGCTCTAACTAGTGCATCACCACCGTATTTTAGTAGCTCGCTCGGTAAATTGTCGATACCAGCGGCTTTATTGTTTTTCAGCCGTCTAATCTCTTGCTCTATTTCATGGAGATCAGGGGCCGGAAAACGGTCATCGACTGCACGTGCTCCTAAATCTATCGTCGTACCGCTTCCATCCACTACTGCATCGCCGTTAAGATGTTCGACATAATGTTTTTTCCACCTGTCAACCACCTCAATACCAATACCAACATACTAGAATGTAAATTGAAGCGATGTGTGTTGACAATGACGCAAAGCAGCACCTAGCCTTATAGAAGTGGCAACAGAGTTTTGTTTGTAAATAAAATAAGTACTTGAAATTCACACTCGTCGGAAAAGATAGTAATGCAACTGGAACAAAGAAAATTTATTTATAACATGGAATTTATATTGACCTGTACTGCGGGCAGTTCTCATGATCATTACTCATTCCCTTGCAAGGAAATCCACGAAATTGGAATTCTCGTTACGTGAGATTTCCTCAAACCATAAGTACTAAAAGTACTTATTTTGACCGTCGACCGTCTGTTACGTTGAATATAAACTGTCTACCAACTCTTCGATGCGAACGTCGTAAGATAGAAGCATAAATTGGTCGCCGATATGGTTGAAATTTTTAATTTTTACCAATAATAGTGTATGTATTTTTCGAAGCCCAAGTTTTCTGCCACATAGAGTTTTAATAATATATACAAAATAATTCGGTAAAATTGAGAATTTCAATCGGATCGGAGATCAATCATCGATCTCTACTATCACAAATAGCTACTCAATATATTTCCAAACAAAACGGATTCAATCAGTGCAGATTAAAGGGTGTGTCACATCAAATTGCATCACGGAAAAAACGCTGTAGAAATTTAATTTTTAGGAATTATATCTTCAGTTTTCGCTTATAATCAGATAAGAGTGTATAGATCACGTTGGCCATGCTTCACTGTTAATTTTTCGTAAATTTGGAAAAATGTCGTCGAACGAAAAAGAGCGTCGTGAATTAATCCTGTGCACTCATTTCGAGAATCCGGAGTTGTCACATCGGGACATCGGTAAGATGCTGGGAATCGTCCAATTCACGGTCAGCAGAGTACTAAAACGATACTTCGAGAACCTAACCATCGACCGGAAGGCGAAGCACGGCAAAAATAGATGCTCCGTCAGTGAAAAAGATCACAAGCGCGTAGTTAAGCAGTTTAGACGTGATCCGAGAAGTTCGGTCCGGGATGTCACCAATAAGCTGAATTTGTCAAGTTCATTCGTCCAGCGGACCAAGCAGCGGGAGGGCCTGCGTACATACAAGGTTCAGAAGGCTCCTAACCGCGACGAAAGGCAAAACATGGTGGGGAAGACGCGAGCCCGGAAGCTGTACACCGAAATGCTGACGAAGCCGCATTGCCTGGTAATGGACGACGAAACCTACGTCAAAGCGGACTTTCATCAGCTGCCGGGCCTGTTGTTCTTCTCCGCAGAGGACAAATTCAGCGTTCCGGAGGAGATTCGCAAGCAGAAACTATCCAAGTTTGCCAAAAAGTACATGGTGTGGCAAGCGATCTGCTCTTGCGGAAAGCGGAGCGCCCCCTTCGTGATGACCGGCACGGTAAACGGGCAGGTTTACCTTAAGGAGTGCCTACAGAAGCGCTTACTACCATTATTGAAGCAGCACGAGGGCCCGACCATCTTCTGGCCGGATCTCGCTTCGTGCCACTATTCAATGGACGTGTTGGAGTGGTACGAAGCCAACGGGGTCACCTTCGTGCCAAAGGAAATGAACCCGCCCAACGCGCCGGAGCTTCGCCCAATAGAGAAATATTGGGCGATTATGAAGCAGGCCCTCCAGAAGAACCCAAAAGTTGTCAAATCGGAGGCGGACTTCAAGAGAAAATGGATTTCTGTTCAAAAAATACTACAACCTGACGTTGTACAGAACCTTATGGACGGGGTAAAGAGGAAGGTGCGAGCATACGGGCTTGGGCTCGAAGTATGAATAAAAAGAAAATGCCAAAAGTTGTTTAATAGTTTTTATTTTACTGTCTAAAATTTTCAAAAGGATCGGTCTACTGGGCGAATTTCTACAGCGTTTTTTCCGTGATGCAATTTGATGTGACACACCCCTTATATTACATTAATCAACGAACAATGGCTACCACAACTCCTCCCAATTACTGATAAAGCTTATATTGTCAACGAATCTAATCCAGGCAGTGTGTTGCCTCGGGTAAATTTCCACAAATGCGCCTCAACATAATAGCATCCAAGCGGTACTGTTTTGATGTGATGTGTCAATCAGCGCCATCACCACCATAAACGCCACCGTCATCAGTGAGGCAATACATATATTAATTACACACCTGATTGCCGGCGCTGGATGGCTGGCCATCCTGGTCTGGCCCCGCAGCAGTTTGGCCCTCCACCAACTGCTCAGTCTAGCTGGTAAACATCATTTAACGGTTCATTTGTGTGATATTCACATGCAACAAATAGAGGCAGTTTGTGCGATAGTTGCTATGAAACAAACACGCGTGTGCTTCCAGCATCCATGTGATAATTTTTGTTGCCAATAATTGTTTGATATCGTGAATTGTGATTCCAATCAAACGTGTGCCAACGGAGAATGTTTTTTTTTCGGGGAAGGTGATAAAGTGCAGGAGAGGGGGGGATAGATAGGATATGTTACACGGTGTGAGCCTTCATTAAAATCCAATTCCGATCACTGCTCGGGGCACTCTATCCAAACACTGGCGGACCTGCTAACTTCCAAGCATGTGCTTCGGGTTTTAATTATTTAGGATTGAATCAGTGGCTCTCGCCGTTCGCATGATTAGCTGCAATTAGCAGCGGAAATCGTAAATTTAGATGAACTGAGCGTTCGAGTGGTTTGTGTGTTCCGTTTCACTGGGATCGAATTGCAGCGCCATAATTAGAGCCGAATATTTGGTGTTCAATCTTGCTAGAAACCCAGTATTGGTAATTAGTATACAATCGATTGCATATTGCGTAAAAGTTATCATTAAACGATAATTCCGAATTTAAAATTTCCACCCTACTTTAATCAATTTTCAAACACTTTTTCCCCGCTGAACAGATGAACCTGCGGGTCGTTCCCCGATGTCACCATTGATATTGCGTTTTATCCGCATGAGCCGTTTTCCAATTAGTGTAATAAAAAACACAATTTTCGGTGGCGTCGGATTTTAATGCCTGTACTAATTAATCGTCCCACCTTTTCGTAATGGAATTCTAGGATGTCGTGTTACAGCCAGAATGAAACCAGTTGGGTATGGGGTACCGCGTACCAGAGGGACTGAAAAAACATCGTTTTGTTATCGATCGGAACAGGATAAATGTATCGCAATTGACTGATTAAATCAGCCCCGATAAGCTGGAAAAGCTGCATTAACCAGCTGCTAGACAGATAATTTTTCGCTGCGGTCATTATTATTACGTTTGCGATTGATCTCGGTCCGTTTGACACACACACACACACACATGAACGCGCAGGGGAGGCCAACGTTATCAAATGAATGACATGACTTTTACGTGCCATCACTGATTCGGAATGCAAATTTGGAAAAAAAATCCTTCATGCGAATACTGTTGCGATTTTCACAGCGTTGAGTAACCTCATTATGACACCAGCCAATTAGGCTGTTCACCTCAATTCACCGAAATCAATCGCATCGTGTTCTACAACTTTTCAAACACCTCACGCGGCTCCATCGAACTTTGATTGATTAATGGGAGCGCTTGGTTGTTTGTGTTATTTTGCCACCCACACACGGTTCGCTGGGTTCCGCGTTCGCCTTGATGGATTCCCAGGAAGTGATTATTTACGAGGCTGCCGAATGCCGAATGAGCTCGGGCAACCGGCTCTGAGATTGTGGTTCGCCGGAAGTTTGATTAAACGTTCCGCGAAAGCGAGGAATAATTTTCTGGCGATGGGAGAGATGTTTAAATTATGATGTCCCGATAAGTTGGCACACTTGCGGACATAATTTCCTCTGGGGATAATTTGGCGCACTTCCAGTTTTGGAGCGAGACTTTCCCCCCGGCTGTGCTGCATCCGCATGGTAAGAACGGAAAGTTGTTTGCAGAGCGCGTTGAAGTGCGGGTTATTCCATTTGTGCGAGCAAAAGGAATTTTTGCGTAATTGTTGTCGACGTGTTTTAGCGCCGCGCCGTCGATATTAATTTTCTAGTTCATGTATAAGTCTTATCGGTTGTATGGTTGCTTTTCTACACGCTTAATTTAGCAATAAATTCGAGGTAAAAATTATTCTTACGTACTGTGAAATCCGTGAAAATAAAATAAAAAATTAAAAAAATAGTTCACTATTCGAAGGATTTAAAGATTATATAGAATAATTTAAGGCCTGGAGGAAGCCCCGAATCCTTGACTAATTATTCAGTAGTCCTTGAGATCAAACGGATATCCGGTAACTATCCGGTATCCGACTTATCCGGCCAGATATCGGATAGAGACCTAGTATCCGGACGAAAAAAAATCAATAATTAACCAAATAATTAAATTTAAATAAATATGAGCTCATAACATTCATTCTTTAATACTAACACTTTTATTATGAATTTTTAACCGACCGATTACGCTTTGCTTCGTTCACCAGGCCAAGTTTCAGAGAACATCCTTTCACTGTAAACACTACCATGATTTGAAATCCGGTCTCTTTTGAATGTGCGTTTAATTCCGGATTCGTTTTGATTTTGGCAGTTTTATTTGTCGGCAACTAAGTTTAATAATTGACACTACACTGAATTGAAACAACTATCAGTCACATTAATTCAACATGCAAAAGGTGTTATGGTTTTGGTATGATTTTGAATATAATGAAAAATTGTCCGGATTCAAAGCATTTCTGTATTATTCCGTATTTCGAAAACACTGCCGTTCGTTTACGATTATGCGACTCATAAGGCGACACATATTCGATTCCACAAATTTTTCATCTGGCCGATGTTTAGACGGCGTTTCCCCTAAACTTCACCTATCTCTTTACAGTTGCCCAAAATGTCCCTATCGGGTGGAACAGCGAACCGAGGAAATTTGGTTTTATTGCCGCATCTCCCTTGACGATTTTGTTTTCATCTGCAAATACAAAATCTAATTTGGCAGGAACTTTCTCCTAGCTGAAGCTCGGTGCGATTACACCCAGAATGCTGCCTGGTTACCTTCGAAAAATCAGACAATGATTTTTTCCGATACAATATGAGAAAACGACTAACATACGAAGTAAAATGATAAATTGTAATGACGTAATTTAAAAATGGCGAGGTAATCATCTACTTTCCATTCATAGAAAACAGAATAAGGTAATACAGTGCGGACTCGATTATATACAGTTTTTGATTGTATATAATCGAATCCTGTATATAATCGGGTCAAAAAAAAATTTTGTGTTTTTCGTTTTTTTTTGTATGTATTTTTTGTTTTTGAATATTAAAGAGGAATTTGGGTTTTGATTCAACCCCTTAAAGTCAGAAAACACCTTTCTCACATGAAAAAAATAAATTTATCCGGATTCTTTCAGAAGGTGATAGACGATCATATCTGATGAAAAAAAAAACTTCTAAGAAAATGTTGAAATGTTCGAATTTAAACAATGACAGAGTATAGAACCTTTTTTTTTGTTTCGGACTCTGTTGCCTCAAACTGGCTCTACATTACATAGTACGCTACGCAGACGTACGCATAGTACGCAGAAGACGATTTTGTTGCGTTCATTTGAAAGATGAGAAAATTTAGTACAGGATATAGTAGTGGAACATCTAAATAAGTGGATTTTAATAACATTTTGGAAGTGAAAAACATAAAAGTTAATTATTTATAATGTGTTATTATTAATTTCATCCTAAAAAATTATATTAAACTAGATTGTATTTATCAATTAAATTGAAGCTTTTTAAACGTTCTGCAATTTGTTCTTTGACACCGAACTTCTATCGTTCTTAATTTGGCTGCAATATCGATATAAACAAATCTTGGTGAAAATTCAATCAAAATCTTCAAAAATCACGATTTTTACCACACTGTACATGTTATAGCCACTTAAATTACACCTTAACGTTGGAAGGTTACATTTCTTCTTGAAATAAGTCATATTTAAAATATAAAAAAAATATTTTTTTCCTAACTGAATATAATCGAGTCCAAAATTTTATATAATCGAATCACATATAATCGAGTCTGTATATAATCGAGTCCGACCTGTATACTCTTTCTTTTCTATCCATGCAGTTCTTTAATAGGCTATTCTAGTGTAAAGACGCGAATTTCGAACATTTTTTGGAGGTCTGAATAAATAAAACAAATTTTTACTATCCATAATTTTATTATTTTATATATTTATTATCGTTTGAAACTACAAAATTATTATTTTTTTATGAGCTAGGGAGAACCATGAAAAGAGTGCTTACCAGATTTCAGCTCTTCTGGTTGTTTGAAACAAAATAAAAATCCAATGGATTTCTAATTAGTGAAATATATTGTATATCAAAAGATCTCATTGAGATTATGGGTCAATTGATACATTAACACGGTTTGAAAAAAAGATCAAATTTTAAATGTCTCGTGAATGGGAAACTATTGTCACGGAGAAGAAATGTAATATTACATTACATTACATAACTACATTTTATTAACACGTTAAGCCTCGATTTTTTCTTGATTCGCTTTCCATCCAGTCCGCATCAAGAGCGTGTACACAATATCAGTGTCGGTCCCTGTTCCCAGAGATACTTATTGTATAAATAGAAAATAGACAGAATTTCGACTAGAAAGTAATAACATTTTGTAAAACATCAGAAAACAAACCGTATATATTTTCATTTTATTATTTTGTAACTGTCAGTCCCAGTCAGTCAGCGCTTTCCTACTAAAAAGCTCAACGTCGGCCCCAAGGAACCGACGATGGGCTTAACGTGTTAAACACAAACTCATGAAAACGAAAGTTATGAATCGTTTGTCCCCAGGATACGCATAGAACTTTATACTTCATAGAACTTATATACTTCTACAAAGCGATGAAGTGCTTGTCTAGTTTACTCGTAAACGTTTATCGATCCCTTAAACCACTATATGCTATGTTTCATTCCATTTGTTTGATTAGTTCTCGAGTTGTTCAGCAACCAACTCTCTTTAGAGAGGGGAAAGGAGTGTCAAACCACCATAAAACAATTATTGCTCCTTAAAACCTCCATATGCCAAATTTGGTTCCATTTTCTTGATTAGTTCTCGAGTTACGCATAAATTTGTGTTTCATTTCTATGGCAGCCCCCCCTTAGAAAGGTGGGAGGAATGTTGAACCTCCTTAGAAATGTTTCTTGCCCCATGCCAAGTTTGGTTCCGTTTGCTTGATTAGTTCTTTAATTATGCAGAAATGTATGCTTCATTTGTATGGCAGTAATAACCCCCCCCCCACTCCTCAGAGAGAGCGGAGGAGTGTCTATTTACCATGGAAACGTTTCGTGACCCTAAAACCTTCGCATGCCGAATTTGGTTTCATTTGCTTGATTAATTCTCGTTATGCAGAAATTTGTGTTTCATTTGTATGATAGCGCCAAACCCCCGCCCTCCAGAGAGAGAGGGGGTGGGATGTCTAACCGCCGTAGAAACATTTATTGCGTCCTTAAACCTCTACATGCCAAATTTCGTTTCATTTTCTTGATTAATTCTCGAGTAATGCACAAATTTGAATTTCATTTGTATGGTAGCCCCCCTTGGAGAGGGGGGTGGATTGTCTAATCACCATAGAAACATTTATTGCACCCTAAAATTCCCATGTGCCTAATTTGGTTTCATTTGTTTCATTAATTCTCGAGTAATGTACAAATTTGTATGGCAGCCTCCCCTTAGAGGGAGGGGTGGAGTGTCTTGCCACCATAGAAACATTTATCGCACCCTAAAACCTCCATATGCCAAATTTGGTTTCATTTGCTCGATTATTCGTCGAGTAATGCAGAAATTTGTGTTTCATTTGTATGGCAGCCCCCCTAAGAGAGGGGGAGGGGTCTCGAACTATATCATCAAAACCTTCCCCGACCCCAAAAACCCCTACATATCAATTTCCATGTCGATCGGTTTAGTAGTTTCCGAGAATCAGACAGACAGACAGAAATCCATTTTTATATATATAGATTCAATTATATAGTAGGAGTACTGGTAAGTTTCTTTGTTTTTGTTTCAAAAATTAATGCTTTATTCTGCAAAAATGGTTCCCTTTGCGGAAACAATCGGCCGTTTTGTCTACTAACCACGAATCGATCGCATTTTTGATTGGAGAAGTGCTGTTCAACCAGGTCATGTTGCAAAAAGGTAGTAATCGGACGGAGCAATGTCTGGAGAATTCGGCGGGCGGGATAAGACCACACATTTCAGCGTTTCCAAGTATGTTTTGATCGGTTTCGCGACATGCAGCCGAGCATTGTCTCGTTGGTTCGAAATTCGACATATTCAAAGTGGCAAAAAACTACGTGTTTATACTGAAAAAGACGCGCAATGACAGTAGCTTTCCAACGAATGTCTGGAAATTTGATTCACTGGAATAATGATCAAGTTACGCCATCTGTTGTGAAACCGAAGTAAGTTACCGGTACACCTTATACAATTTTGGACTTGATTATATACAATTGTAAAAAATGTATATTTTTTTCATATTTCAAAAATGACTTGCTTCAAGCGAAAATTAAATATTTCAAAGTTGAATTGAAAGTTAATGAGCTTTTATGAGTACAGTGGAGTAAAAATCATGATTTTAATAGATTATAGTTGGAATATTTTGAAATTGTTTCAAATGAAATTGCAGCGGAATTAAAAAAAAAAGATAGAATTTGGGTGTCAAAGAACAAATTGTATAGTGGTTAGAGGGCTTCAATTGGATTTATATACATTCAAGTTTATTATGAATGTTTTGGATAAAATTACGAAAACCACATTGAAAACAACTGTATCCTGTATTAAATTTTCTCATCTTTCAAATGGAAGCAACAGAATTGTCTTTCGTAGCGTGATTTTTGAATTAAGGGGGTATTCTAGTCTAGAAATCTGAAAAAATCGAAATTTTTTTTACCATATTTCTGTAGTTTAGGCATTCAAGAATATACTCTAGAAAGGACTTATCGAAAATCCTATTATTTACCTAGTTAGAGCCATCTTAGTGATGTGGTATCTAACCTGTTACGGCCATCACAATGAACTTCAAACGCGTTTCTCTCGGAACTAGTTTTTTTCTAACTGGCGTACACGATATCTCAAGTTCTACTGAACCGATTTATGTCAAATTTATATGAAAATAATCTGCATACATCTCTCTATCGCATGAACCAATAAAAAATTATAGCTTTTTAATTTTACTATTTTTAAAAAATCGGTAAACGCAAAAAAAACGTTTTAAACAGCATTTTTGTTTTCAACGGCCGCCATTTTGTTAAAACCCATGTTTTTGACTTGTCCGAGGTTCATGCCATAGCGACATCTTTACTGATTCAGAATCTGTTCGATTTTTTTGTTTCAGATAACCAGAAGAACTGGAATCGTGCCATGGCACAATTTTTTTTGAACACCCTCACTTCACCAGCATGTAACTATTCTAATTATGAATATTTTTTTTCCGTTCTATTTTTGTTTTAACGGTAGCGGTTAACTGGTAGATAAACGAATAATGATATAATGGATAGTAAAAATATTCTTTGTTTTATTTTTACGGAGTTCGAAAAAACGTCTGAAATTCGTGTCTCTACACTAGAATACCCCCTTAAAACCAGTTTCAGGCAAACAGAGCTTGAAACAGAGAAAAAAGTTCAATAATTCTGTCATTGCTGGAATTCGAACATATATATATATATATATCAAATATGATCCTCTGTCACCTCCTGAGAGAATTCGGATTTTTTTTTAATGAGGGAGGTATTTTACCGCTTTAAGGGGACGAATGAATTCTTCTTTAACCCTTACAGGACCATAAGATGTCCAAGACTAAATATGCCAAATACAACACAATATTCTTGTTATTGTGAGTGTAAAGTAAGAGAATATCACTAGAAAAACATGCAGTTATATCATCAATGCATGGACCATTTCAAGATATTAGAACAAAGTGTCCGAAATATGATTCAGAACGGTACAGTGAAAAAAACAATCGAAGACTTTATGTAATCGAGTCCGTCCTGTATCAAAAACTTTTATATCGCAAACAACCCGATTTTTTTTGTTTTTTTTATTGAAAAACATTTTTAATTAACTAATAACCAAAATGGAGAAATGATTTTCTTTTAAATATTGAATTTTAAAACTTTGTGACATCGTAACCATTTAAGAAAAATAATACGAAAAATTGAATCTAGATGCGATTCAACATGAAAAACTTTACCAAATATTTTAACCTAGGAATAACCGTTGTCGAGACATAACCAATTTAATATAATTAAAATCATGCTCAAATATTTTTTTCTTCATTTCACAAAGTATTTAGAAATTTCATTAATACTCAAAAATTTATATATCCATTTTGGTGAGTCCGACACAGCTACACTATACGTCAAATTAGTTAAATTAGAATTTTTTTCTAATAAAAATATATAAGGGGGGTTGTTCTCAGACATAAAAGTTTTTGATACTAAATTTAATTTTTTGTGAGATTTTCCGACAGTGTATTTAAAATGCTATTTTTATGAATAGTTGGTTCACTTTGTCAAACATCATATTTTGACAGCAATCTGGATTTTGAGTTTGATTTTGAATACGCCCTTTTGAAAAATCCGTCGTTATTTTAATTGGTCATTTGATGATGAAAATTGTTGGAAAAAAAAATTTGGAAAAAAAATTCGCTAAAAAAAGTATTTTAAAAATCAAAACTCAATGTATTTTTTTAAAATTCTCATAAAAAATTATATGAATAGGCCGTTCAATTTCCAATTTCGTCCGTACATCGGAAGGTGGGCACTTTTACAGGGAAAAAAGTTTTCCTAACAACAACTTTTTCATGTTTTCTTTGAAAAAATTACAACTTATCCTAATTTTGTTCAAAGTCAAGATAGTGTATTCGACAAAGTTTTAGATCTTATTAAAATATGAACTTTCGTCGAAGACGTCAACTTTCTATCCTTTACAGTTTCGGGAATATAAGGCATTTTGGTATGGAAATCCCTGAAAACAAATATATTTTACTCGTTACATTTTTGTGTGTAAATTCTCGCGTTTGCCATGTTCTTGGCATGTTTCTGAAAAGAAAAAAAGTTAACAGAGTATGTAAATCGTGATAATTATTAAACATTAATAGTAATTTTCCAAAGAAAAACATGAAAAAGTTGATGTTCGAAAAACTTTTTCCCTGTAAATGCCCATCTTCCGATGTATGAGTGACTTGTTAAAAATTGTATGGGCTATTCATATTTATTCTATTAGAGTTTAAAAAAAACATGTTTTCGAGAAAAATAAATTTTTATGCTGAACTGGGTGCGATATACTACGCTTTAGGGATCATTGAAACATTGCCCATCGACCATTATTTTATTTTTTCAGACAGTCTCAGCTCAATAGAGGCAATCCGCTCAATGAAAGTTGATAAACGCTCATCTTATTTCCTAACAAGAATAAGACATCTATTGAGTGTTTTGGTCGAAAAATTATTCAAGATTACCTTAGCATGGGTTCCCTCGCATTGCTCGATTCCGGGGAATGAGAAAGCGGACTCGCTAGCTAAGGTGGGCGCTTCAGAAAGCTCACTTTTTGAAAGGCAAATTGCTTATAACGAATTTTTTCACATTCCTCGTCAGGACACACTCGTTAGTTGGCAGCGCATGTGGAGTGAAGTTGAGTTCGGTCGTTGGTTACACACGATTATCCCTAAGGTTTCGACGAAAGCTTGGTTTAAGGGATTGAATGTCGGTCGTGATTTCATTCGCGTGATATCTCGGCTTATGTCCAATCACTACAACCTAAACGCGCATCTCTATCGCATTGGGCTCGCAGCAAACAATCTTTGTGATTGTGGCGATGGCTACCACGACATCGAGCATATTGTCTGGTCGTGTATCCGGTTCCATGCTGCTCGCTCTCAGCTCTCTAGAGCACTGAGAGTAAAAGGCAGACAATCGGATATCCCCGTCCGGGATATCTTAGGTAGCCGTGATCCTGATCTTCTGCTTCATCTATACCTATTCCTCAGAAACGCCGATGTCAACGTTTAATGAATTTTCCTTCGTTGTGTCCCTGTTTCGTATCCCTCCTATCCGATCTATAAACTTTTACTTAGTCGCGGCAATACATACACACACTCTTTACAGATACACGTGCCATAGGTTGTGCAGTCCACTGATGATTCAACAAAAGCCAAAGGTTGTACCGCTCATGACAACTCTACACGAGCTGATGATTGCGTCGGCTAGTGACCATTCTATCCTGGATTCCTCGAGAAGACGCACCACGCTAGATATGGGGTACAGACTAGGAGGGCGTTGCTGATTAATGGTCAGCTGCATCCCAATAGGAAGTATCCCGTGTCGGGCACAGGTACAGATCATTGAAGACAGCAACATCACAATTACGAAAACACTTGTAATACTAACCTCGAGTCAACCGCGAGTAATCGGTTACATATTACTAACATAGTTATAAGGCAAACATTGTCGAAATATTGAACTCCCGGCCCCGTCAGGTTGACGCCATATGAGCCTTAATAAAAATATATATTTTGGATAAAAAAAAAAAAACAATTTTTTTTCAATGATTTTTTTCAAAAATTTGCTTTATATTTTCTAATGAAAACATAACTAATTCCCTACTGACTTTTCCTTTTTTTGCAACGTTGTTTCATTTTTCGTTCCATCATTTCGTGTTCATTTTCCTTGTATTCCTTTGAATCGTTTTTTTTCATTCTCAGAAATGTTTTATTCTTCTGAAGTTTTTTTTCTTATTCGAAATGTGTGTTTCGAATTTGTTCTAGAGAATGACACTGTCCCCTGTGGCGCGTAAAACCAGTAGTTTCAATTTACCACTCAGAGAGTCGATCCACTCCAGAAGAGCATAGTTTTTTTTGCATCGACTTCAAAAAAGTTTTCAAAAACGCCTTTCGATTAGCGGTGCGCTCATTATTAATTGGATAACTAATCAAAGCCGAAGAAGAAATTGTTCATTCCAACTTCAATATATATGTATTGAAATGTCGTACAGGACCTTAAGTTCTTTTTTTTTTGTGTACTTTTTGGTTTCTATTTTCAAATTTCTTTTTCTTGTGCCTTGAATTTTTTCTAACAATGCAGTCGCAAAGGAAAATGATATTGGCTACAGGATAAAATGAACGGAATATTTTTTTTCGGTGCCAACATACAATATGTTCTGCATGAACAACAATATGAGCCTACCGGTCTTGGACTGCTCATTACCTTAAAAAATCGTGTTATCCTTTATTTAAAGCACCTGCTTTCGATATAGAGGATGTCCGTGATAATAGCCGAAAAGTTTATTTGCAGTTAGGCACCCACTAAACGCAAAATCGACTTCCGCACAGCAAACACATTTGACATCGGTTTCCATTTCTGGTAAAGTACACTACACAACAGAACAACACCACTTGTTTTAATTTGATTTTCTGCTGCTGCTCGTCCTAAATCCACCGCTCTGATATGCTTCCTATTTGTTTCCCAACAATCATCCTTCAAACTCACCGGGAAGTTGAACAAGCTGAATATGTATCTATTCTTCACACCTTCATGTAACCCAACGACCTACACCCACACACACACACACACGCAGAACAATGGAACTCTCGCACAAAGCATCCCAGCGTCACATCGGAAGTAAAGAGTTGTTTTTTTATTCAACATCCCCCTCTTCTATCCCCGAAAAAAGGGTCACAAAACAACGAAAACTTGGACCGAAAGCAATTTATTTAGGGCAAAGTAGCGTAAATGAAAGCACTTGACATAATTGAAAAACTCGACTCTTTACACAATATCATCGTCCCCCACATGCATTCGAAAAAGTCCCTTTCCCGCCGTCATGGGTGCTACCAGATATCCATTCAGCAACCAAATGGACTGCAAGGTGTTCTTCCGGGGGGGAGTGGAGTGTCCTGAAATGACCGTGAGACTGGAGATTTGCGGTTGATGCAAATTTTTCGATGAAACTTCAACCGATGATGCTTTCAAAGATGGTGGTTGTGTTAAGGGGGGCGCGGCAAAAACTGCTGTGTGCAAAGTGTCTGTGTGGGATTTTAATTAGTTTTAAGTTCGCGACCGAACTCATCGGATGTCTAATCTCTTTTTTTTTCTGTTTTCTTTTTTCAGATATTTACAAGTTATAGTATTTATAGTAGCGTACCAAATTAGTTTATCCTATTCAAGGCGGGTAAGTTTCGGAATCGAGTTCCGGTCGCTATCTGGAGAACAACTCAATCTTCTTCAGCCCCCCGTCGGGTGGGACATCCAAAGGGGCGCCATGCGAAGGTGAGGCAAACCAATTAAAATCTCCGAGCGAAACAGTGAAATTGAACAGCAAATTTTGTAAACTGCCGTAATCGGATTGCGCTCTGCGAACCTGCTGCGAATTAATTTATAAAATTAGATTTTTTAATTCGATTCGCCACTGGTAACGAAGGGATCGGAAGGCGGAGGTGCCCGATGCAGACGGTGTTTGTGTATATTTGTTCCGGTGCGTTGTTGAATCGTTGATGCTAATGTGAGTGCTTAGTAGCTTTGTGCCGGGCATGTTAGAGGCGTTAGAATGGCGCACTTGCATCTGTCCGGTACTCAAGGTAATAGTTTGCTATCGCAGTCACGGTTGTTTTCTGTGGGACATTTATCCGATTACTGTGCGCCGTTCGACTTTAATCTCCGATGCTCTGCGTTCCGAACATTCCATTTCAGTGACCTAAAATCGAGTATCAACATTCGGAACGTGTGAAACGCACTGTTGGCTGTAAACATTTATTCTACCCCACTGCACACAATGGACGAACAAGGACAATCGGCTATTGTGAGGTGGGCTTCATCAGTTACACAGTAGCATCAAATATCCTTTCCTTTCCACTAATCCCATCGTCCGCTACAATCGGACTAACCTACCAGGTCGATTCCCTCATTGAACTGGAGCTTCCAACAAGCGTTCCTCGCAGGCCGCGGTGAAATGATTTTCAATGTTCAACCACGTGGCTCCAGCTTTCCTATTTTCGCTTGCCTCTGTTCACCGGAAACCCCCCTGGGGGTGCGGTCGGACGCTTTAGTATGCATACAAGATTTTCATTTCGACGGAGTCAAAACGACAGCCTGGGGAGGACGTTTGTATTTTTCGACTCTCAAATGGTACCGCACCCATTTTCTTAGAAGGAAGAACATTTCGTGGGACATGTTTGATATTTACATTTCGTTGTTTTTTTTTATCCCAATCGGACGTCGGGTAAAGCTTTAAATTGAGCCTAACGTAAACGTTTGCGCATGTTGTCTGATTTTGTGGCGTATTACAACTAAGAATATTTGTGCATTTCTGAGTTGTAAATACACGCCTTAATCTGTGGACCGTGTGAAGCAAATTTTGAAGACAATCATTTCATCGAGAACTTTTGCGAACGAATAAACTGTAGATCTATTATTCGTAGGTAAATCATCATATTAATCAAACTAAATATTAGAAGGAAACTGATTGCAGTTTTTGGTTCGCTCCATTCAGTTGTGAGGTAGGGGAGAGGGAGGCAAGTTGGCGACGTTAAGCTTTGGCGAGCCCTGGATCTCGGAATTATATGTATATTTTTAAATGTTGATGCTGATTCTTATAGCCTGGAGTGTTTTCTAAAGGGTGTGTCACATCAAATTGCATCACGGAAAAAACGCTGTAGAGATTTAATTTTTAGGAATTATATCTTCAGCTTTCGCTTATAATCAGATAAGAGTGTATAGCTCACTGTCAATTTTTCGTAAATTTGGAAAAATGTCGTCGAACGAAAAAGAGCGTCGTGAATAATTCCTGTGCATTCATTTCGAGAATCCGGAGTTGTCACATCGGGACATCGGTAAGATGCTGGGAATCGTCCAATCCACGGTCAGCAGAGTACTAAAACGATACTTCGAGAACCTAACCATCGACCGGAAGGTGAAGAACGGCAAAAATGGATGCTCCGTCAGTGAAAAAGATCACAAGCGCGTAGTTAAGCAGTTTAGACGTGATCCGAGAAGTTCGGTCCGGGATGTCACCAATAAGCTGAATTTGTCAAGTTCATTCGTCCAGCGGACCAAGCAGCGGGAGGGCCTGCGTACATACAAGGTTCAGAAGGCTCCTAACCGCGACGAAAGGCAAAACATGGTGGGGAAGACGCGAGCCCGGAAGCTATACACCGAAATGCTGACGAAGCCGCATTGCCTGGTAATGGACGACGAAACCTACGTCAAAGCGGACTTTCGTCAGCTGCCGGGCCTGTTGTTCTTCTCCGCAGAGGACAAATTCAGCGTTCCGGAGGAGACTCGCAAGCAGAAACTATCCAAGTTTGCCAAAAAGTACATGGTGTGGCAAGCGATCTGCTCTTGCGGAAAGCGGAGCGCCCCCTTCGTGATGACCGGCACGGTAAACGGGCAGGTTTACCTTAAGGAGTGCCTACAGAAGCGCTTACTACCATTATTGAAGCAGCACGAGGGCCCGACCATATTCTGGCCGGATCTCGCTTCGTGCCACTATTCAATGGACGTGTTGGAGTGGTACGAAGCCAACGGGGTCACCTTCGTGCCAAAGAAAATGAACCCGCCCAACGCGCCGGAGCTTGGCCCAATAGAGAAATATTGGGCGATTATGAAGCAGGCCCTCCGGAAGAACCCAAAAGTTGTTAAATCGGAGGCGGACTTCAAGAGAAAATGGATTTCTGTTAAAAAAAAAACTACAACCTGACGTTGTACAGAACCTTATGGACGGGGTAAAGAGGAAGGTGCGAGCATACGGGCTTGGGCTCGAAGTATGAATAAAAAGAAAATTCCAAAAGTTGTTTAATAGTTTTTATTTTACTGTCTATAATTTTCAAAAGGATCGGTCTACTGGGCGAATTTTTACAGCGTTTTTTTCGTGATGCAATTTGATGTGACACACCCTTTATCATATTATCTATTGGATGGGCGAATAAACTAAAAACTTGTCCACCAAAAAACTTTGCACAAAAAGCGTCGAATTCGCGTGGAGGCAAGATGGCGAATGCTTGGAGGCAGGTTGGCGAATATGGTTTGGTCACCTAAAAATCAACAAAATGTAACAACAATTATTCATTTATCCATGGTGGAACCGCGGAAACGTCAGTTTCATCAACATTGTAAACGTCACACGCAGGAAAACGATACTGAGCTTGTATATCTCCCAAAGTTCGAAAAAATAAGTTGCAATTTTCTTTATTGAATGCCATTAATCGAGACGCTGAGGTATTTTTTGGCTTTCTCAAAGATAGCTTTAGAGCCTTAATAAACATTTCAACTCATGTCCGTCCAGCGCATTGAAAGGGTGCTCTACGTCATTTTTAACCGCAAACGAATAGGCAATTCTTCCAAACTGGACCCTTGTAAAACCAAACGCACGCTGGTCAACAGCGACCACAAAATCATACAGCTCTCTTAGTTTAGAGTCGCTGAATGTGGCTTTAAAGCGGCCTTTATTGGACGGCGTATCCTGAAATTGATACAGATTTAATATTTCTTTCATAAAGAACATGGAAACGCAAATGCTGAATTGAAAATCTAACCTTCATGTCTGGATATTTTCGTCGATAGCGCTCAAAGTTGATTCTGGCACACCGAACTGTTTTGAAGCACCCAGAACAGACGAACCTTCTTCTAGAGCTTTCATAGTATTCTCCCAACTGGTGTCCGATCAACATTGGTCTCTTTTCCGCTTATAAGTTCTAACCATCTGCATTAAAAAACCAAAAATTAACATAATGTTGCAGTTCGTCAACTTGCCCCCAAGCGACTTTTTCAATAAAAAAATTTAGCTGAAAAAAATTCATGATTGAAACTCGCCGGAAACAAATAGATTATGTACAATAGAGTATCTTCATCATGTAACAAATTATTTTGAAATTTTAACTTTCCTCATAAAGTGGATAATTAAATTTGAAAAAACGAAAAAAAATCGCAAAATCACGATTTTTGAAATTTTTGTTTTTACTTTTTTTGTGATAACGTTTTCGGCAGAGTTACCGAATACAAAGTTTGGCCTTGTTATGATGCATTCTTCAGTAACAAGTAGGTGGCGCTACCTTCATTACAACGGGTCAAATTACCGATTCGTCATCTTGCCTCCCTCGCCAACTTGCCTCCCTCTTCCCTACACAATGTTAAAAATGAGAAAAAATCGCTACATTTAGCTGTTTTTCTTTGAACCGCAACGGCCAATTTTGTGCAATTTCAGTTTCGTTGATTCCATTCAGTTAGTATTCATGTATGAGATGCTATTCAAAATTTCGATCAAATAATGGAAGTCGTCGAGTGTGTCGTCATTTACGCATTGTTTCGATTACTCAGGTAGATATATACAGCCATTCTATTCCAAACCGATATAGTGATTCTCAGATTTTCGTCAAAAAATTGGTAGTTTTGTTCTTTATCGCAAAACATTTGACCCGTATTTTTTTATTTTTTCATTAGGGTGACCATTTCCTTTTTAGGGTTGTCCGAAAAAATCGACTTTTTCCTCTTTTTTCCAGCAATGATTTTTTTCAAAAATTCATAACTTTTGATCTACTGGACCGATTCAGATGATCGATACATAAAATTAAAGCCAAATTAAAGATGACTATCTAATCTTTGAAAAATATTAGACTTGCAAAAAAAATGGATTTTGATTTCGTAATCATTGATTGTATTAGTTTTTTTTATAGTTTACATGGTTTCGGGACCAAGGATGCTATATTTTTTATGTTTTTTTTAAATCTGAGGTTTTTTTACATAACGTATCCAAAAATCAGAGATGTGTTATTTTTCGTTTCTAAGTTATGATTTTTCAAAGTTAACATGTTCTCAGTCTTCGTTCAATATTTCTATGCGACTGGACTGGATGTATGCTACTAGAATTCAATTAATTGGTAAATGTGTAATTTTTTCGAAAAAAGCCCAAAATTTGATATATTGATCATCTGAATCGGTCCAGTAGTTCATAAGGTATAAATTTTTGAAAAAAATCATTTTTGGAGAAAAAAAATGAAAAAAATTGTTTTGGGCCTTCAGTTAACTTTAAACAATCATAACTCAAAAACGAAGAAAAACACCTCTCTGGTTTCGACATATGTTATGTGAAAAATCCATACAAAATATTGAATATATAGCGCCCTTGGTCTCGAGACTATGAAAACAATAAAAACGAATACAATAAATAATAACGAGTATAGAATTCGAATTTTCTGAAGGAGTATTATTTTAGACTAGGTGATTGGCTTTAATTTGATAAGTCGATCATTAGAATCGGTGTATTAGTTCAAAAGTCATGAATTGAAACAAAAAAAAAAAAAAAAAAAAAAAAAATTTGGTTCTCAAATGGGGATCAACACTAGGGTAGGAGCCTACCTGTTGGTCTCAAATGTTCCTATCTCACGCCTCCACGAAGATCATATGACGACATTTTTAGATCGGGCGTGAACTGGAAACACACACCTGGTCTTGGCTCCGAGAACGGGTGTCGAAAGTGGCTAAGTGAGGGGGTGCGAGCGAGTCAGAGCGCTATATCTCTCCCGGGGAAGGCCTCCCGGGTCATGGAGGCCTTGCCAACCCGCTGTCTCCCGGGCAAAGGAGATACACCCAGAAAATGGAGCTACGTTCACGAAGAATACTCAGAATGCGATCGCCCGAGGAGGGTCCCCGAACTGGAGCTGGTCCTGGAACGGGCGTAAGAGCGAGCGGCCAGCGGCTGGAGGGCGATGTGCAAGAGCGGGCCACCAGCCGGGTTCAACCCGAAGAGCTACCGCCACACGGAAACAGCAGCCATCGACATCACCAACGAAACGCTGCGCCTACGAGGCGTGTTGCGACTGTCAGACGACAGTCGTCCACACTTGTGGGTACTACTAGGCGACGGATCATGTGGACACATGAAATGAATGAATTCGTGATCCGCGCCTATTACATCTGCACTGCTTTGGAGACGGACATGAGCGGTCGCCCTCGAATACTCGCAATGTTCGAGGAAGCGTATCCAGAGTTCGTCGGGAGGCTTGACCAAAACGCGATGAACGCGAGGCGTAGAGCGATTGTACGCAACAATATGCTCTCCCAAACGCAAGTCGACGAGATCAAGCAGCAGGTGCAGAGAGAACTAAGCTCCAGAACAAGCAGAGCAAGCGATGTGTCGAGACGAAGTTCAGTACGGCTGAGCAATTCATTCGCGAGTGGGGCACGCGAATCAGCACCAGTGGAGGCCACAGTACAACAACCCCCTGAGCCGGAAGATCCACAGCCAGATCAACAACTACTACGCGATCTGGTCTTCCATTACGACGAGGCGATCTCACAGTTCCGCGACACGGACCCTTTGTCGCGCCCCAGGATCCCGAAGTTGCAGCATTCCCGCAGGCTGACAAGTGCAGTAAAGCTCATGAACGAGCACGTTCTTCCGCTGCACTTGGTTGATGCTGAGAACATGGAGGAGCTGCAACTGAAAGTTTACTGTGCTGCTGTGGCGACCGCCAAAAGTTTAGGATACCGTATTAGGCCAAGAGGCGGACTGCTCCAACATCTCCGTGAAAGGCGTGAGCCTCCATGGCGAAGGAGATTGGAGCAACGGATCCTAAACAAGCGATTAATACACCGATTCTAATGATCGACTTATCAAATTAAAGCCAATCACCTAGTCTAAAATAATACTCCTTCAGAAAATTCGAATTCTATACTCGTTATTATTTATTATTTATATATAATTGGAAGACTGATGGCGTACAAAAGAGGCAGCAGATCGGCGAAATTATGTCGCCAAGTTGCTGTGATCGTGCGGCCTACTGAACTTCGCCAGCTGGGAGCTCACCAGCTGACGGAAAAACTCGACACACTGGTACAGCAATTGAGCGTCCTAACTAAACGGCTGAAACGTTACTCTGACTCTGCAAAGCGCCAGGAACAAAATCGGATGTTCAGAGATAACGAAAAAGCGTTCTACGACCACATTAGCGACGAGAAGCCCGACTACCGCGAAGGTTTGCCAGATATTAGCGATGTGACGAACTTCTGGGCTGGTATTTGGGAGACCCCAGTAGAACATCGCGACGGGCAAATGTGGTTAAGACGGGAGGAGGAGAGTTGTGGTGAAATTGGAGAGATGCCAGCTATCATCGTCGGAGAGAACGATGCCCGCTAAGCCTCGCGGTACCTGAGGAACTGGGCAGCACCGGGCCCCGATGGTGTCCAGAACTTTTGGCACAAGAAGCTGACCGTCGCACATCCAAAGATAGCTGAGTGCTTCAACAAGGTGCTACGTGACCCACACAACCTTCCTGAATTCGCCACCCGTGGCGTCACCTTCCTCCTCCCGAAAGACAGCAACACATTGAACCCATCAAAGTACAGACCGATAACGTGCCTATCGAGTCTGTACAAAATACTGAGCAGCATAATTACCGCCAAAGTTTCTGCTCACTGCGAACAGCATCACATCATCGCAGAAGAGCAGAAAGGATGCAGGAAAAATACGCATGGCTGCAAAGACCAGGCCATCATCGACGCAGCCATAGTCGGCCAGGCGGTATATAACCAGCGGAACCTAAGTATGGCCTACATCGATTACAGGAAGGCTTATGACTCCATACCTCACTCGTTTCTCGTCCGGGTATTGGAGCTCTACAAAATTGATCCCGTCGTCGTTAGGTTCCTGCAGCATGCGATGAGGCAGTGGAGTACGTCTCTGCACCTCAGTGATGGGGAAAATGTGTTGCAGTCTAGAACGCTGCAGATAAAGAGGGGGATATTCCAAGGCGACTCTTTCAGCCCGCTTTGGTTTTGTCTGGCACTGAACCCCCTCAGTAGGACGCTCAATAGAAACGGTCATGGCTATAAAATAAGGTATGGCGACGGCGCCCACGAAGAAGTGACCCATACCTTTTACATGGACGATCTCAAGGTCTACGCTGATTCACGTCAGCGTCTAGGTGTAGCTATCCGGGTTGTCGAAGACATAAGCAGGGACATCTGTATGGAGTTCGGCCTCGACAAGTGTCGCTGTGTCCACCTGCTGAAAGGACAACTTACCGAATCCGGAGGCTACGAGGTCTATGACGGCGAGTTTATAAGAGACATGGTTCGTGGCGAATCCTATAAATATCTTGGATTCCGACAGCTCACCGGGATTCGCCACTCCGACATCAAGACGGAGCTGCGAGACAAGTTCTTGAGTCGAGTGAACTGTGTCCTGAGGACTTTCCTCAACGCGGGGAACAAGGTACGCGCGATCAACACATTCGCGGTTCCCCTGCTGACCTTCAGTTTTGGTGTAGTCAAATGGAGCAAAACTAACCTAGAGGACCTTGAGAGGAGGATGAGGAAAGCATTCAAAGAGGCCGGAATGCACCATCCTCAATCGGCACTGGAGAGAGTTTCACTACCACGCAAAGAAGGGGGACTTGGAATCGTCGACATTTCTGCACTGTGTGTTGCCCAGGTACGACAACTGCGCGAGTACTTCGCAGAACGCGCCAACCAAAACGCGCTATACCGGGCTGTCTGCGCCGCCGACAGAGGATACAGCGCTCTGCACTTGGCGCAAGCGGAGTACCAACTCAACTGCAATCTGCAGACAGTGGAGGAGAAGATTGCAGCTTGGAAGCAGAAGGCAGTGCATGGTGCCCACCCCCATCAACTGGACCGGCCACACGTCGACAAGGCCGCATCTAATCTGTGGCTAACGCGTGGTGAACTCTCTTCAGTAGTAGAAGCCGACATGATAGCCATCCAGGACAGGATAATGCCGACGAGAAACTGCAGGCGGTACGTCTGGCATCAAGACGTTGATGACATTTGCCGGATGTGCCATCAACCAGGTGAAAACATAGAGCACATTATGGGAGGCTGTCCCGTTTTGGCCAACGCAGCCTACACCGAGCGCCACAACAACGTGGCCCGTATTGTTCATCGACAACTGGCGCTCCAATGTGCTCTACTGGAAGACAACGTACCAAACTACCGGTACCTGCCTGCACCTGTCCTGGAAAATGACCGTTTCAAGCTGTACTGGGATCGCACTGTTCTGACCGACCTCTCGATCCACCACAACCGCCCAGATATAATGGTTTACGACAAGAGCGACCGCAAAGTCACCATCATCGATGTCGCTATTCCACTGAACCAGAATCTGGAGGAGACCCACGGTCGCAAAATCTGCAAGTACCGACCATTGGCCGTGGAGCTCAAGGAACTGTGGGGGCTAAGGGAGGTCCCAAGAATTGTTCCAGTCGTTCTCTCTGGAACTGGAATTATCCCGAAGACACTTCTGGAAGCGCTAAAGGTGTTGAATATGGAGAAGGAATTGGCCGGCATCCAAAAGTCGGTCATCCTTAGCACCTGCGCGATTGTCCGACAATTCCTCGGTCAGGACTAAAACAGCACGAGCATGCAGATACGTGCATTCCGCAGTCCCCCTTTGGCATTCAGAAGCCCGGGGGCAGGTGAAAATTCTGGCTAGGTTTGCCTAGTTAAGAAGTGAGATAAGTCTGCCAATCAAAAAAAAAAATTTGGTTCTCAAATGGGGATCAACATAGGGTAGGAGCCTGCCTGTTAGTCTCAAATGTTCCTATCTCACGCCTCCACGAAGATCATATGACGACATTTTTAGATCGGGCGTGAACTGGAAACACACACCTGGTCTTGGCTCCGAGAACGGGTGTCGAAAGTGGCTAAGTGAGGGGGTGCGAGCGAGTCAGAGCGCTATATCTCTCCCGGGGAAGGCCTCCCGGGTCATGGAGGCCTTGCCAACCCGCTGTCTCCCGGGCAAAGGAGATACACCCAGAAAATGGAGCTACGTTCACGAAGAATACTCAGAATGCGATCGCCCGAGGAGGGTCCCCGAACTGGAGCTGGTCCTGGAACGGGCGTAAGAGCGAGCGGCCAGCGGCTGGAGGGCGATGTGCAAGAGCGGGCCACCAGCCGGGTTCAACCCGAAGAGCTACCGCCACACGGAAACAGCAGCCATCGACATCACCAACGAAACGCTGCGCCTACGAGGCGTGTTGCGACTGTCAGACGACAGTCGTCCACACTTGTGGGTACTACTAGGCGACGGATCATGTGGACACATGAAATGAATGAATTCGTGATCCGCGCCTATTACATCTGCACTGCTTTGGAGACGGACATGAGCGGTCGCCCTCGAATACTAACAATGTTCGAGGAAGCGTATCCAGAGTTCGTCGGGAGGCTTGATCAGAACGCGATGAACGCGAGGCGTAGAGCGATAGTACGCAACAACATGCTCTCCCAAACGCAAATCGACGAGATCAAGCAGCAGGTGCAGAGAGAACTAAGCTCCAGAACAAGCAGAGCAAGCGATGTGTCGAGACGAAGTTCAGTACGGCTGAGCAATTCATTCGCGAGTGGGGCACGCGAATCAGCACCAGTGGAGGCCACAGTACTACAACCCCCTGAGCCGGAAGACCCACAGCCAGATCAACAACTACTACGCGATCTGGTCTTCCACTACGACGAGGCGATCTCACAGTTCCGCGACACAAACCCATTGTCGCGCCCCAGGATCCCGAAGTTGCAGCATTCCCGCAGGCTGACAAGTGCAGTAAAGCTCATGAACGAGCACGTTCTTCCGCTGCACTTGGTTGATGCTGAGAACATGTAGGAGCTGCAACTGAAAGTTTACTGTGCTGCTGTGGCGACCGCCAAAAGTTTAGGATACCGTATTAGGCCAAGAGGCGGACTGCTCCAACATCTCCGTGAAAGGCGTGAGCCTCCATGGCGAAGGAGATTGGAGCAACGGATCCTAAACAAGCGCGCCACAATTGGAAGACTGATGGCGTACAAAAGAGGCAGCAGATCGGCGAAATTATGTCGCCAAGTTGCTGTGATCGTGCGGCCTACTGAACTTCGCCAGCTGGGAGCTCACCAGCTGACGGAAAAACTCGACACACTGGTACAGCAATTGAGCGTCCTAACTAAACGGCTGAAACGTTACTCTGACTCTGCAAAGCGCCAGGAACAAAATCGGATGTTCAGAGATAACGAAAAAGCGTTCTACGACCACATTAGCGACGAGCAGCCCGACTACCGCGAAGGTTTGCCAGATATTAGCGATGTGACGAACTTCTGGGCTGGTATTTGGGAGACCCCAGTACAACATCGCGACGGGCAAATGTGGTTAAGACGGGAGGAGGAGAGTTGTGGTGAAATTGGAGAGATGCCAGCTATCATCGTCGAAGAGAACGATGTCCGCGAAGCCTCGCGGTACCTGAGGAACTGGGCAGCACCGGGCCCCGATGGTGTTCAGAACTTCTGGCACAAGAAGCTGACCGTCGCACATCAAAAGATAGCTGAGTGCTTCAATAAGGTGCTACGTGACCCACACAACCTCCCTGAATTCGCCACCCGTGGCGTCACATTCCTCCTCCCGAAAGACAGCAACACATTGAACCCATCAAAGTACAGGCCGATAACGTGCCTATCGAGTCTGTACAAGATATTAAGCAGCATCATAACCGCCAAAGTTTCTGCCCACTGCGAACAACACCATATCATCGCAGAAGAGCAGAAAGGATGCAGAAAAAATACGCATGGCTGCAAAGACCAGGCCATCATCGACGCAGCCATAGTCGGCCAGGCGGTTTATAACCAGCGGAACCTAAGCATGGCCTATATCGATTACAGGAAGGCTTATGACTCCATACCTCACTCGTTTCTCGTCCGGGTATTGGAGCTCTACAAAATTGATCCCGTCGTCGTTAGGTTCCTGCAGCATGCGATGAGGCAGTGGAGCACGTCTCTGCACCTCAGTGATGGGGAAAATGTGTTGCAGTCTAGAACGCTGCAGATAAAGAGGGGGATATTCCAAGGCGACTCTTTCAGCCCGCTTTGGTTTTGTCTGGCATTGAACCCCCTCAGTAGGACGCTCAATAGAAACGGTCATGGCTATAAAATAAGGTATGGCGACGGCGCCCACGAAGAAGTGACCCATACCTTTTACATGGACGATCTCAAGGTCTACGCTGATTCACGTCAGCGTCTAGGTGTAGCTATCCGGGTTGTCGAAGACATAAGCAGGGACATCTGTATGGAGTTCGGCCTCGACAAGTGTCGCTGTGTCCACCTGCTGAAAGGACAACTTACCGAATCCGGAGGCTACTAGGTCTATGACGGCGAGTTTATAAGGGACATGGTTCGTGGCGAATCCTATAAATATCTTGGATTCCGACAGCTCACCGGGATTCGCCACTCCGACATCAAGACGGAGCTGCGAGACAAGTTCTTGAGTCGAGTGAACTGTGTCCTGAGGACTTTCCTCAACGCGGGGAACAAGGTACGCGCGATCAACACATTCGCGGTTCCCCTGCTGACCTTCAGTTTTGGTGTAGTCAAATGGAGCAAAACTGACCTAGAGGACCTTGAGAGGAGGATGAGGAAAGCATTTAAAGAGGCCGGAATGCACCATCCTCAATCGGCACTGGAGAGAGTTTCACTACCACGCAAAGAAGGGGGACTTGGAATCGTCGACATTTCTGCACTGTGTGTTGCCCAGGTACGACAACTGCGCGAGTACTTCGCAGAACGCGCCAACCAAAACGCGCTATACCGGGCTGTCTGCGCCGCCGACAGAGGATACAGCGCTCTGCACTTGGCGCAAGCGGAGTACCAACTCAACTGCAATCTGCAGACAGTGGAGGAGAAGTTTGCAGCTTGGAAGCAGAAGGCAGTGCATGGTGCCCACCCCCATCAACTGGACCGGCCACACGTCGACAAGGCCGCATCTAATCTGTGGCTAACGCGTGGTGAACTCTCTTCAGTAGTAGAAGCCGACATGATAGCCATCCAGGACAGGATAATGCCGACGAGAAACTGCAGGCGGTACGTCTGGCATCAAGACGTTGATGACATTTGCCGGATGTGCCATCAACCAGGTGAAAACATAGAACACATTATGGGAGGCTGTCCAGTTTTGGCCAACGCAGCCTACACCGAGCGCCACAACAACGTGGCCCGTATTGTTCATCGACAACTGGCGCTCCAATGTGCTCTACTGGAAGACAACGTACCAAACTACCGGTACCTGCCTGCACCTGTCCTGGAAAATGACCGTTTCAAGCTGTACTGGGATCGCACTGTTCTGACCGACCTCTCGATCCACCACAACCGCCCAGATATAATGGTTTACGACAAGAGCGACCGCAAAGTCACCATCATCGATGTCGCTATTCCACTGAACCAGAATCTGGAGGAGACCCACGGTCGCAAAATCTGCAAGTACCGACCATTGGCCGTGGAGCTCAAGGAACTGTGGGGGCTAGGGGAGGTCCCAAGAATTGTTCCAGTCGTTCTCTCTGGAACTGGAATTATCCCGAAGACACTTCTGGAAGCGCTAAAGGTGTTGAATATGGAGAAGGAATTGGCCGGCATCAAAAAGTCGGTCATCCTTAGCACCTGCGCGATTGTCCGACAATTCCTCGGTCAGGACTAAAACAGCACGAGCATGCAGATACGTGCATTCCGCAGAGCCTAGTCCCCCTTTGGCATTCAGAAGTCCGGGGGCAGGTGAAAATTCTGGCTAGGTTCGCCTAGTTAAGAAGTGAGATAAGTCTGCTAAAAAAAAAAAAAAGCCAAAGTTTCTGCTCACTGCGAACAGCATCACATCATCGCAGAAGAGCAGAAAGGATGCAGGAAAAATACGCATGGCTGCAAAGACCAGGCCATCATCGACGCAGCCATAGTCGGCCAGGCGGTTTATAACCAGCGGAACCTAAGCATGGCCTATATCGATTACAGGAAGGCTTATGACTCCATACCTCACTCGTTTCTCGTCCGGGTATTGGAGCTCTACAAAATTGATCCCTTCGTCGTTAGGTTCCTGCAGCATGCGATGAGGCAGTGGAGTACGTCTCTGCACCTCAGTGATGGGGAAAATGTGTTGCAGTCTAGAACGCTGCAGATAAAGAGGGGGATATTCCAAGGCGACTCTTTCAGCCCGCTTTGGTTTTGTCTGGCATTGAACCCCCTCAGTAGGACGCTCAATAGAAACGGTCATGGCTATAAAATAAGGTATGGCGACGGCGCCCACGAAGAAGTGACCCATACCTTCTACATGGATGATCTCAAGGTCTACGCTGATTCACGTCAGCGTCTAGGTGTAGCTATCCGGGTTGTCGAAGACATAAGCAGGGACATTTGCATGGAGTTCGGCCTCGACAAGTGCCGCTGTGTCCATCTGCTGAAAGGGCAGCTTACCGAATCCGGAGGTTACGAGGTCTATGACGGCGAGTTCATAAGAGACATGGTTCGTGGCGAATCCTATAAATATCTTGGATTCCGACAGCTCACCGGGATTCGCCACTCCGACATCAAGACGGAGCTGCGAGACAAGTTCTTGAGTCGAGTGAACTGTGTCCTGAGGACTTTCCTCAACGCGGGGAACAAGGTACGCGCGATCAACACATTCGCGGTTCCCCTGCTGACCTTCAGTTTTGGTGTAGTCAAATGGAGCAAAACTGACCTAGAGGACCTTGAGAGGAGGATGAGGAAAGCATTTAAAGAGGCCGGAATGCACCATCCTCAATCGGCACTGGAGAGAGTTTCACTGCCACGCAAAGAAGGGGGACTTGGAATAGTCGACATATCTGCACTGTGTGTTGCCCAGGTACGACAACTGCGCGAGTACTTCGCAGAACGCGCCAACCAAAACGCGCTATACCGGGCTGTCTGCGCCGCCGACAGAGGATACAGCGCTCTGCACTTGGCGCAAGCGGAGTACCAACTCAACTGCAATCTGCAGACAGTGGAGGAGAAGATTGCAGCTTGGAAGCAGAAGGCAGTGCATGGTGCCCACCCCCATCAACTGGATCGGCCACACGTCGACAAGGCCGCATCTAATCTGTGGCTAACGCGTGGTGAACTCTCTTCAGTAGTAGAAGCCGACATGATAGCCATCCAGGACAGGATAATGCCGACGAGAAACTGCAGGCGGTACGTCTGGCATCAAGACGTTGATGACATTTGCCGGATGTGCCATCAACCAGGTGAAAACATAGAGCACATTATGGGAGGCTGTCCCGTTTTGGCCAACTCAGCCTACACCGAGCGCCACAACAACGTGGCCCGTATTGTTCATCGACAACTGGCGCTCCAATGTGCTCTACTGGAAGACAACGTACCAAACTACCGGTACCTGCCTGCACCTGTCCTGGAAAATGACCGTTTCAAGCTGTACTGGGATCGCACTGTTCTGACCGACCTCTCGATCCACCACAACCGCCCAGATATAATGGTTTACGACAAGAGCGACCGCAAAGTCACCATCATCGATGTCGCTATTCCACTGAACCAGAATCTGGAGGAGACCCACGGTCGCAAAATCTGCAAGTACCGACCATTGGCCGTGGAGCTCAAGGAACTGTGGGGGCTAAGGGAGGTCCCAAGAATTGTTCCAGTCGTTCTCTCTGGAACTGGAATTGTCCCGAAGACACTTCTGGAAGCGCTAAAGGTGTTGAATATGGAGAAGGAATTGGCCGGCATCCAAAAGTCGGTCATCCTTAGCACCTGCGCGATTGTCCGACAATTTCTCGGTCAGGACTGAAACAGCACGAGCATGCAGATACGTGCATTCCGCAGAGCCTAGTCCCCCTTTGGCATTCAGAAGCCCGGGGGCAGGTGAAAATTCTGGCTAGGTTCGCCTAGTTAAGAAGTGAGATAAGTGCCAAAAAAAAAAAAAAATGAAACAAAAAAGTCACTTTTGGAAAAATAAGAAAAAGTTGGTTTTTCCGGCAACCCTAAAATGAGCAACCCTAAAATGATTGCGGTCATCCTACTGAAAAAATTAAAAAATACGGGTCTAATGTTTTGCGATAAAGAACAAAATTACCACTTTTCACGAAAATCTGAGAACAACTATATCGGTTTGGCATGGAATGGCTGTATATGCACTCGACAAAAAAATTAAAGGGACATAATGCGAAGTCTGAAATTTCAAGTGATTTTAACATGCTGTATCTTCTTGAAAAATCAACGCAAATCGATGGGATGCGCATCATTTTGAAGGTACAACTTTCAGGTATTATAATATTTTACGTACATATTATTATCTTGGTGTGTGTATGTTAGTATATATATATATATATATATATATATATATATATATATATGTATATATATATATATATATATATATATATATGTATATATATATATATATATATATATATATACAATATATATACAAAAAAAATATACAAAAAAAAAAACTCGATGCAAGGGTGATATCCAAATCTAACACTTTCAGAGATAGAATGATTTCGCTTTGTTATTGGTTTGTCTCAACCTCCCTACACCCCACAGAAATAATGCCTTTTTGCTTAACTCATTTGGTACCCCTCATCCAAGCAGTTCTTCGTCCGGCACAAACGACAACATGGCAGCAATCTGTACCTATCGGAGAGCTACATCATCCCGGGCGGGGACGAATCGTCCTCCGACTGGGGTCCCTGGGGCACCCCGTCGGAGTGTTCGCGCAGCTGTGGCGGTGGTGTGTCCTATCAGATACGCGAGTGTCTCAATCTGAGGTAGGCGATCGCGATCGAACACCGTTTATGCCTTCATCATTTACCCAAGCGATTCCCCGAATCAACGGTGCGAGCTGCTCGAATTACCTCCCGCTGATGTTGTTCGCGCTGGAAAATTTGAGTGCCTCCCCGAGGGGTTGCGCAAATTTATACTAAATATTTGCATTTTTTATTTTTATTTTTGTTTCGCGCTTCGCTGCGGAAAAATCTGTCGCTGTTTACATACCATGTGTAACACGTAACGCTGCGCCCACCACACCCACAACAGTCCAGATGGTCAGCCGCAATGCCGAGGAGGCAGCCGAAAGTATTTTTCCTGCAACATACAGGTAGGTCCATACACTGAAACATCAATAAAAAATATATATAAACAAAGCGAGGGCGGCGCTGGTAAAATGTTCGGAGACTGGAGGGATCGTCCCCCCTCTCTAAGGGGGACTGTCATACAAACGAAACACAAACTTCTGCATAACTCGAGAATTAATCAAGCACAATTTGGGATGTGAGGGTTTTTGGGTATGAGAAATGTTTCTATAAAGGTATGACACCCCTCCCTCTTCTGAAATGAAGAGGGGGTCGCATAAAAATATTACACATATTTCAACCACAAACATTCCAACCAAACATGACAATTTAAAATTTTCGGAAAACTCTGAAGGATTTAAATTCCCGTATGTTCTACAATTACATAGTGACAAATGCTGTTAGTCCATTTGATGTTTGCGCTAGAGAAATTGATCTTAGTTCGAAACTGGAAATGGATTTTAATGTGATGAAACGCACTACTATATCTTCTTCTATCTATACCAATAAAAAATGATCTCCGGATGTGTTGATAAGAGCAGAACTCGAGGAAGGAATTGTCGGATTTAGGGCTGTCTTTATTCTATCATATTTTCTGTATAAAACATTCATTCCATGTAACGGAGAATTATTTGTTATTTGCAAGTGGTTGAAAAATCTTGAACGAGAATTGTGTCTGAAAATAATCTGATATTATAATGATGTATTTTGTTAGAAATACTAGGAATTTTATAGTAAAAGGTAAATTCAACGGGGTCGAATAGAAGATCAATCAATGAATAGTTCTGCGATTGGACTAATGAACTTGCTCATAGTAAGAAAACGTGTATGTTTGAAGGTATTGATAACAAAATACAAATTTTGGGCGGGACGAAGTTTGCCGGGTCAGCTAGTTATAATATAAAATTCCAGATTTACATTTACATAGAGTACTAATTTGATTTGGGGAAAATAATTTTTATTCATAATTTTTATTTTAAGTATGGGGTCATTCCTTCTGCAAACCCATATTGTCATGCTCACTTCCCTAATTTGTAATACGAAGCTCAATGCCGTCTACGCGAGTAACGAACAACTTACAGATGACTCCGTAGTAGAGGAAAAATAGTGCAGCGGGTTAACTAGATATCTATTATGTCTATTATGATATTAATACATTATAGCAAGGATTCAATCAGATTGGCTTCTGACATAAATTATTCATTATTCAATGGCCAAACAGATTTTGTCATTTAGGGGTGTTAATACTTGTTATTAAAAAAAATAGTTTTGAATATGTACAGTTAGAAGCTAATCAAGTGCTTCGATATTTGATATTAATAATATTCAGAAAATGGAGTTAATCGATTTGGCAAGTGAAGCATCCATATATCGCAAGCAACACAACATGTTGGTTGAAAATCAACTTATCGCCCATAATTTGGCAAGTTTCATTCATGATGCAGCTAGTTTGCCTAACTTTAGGCGTTTTTATTGCGGGTATTGGCAACTATATTGCCACCAACAAAAATATTCTTTTCGCTGCACTTGGAATATTATTAGGTGTACGGCAAAACTTCTTCGGTTTCACAACAGATGGCGTAACTTGATTATTATTCCAATGAATCTAATTTCCAGACATTCGTTGGAAAGCTACTCTCATTGCGCGCCTTTTTCAGTTTATGTCAAAAAGTTGAAGCGTAAGCAACATTGTTTCTTGCCACTTCGAATTTCGTACCAACGAGAGTGTTTTTGCGGGGAGTGTTACTTCATTACTTCAATATGAAGAAAAAAGCTGCGGAAAGTCATCGCATTTTGTTTTTTTTTCGAGCTCCGTAAAAATAAAACAAAAAATATTTTTAGTATCCATTGTATCATTACTTGTTTTGTCTATTTTTTGCAATGAAATAAAAAATTCAACGAACGAAAAATATTCATTATTAGAATAGTTACACGCTGATGAAGTGAGGTGGTTCTAAGAAAAAAAGTAGTGTCATGGCGTACACGATTCCAACCCTTTCCGGTTATCTGAAACAAAAAAATCAAACAGATTCTAAATCAGTAAAGATTCTGCTATTGCATGAACCTCGGACAAGTCAAAAATTTGTTTTTTTGACAAAATGACGGCCTCTTGGAAACCAAAAAATCCAGTTTAAAGCGTTTTTTCTTACGTTTCCCGATTTTTAAAAAATAGAAAAAAGAAATAATTATCATTTTTCATTGATTCATGCGAGAGATGCATGCAGATGCGAGAGATGCATGCAGATTGTATTCATATAAATTCGACATGAATCGGTTCAGTAGAACTTGAGATATCGTGTACGCTAGTTTGAAAAAAAAAAAACTAGTTTTGAGAAAAACGCGTATGAAGTTCATTGTTATGGCCGTACAAGGTTAGATACTACATCACTGAAATGGCTCTCGAAAAAAACTCGATAAATAATAGGATTTTCAAAAAGTTCATTCTAAGGTATATTCTTGAATGCCTAAACTACAGAAATATGAAGGAAAAAAATGATTTTTTCCAAATTTCCAGACTAGAATACTGCCTTAATGGATCCTGACTCCTAGTTAGTTCTAGTTTGTGGAAACAAGTGTAGTGTTTCGACCGACCAGAACAGACACCGCTAGACACAGCAACGTGAAGGGGTTAGTGAAACTAGATTTCTCGTCAAATTCAACCGGTTGCACTCAAACAAGTATTCTTTTTTATCACTTGTATATGTGCTAAAAAATTAATTTATCACAGTATTATGTTAGAAACTAGACACTAGAAAACTAGAAACTCAGAAATTTATCATGCGATTTCTGATTTCAAAAATGGCAGCCTTTCCAACAAAAACTAAAACTTTTTCGCCAACGCAACCGAAGCTAATTCCCGGACATCTTACGTCCGGTGGGGAAGAGACAAGGAATTTGGCAGAAGACAAAACGAACCCCATAGCAGGAGAGTAAAAAAGCATCTGCCTTCATATCAAAACCACCGCATCGTCTGTTTCCGGTGGAAACAAATAATCGCATATCAGTTACCGGGATTGCCGCCCGGTCCCATTCAGTCTTCATTTGCTCACTACGGGAATGAATTCCGTTCCGTTCGAAACAGAGTACCGAGTGGTTGGAAACATGGTATGAGCGGGAGTACCGCGGGTGGCAGCTAATAATTGTGTCGATAAATTTTATAACGTCAGAGACACACAAACACACATCCAATGGTATTCAATTCCTACTCTCAACCCGACCCGATTCTCGTCAGTGGAAGCCGTTGCTACGGCACCTGGCAAATCGAGCGGATGCCACGAAAGAAAAGCACAACAGTTTGAGAGATACCATATTTTGGGATGCTATGCGAGAAAAAAAAATATATATCGGAGAATGCATTCATTCCATTCCCGGTTGACCAGCTCCTGGTTGATTCGATTCGCAGACTCAACAACTCAACAAGGAAAACGAATGATCCCATTATCTTCCCCATCATGGCGCACAGCCCGTTTGGAAATGGATACAATTCCCGAGATTGGTTTATTAGAAGGAGACAACGGTCGGTTTCCGGTTCCCTGTTGTCACCCTGAATGGATGATAAGCATTTTTCATACGTTGATATTTTTGCATTGTTTTTGTCGGTGAATTATTGTGAGTTTATATCTTTCTCGCTTCCCCAGGACTGCCCGGAGGGTGAGATAGACTTCCGCAAGCGGCAGTGTTTCGAATATAACGACGTACCGTTTGAGGGTCACCGCTACCAATGGGTGCCGTATACGAAGGCTCCGAATCCTTGCGAGCTGAATTGTATGCCCATCGGCGAACGGTTCTACTATCGTCACAAGACGAAGGTTACCGATGGGACACGCTGTAACGATGATTCCTTCGATGTTTGTGTCGATGGTGCATGCCAAGCCGTCGGCTGTGATATGATGCTGGGATCGAATGCTAAAGAAGACAAGTGTCGCGTCTGCCGGGGCGATGGGAGTGGCTGTAGAACGGTCACTGGTGTGCTGGATATGAACAATCTGCAGGTCGGCTACAATGATCTCCTGCTGGTACCAGCTGGAGCAACGAATGTTGTGATCAGCGAACGTGGTCCATCGAACAACTATCTGGCGATTAGGAATCTTACCGGGTTCTACCACTTAAACGGCAACTATCGTATCGATTTTCCTCGCGCCCTCCAATTTGCCGGCGCCGATTGGCACTACGAACGTCGGCCGCAGGGTTTTTCAGCTCCGGACAAGTTAACCTGTTTGGGACCTACAACCGAACCAGTATACCTGGTACTACTATCTCAAGATCGAAATGTTGGTGTAAACTACGAATACAGTGTGGCGTCCAAATTGGCTCCGGTCGATGAACCGGATACCTATTCGTGGACCTTCACTCCGTACGACACGTGCTCGGCTAGCTGTGGAGGTGGCGTACAGCACCGCAACGTCACATGCAACAGTCGCACAACGATGAAGGAAGTGAAGGATGGACTGTGCGATGCCGCTTTGAAGCCGGAAGAATCTCAACGGTGCGCACAGGAAGCATGCCCACCGCGGTGGATCGAGAGCGGCTGGGGCAACTGTTCGATGCCGTGTGGCCAAGAGGGCAAGCAGATGCGTGATGTGCACTGCGAAAGGATATCCGAAGAAGGGTGAGCACTTGAAAGATTCAATCATTTGAGGGCATAAAAACTTTAAAATTCTTTTTCCAGTATTCCAACGAAGGTGGATGACTCGGTATGCCTCGAGATGGTTGGAAACAAACCGGCAACGGAGCAGGAATGCAACCGTGACACAATTTGTCCAGAGTGGTACATCGGGAAGTGGTCTCCTGTAAGCCATAGTCAGTTAAGATTTGTTTTCAAGGAATCAACATATTTTTTTTTGGGGTTTCCAGTGCAACAAATTGTGCGGAGAGGGTGAGCAAACCCGGAAGGTTACCTGCTATCGCAAAGAAAATGGGCGCATAACGGTGCTAAGCGATGAAGAGTGTGTCAATGATAAACCAGATATTGCACAGTCCTGTATGCTGCGGCCTTGCGAAGGTGTTGATTACATTACTTCTTCTTGGAGTGGGGTGAGTGAGATGTTTTTCGTTTCTAGATGTCCAACACCATAATCGATTCTTCCCCGTATAGTGTGAGGAATGCGGAACGACGGTGGAAACTCGAACAGCCTATTGTGCTTCCAAAGCAGGCACGGTGTATGACAACAAATTCTGCGAAAAACGTGAGCTACCAGAGCTCAAGCGTGAGTGCAAATCCGTGCCGTGTGAGTACCAGTGGTTCACTTCGCAGTGGAGTAAGTGTTCGGCGGTCTGCGGTAAGGGTGTTCAGACACGATCCGTGGTGTGTGGCATGTTCGATGGGCAATCGCTGAAAAGAGCGGATGATGATTACAAGTGCGATGTTGCCATGAGACCGGAGAAGGAACGGGACTGTGATGGACCGGACGAGTGTCCAGGTCAGTGGTTCACCGGACCCTGGACTGGTTGCTCGAAGGATTGTGGAGGTGGCTTCAAATCACGTAAGGTACTGTGCATCGCTAATGGAACCGTGGTGGCCGAGACTAACTGCAAGGTAGATACGATTGAATTAAGCACCGAGAATTGCAATAGCCATGATTGTACGGATGATGAAATCATACCCGTGGACGTGACAAGTAAACCATTGGAAGAGTCCGACTACGATGAAGAAGAATGGTGCGAGGAAGAGGAGGAATCGATTGAATCGCAAGAAGGCGTTATTATGATCACGGACGACAGTGATTTGGTGGAAGGAGTTGAGCTGGAAACACCAGAGGGTACCACAGAATCATCGCTGGAAACAGATGAAGTAATGCTGAGCGATGCAACCGGATTTGAAACTGGTCTTACCGATGCTGATACGGCAACCGATGTATCTCCTATGGAAGGATCTGGCTTTGATATAGATGTTCGTTTTATTGACGGTTCGGGAGATGAAATAGAAGAAATAGAGGAAGAGGAAGATGAAGAAGTTTCTACAACTCCTGTTGCTGAAGTTGAATCTACTTCACGTTCCGTTTCCGAAGGATCTACCTTGGAGCCGCTATCGTCCATCAAGGAACACACATCGGAATCATCAACAGAGTCTGCTTCAGCAGCTACCTCTGAAAGTTTGTTGGAACTCTCATCCGAAGGAGGGTCAACAGATGTGCCAACGGAGGGTTCGACACAACATTCGACAGGTGCATCATCAGAAACTTCAACTGATATTTCAATCGACAGTAACGATGCTTCAAGCACTGAATCATCTGCTTCTCCGGCTTCCTCTACTTCCGTCGATAGCTCTGCTTCCGAAGCCTCTTCCGAGGGTTCGACTGAGATTTCCACATCCTCTGACTCTTCAATGGAAGCCAGTAGCTCGCAATCGTCCACAGCTGATAGTTCCACCTACTCATCGGATTCAACATCGGAGATCGCATCTACTGAAATGGAAGAATCGACTGAATTCAGCTCGACGACCGAGTCCGCATCATCAACTGACACTTCGGATGCTTCGTCTGATGCGTCGAGCACCGACGAAAGTTCTGACGTCACCACAACTGACGATTCTACCGAGACATCCTCGGACGCATTATCCACCGATGGTGAAACGAGCGAACCCTCAACGGATACTTCCACCCAGGCATCAGCCTTAGTGGAAACATCTGAGTCGTCGACAGATGACACTTCAACGGATTCATCTGCGTCAACCACTAATTCTGGTTCCAGCGAATCTGCCAGCGAAATTTCATCAACTGTAGATGCAGATCGTAGTACAGATGTCACCACGGAAATCGGTACCGATGTGTCTTCGTCGGATTCAGTAGGAACCTCCACTGCAACCGAAGCATCGGATGCAACGACTAGCGACTCTGTTTCTTCCGAAGCCACCGACGCGTCTTCCACGGAACCGTCGCTATCAACCGAATCGGCTGAGTCAACTGTTACCGAAGATACCGCTTCCACCCAGGAAGCATCGAGCACTGAAGGGGCGGCGACAATGTCCTCGATTAGTGACGCATCATCTGAATCAACTACTGAGGGCATAACCGAATCCACCGATGACTCATCTACGGTGGAATCCACTGATGTAGAGGGAACCACAATCAACATATGGCTAGGAACAGGCGGAGACGAGGAGAGTTCCAGCACCCCGTACACGCTCACGTCGATTATATCGAAAGAGCAGAAGCCCCGAAAATGCAAACCAAGACCGAAGAAGCCCTTGTGTGCCAAGTCGAAGTTCGGATGCTGTCCGGATGGAAAGAGCAAAGCGACAGGACCATTCGATGAAGGCTGTCCACTGCCAGAGACATGCAAGGAAACAAAGCACGGATGCTGTCCGGACGGAGTATCACCAGCGAAGGGAGCTGACGGGAAGGGTTGTCCTAAGTCGGATTGCGCCGATACACTATTCGGATGCTGTCCAGATAAGGTTACTCCCTCGGAGGGCAATGATTTCGAGGGATGCCCCGTGGAAACGACTACAATGGGAGGATGCGCAGCAAGTGAGTATGGTTGTTGCTCGGATGGTATTAGCGAAGCGACTGGTGCGGACGGAGAGGGTTGTCCAGGAGTTAGTAAAACCGCGGAGGATCAGGTTCTGGAAACTGCAACGGACGATGAAGTTGCGACCGTCACACCACTCGATGGATGTGCGGGAAGCAGCTTCGGATGCTGTGGAGATAATGTTACCGCCGCCAGTGGACCAAATGGAGAGGGTTGTGAAGCGTGTGCTACGGAGCCGTTCGGATGTTGTCCGGATGGAAAGACGCCCGCTCATGGACCAAACCGGGAGGGCTGTTGTATCGAAACACCATATGGATGTTGTCCGGATAATATTAACCCGGCACGAGGCCCAAGCTTGGAAGGATGTGGCTGCGAGTACTCCCCGTATGGTTGCTGTCCGGATAACACGACAGCGGCCCGCGGTTACTACAACATGGGTTGTGGCTGCCAACATTCAGAATTCGGGTGCTGTCCGGATAAGGAAACCAATGCACTGGGATCGAATTTCGAGGGTTGCCCTTGTCACGCCTTCCAGTTTGGATGCTGTCCGGATGGAGTCACTGCGGCGAAGGGACCGCAGAACCATGGCTGCCATTGTACGTACAGTGAGTTCAAGTGCTGTTCCGATGGAAAAACGGCTGCGCAAGGACCAAACTTCGAGGGATGCACATGCGCCACCAGCAAGTATGGCTGTTGTCCGGATGGAGTTAACGAAGCCCAGGGAAGTAAGTTCGAGGGATGTGAAGTTGTGCCCGAGTCGCCACAGAAGGCTTGTGTGCTCAAGAAGGACATGGGCACATGTCACAATTACACTGTTAAGTATTTCTTCGATATCGAGTACGGAGGTTGCGGAAGGTTCTGGTACGGTGGATGTGAAGGAAACAAGAATCGCTTCGATTCGGCCGATGAGTGCAAGAATGTGTGCGAGATGCCGGAAGGGAACAACAGGTGCCAACTACCGAAGATCACGGGACCGTGCACTGGGTATTACCCGATGTGGTATTACGATGCGGACAGAAATATGTGCGCACAGTTTACCTACGGAGGGTGCTTGGGTAATGCGAATCGGTTCGAAACACAGGAGGAGTGTAAGACATCCTGCGTGGTGGATGATTCGATGCGTGAGTATATCATTGGATGTTACTGCAGCAGAAAATTACTCATCCGTGTCGCTTTGCAGCACCTTGCGACCAGCCTCAGGAGAGTGGACCGTGCAATGGAACCTTCGAGCGATGGTACTTCGACAAGGAACGGGATTCCTGCGAACCATTCCTGTACGGTGGCTGCAAAGGCAACAAGAATAACTATCCAACGGAAAGCTCGTGCAGTTATCATTGCAAGAAACCGGGAGTTCACAAGCGTAAGTACCCCTTCTCGATTTCACTCTTGGTGTTTATGAAATGCTCGTTATGGTTGTGGTATGAACTTCGTGTTAGCATTAATGCCCTATCTTTCTATGTGTGTCACACAAAACACCGCACCCTTATCTCCCTAACCATCCCGTGCTATTAACAACAGCAAGCTGCACATTGCCAATGGACGCTGGCAGATGTGATGGTAAGCTGGCCCGTTGGCACTTTGCCAGGGACGATAATAAATGCATGCCCTTCTACTACACTGGTTGTGGTGGCAATGATAATCAATTTATCTCGCTGGATCAGTGCGAAGAGCAGTGTCCACCGAAGGTCGGTAAGTAGTCGCACCCCATTCAAAGTGTTATCCAATATGAGCGAGAACAGAAAACAATCAAAAATTCATATCCTAATGCACAACTAATTGGTTTTGGTTTTGAAACATATGCAAACTAACCGCAATTGAAGCGACTTGTGAGGGATTCTGACTAATCGTGTATTTGTTCACTTTTGCAGAAAAAGACATCTGCTTCTTGCCGGCTGAGATCGGAGAGTGCCAGAACTATACGGCTCATTGGTACTTCGACACGAAGGATTCGCGCTGTCGACAGTTCTACTATGGCGGATGCGGTGGCAATGGGAACAACTTCGCGGAAGAGCAGGATTGTATCAGTCGGTGCGCCTCAGGAGAGGAGAAGCAGCCAGCACCGGTTCCGGAAACACTACCACAGGAAAGTTTCGATACCCGGTACTGCTTTCTGGAGATGGACTCAGGCGATAGGGATTGTTCAACGTGGGAGAATCGATATTTCTACGATCGCAGCTCGGGAACCTGTATGGCTTTCACGTACACTGGCTGCGCTGGTAATGAGAATAATTTTGCTAGCTTCGAGCAGTGCGACCATGCGTGCGGTCAGGCTGAGGATGCCTGTACACTGCGACCAGCCTACGGACGGTGTTCCGAGAACGAAACACGCTGGTACTTTGACCAGAGAAGCCAGCGTTGTCACTCGTTCACATTCAGTGGGTGCCAAGGCAATGCTAACAACTTCAACACGGAACACGAATGCGAACGACAGTGTAGAACAGCTCCGGAACCGGAGCAGGTTGTCGAACCCGAGCCTGTTCCAGCTCCTGCTCCCGCACCGGCCGAGAGTGTGTGCGATGAACCATATGATTATGGCACTGGCTATGAACCGACAATAGTGTATGTTTACAATAAGGAGAGAGCGTCCTGTGAGCAGAACTACTACAGCGGCGAGGGTGGCAATGGAAATAGGTTCACCTCGCAGGAGCAGTGTGAGAGGCAGTGCGGCGAATATCGAGGAGTTGGTGAGTATGAGATTATTGTTCAAAAATATAATGCAAAAAAAATCAAGATCAAGGACACACATATCATGCCAGGAGTGCATTCACACATTCGTTGCGCCAGTTTGTCACTCAGAATACATTCAAGGAGTATTATTTGGCATAGAAAACTCAATTGAGTACCAATAACTAATAAAAATGACTACGTTGAGATGACGAAGTTCCTCTAGGAACGCTAGAGCTATTGACGAATAAGAAGAAGAAAGTAAGAAGGGAACTTAGCTGCGCACCTTATATATTTTTGAATCAGGAACCGATCAGGCTTTGTGAAGAATATATCCGGCGAAAAAACCTATATTCAGTTCGTGAATATGGTGTTCCCATTGTTCTGTTGGACCATACAGTGGGACAGCTTATCCGAGGCTTTCATAGCTCAAATAGACCGTGTGTAGATGGAAAGAGGCTGGGATCTCTATCACTGATGATTATTGCGTGGACGTTGTTATTCATGGTCATGGTCAATTGAAGACCCTACGAGGGTCGATGATCTGGGCCTAGGGGCACGGACGGGAACTTGTCGTAGGAATGTGATTCTATGTAGTAAATGCATTTGAATTTTTACATTGTTCAGAAATCTGACTCAGAAACCGTTTAATCATCGTCTCTCAAAAATGAGCCTATCCCCTTCAATTTCATACAAACCCATGCAGGCATGAAAATAGTGCTACTCTCTGTTCACGCTCAATGAAGATAATATCACTTAGCTTTCATACAGTCTCGTTTCGCTTCACGTTCATTTCTCTCACCCTTCACACTGAAGTGAAGTTATCAAATTGTCAGATGAAAATGAATGGATCTTAAAGTTTATACGAGTGTCTTATTTCGATTGAAGCGAGTAGTGAAAACGTCTGTTTTCAAATTCAAAGAAAAAGACAGCAGAAAAGAACGAAATTGAAGAATCGATATATCAGTATGCTTAGTGAAAACACATAATCGAAATTAAAATTGTCTGCAGAGAAAGAAAGAATTGAAAAAGTTATTTTTGACGTAGAACTACGTCTTTCAGGAAGGGTGCCAAATCAGAAAACAGGTCACGTTTTTGTGAAATAAAGTTAACGTTAATAACTATTTTCACAGCGAACAAATTCTGATACTTTGCACCCCAATGAAATCGGAAAATCTTTAAGATTCGTTTGATATACTATACAGTACAATCAACTAATGCCTAAACAGTTTAAATTAATGAAAACTAGAAGCATTCTCATTTCCCCATACATTTGTTCTGCCGATTTGTGTGCATTCCCGAACAGAGCTGTCAACAACGAGCAACCGATATCTGTATCGAGGGATGCTACCGCAAAGAAGAGCACCATACGAGAATTTTTTGTGCTAGTGCGGATATGGAAGAGTATCCAGAATTTTGGAATATAGATATACACTGCATCTATTTAGATAAACTTATATTTCATGAAAGTATGCTTTCAAATTCCAGCAGGGTAACATTACTGTTGCATGTTGTGGGGTTTGATCACATCTCAAGCGGTATATAGGAGTAAAATGGTTCATAGTTAGTAATCGATATCTAAATGGGAAGGAGAAAGTCTGATGCGAGTTGAACTTGATAAACTAGAAGTGCTGATAGCTTTCGGCTCTACTCGACTCTTTCGAGTCTACTTAAGGGGGTATTCTAGTGTAGAGACACGAATTTCGGACGTTTTATCGAACTCCGTAAAAATAAAACAAAGAATATTTTTACTATCCATTATATCATTATTCGTTTATCTATCTTTCAACAATAAAACAAAAATAGGACGGAAAAAAATATTCATAATTAGAATAGTTACATGCTGGTGAAGTGAGGGTGTTCAAAAAAAAGTTGTGCCATGGCGTACACGATTCCAGTCCTTCTGGTTATCTGAAACAAAAAAATCGAACAGATTCTGAATCAGTAAAGATGTCGCTATGGCATGAACCTCGGACAAGTCAAAAACATGGGTTTTAACAAAATGGCGGCCGTTTGAAAACAAAAATGCTGTTTAAAACGTTTTTTTTTGCGTTTACCGATTTTTTAAAAATAGTAAAATTAAAAAGTTATAATTTTTTATTGGTTCATGCGATAGAGAGATGTATGCAGATTATTTTCATATAAATTTGACATAAATCGGTTCAGTAGAACTTGAGATATCGTGTACGCCAGTTAGAAAAAAACTAGTTCCGAGAGAAACGCGTTTGAAGTTCATTGTGATGGCCGTAACAGGTTAGATACCACATCACTAAGATGGCTCTAACTAGGTAAATAATAGGATTTTCGATAAGTCCTTTCTAGAGTATATTCTTGAATGCCTAAACTACAGAAATATGGTAATATGGCTAGACTAGAATACCCCCTTAAGTAATAAAAAAATAAATAGGATATTACAAAAATTTCAATGTATTCTAAAATAATGTCCGAAGTGACAAACAAGTGGATTGAATAATATATTTCCGTAGTTCTGCGTCGAAAACTGCGGTCGTGTTCTAGATACAACCCATTATAATTTTTATCTTTCAGTTTCGAAATTGACAAGCACAGCTCCCGACATTCCTCCTTCGGAATGGAATTCAAGCCGTATGATACGAGTGAAGAACCAATTAAAAATGTTGGAAGTATCTCTATAATACAGAAAACAACCATTTCTTTCTGCTCGTTTGTGTGTTGCGCGTGTGGTTTGGAAATTGGATCTAAATGGAAGCCAGCACTAGGAAAAAAAAGAGATGGAAAATGGCTGACGCAGGACGTGTTTCCTAAGAGAAACTGTCCGAAATGTACTTTTTTAAGTACATAAATCAGAAACCGTGATGTTTGATTCGTAATGAAGCCACATATGTCACTCTGAAATGAAAATATGAGTCGAAACATGTGTCAAAAATGAACATGTTTGTTGCCAAATTCTGTGCTGGCAACTTTAGGAGCAAAAATGGTTTGTTTTAACGAATGGCTATTGCTTATCCTCAAAAACATCCAGAAGTTTCAGAGCAATTTATGCAGTATCATAGATTCATACATCTGGAGAATCTACGCCAAAAACTAAGGATTCGAGGATATAATAGAAGAAAAGTTATGCAATGAGTTTTTGACCTTCGTAAAGAAATTGCAGAATTCATGTAAAGTAAGGGAAAACCGGCTGAGAATTATAAAACGCGGAGTGGATGGCCAATTCAACTTTCCTGACGGATATCACAAGCCATATAATAAAATTACTAGGGTGAACAGCGGTTGAATGTCAGCCAGGAATACATAAACAGTTAACATAGTTCCTTGTAAAGGTGTAACTATAGTTGGGAGTGACTATTATATGAAAACTGAACATTTTTCTAAGCAAGAATGTAGATAGATTTACGCAATAATGGATCTACTCCAAGTTTGTAGACTGATATTGGATGCGTCCTTTTGGTAAACTCAATGGTTACAATGATCTAGTCGGAGGTGTACGTGTTCTGTTGGCTGTCTTTTCGCACTACATAGCTATTGGGTCTGTTAATTACCAGTCTTATGCTTTGTTTGTTTCAAAGTATAAGTAGAAGTTTACCAAATGAAGTAAAAAATTGATTTTCTGATTGGCGCAAGTGAGTGGACCGCATAATCGCACAAAAACAGGTTTGCCCGTACAGCTATCGTCACTTTTTTCAGGCAAGCTCATTCTTTCCGACATCTTTTATTTACCCAAACTCATTTTGATTCACACTGTATTTAAACTTCTGAAAAAGTTAGCAGATCACGTCGAGTTCGCCGTTGAAATGTCTTCCATTAATTACAACTTGCTCGATTGACAGTATTTGTTTATTCACAAAATTTCCAGTAGAATGAACTTTTAACCTAATTGGCGAATGTTCTATGAGAAATGATATTCAATTATATGTCAGGTAATCGATAGAGCGTAGTGTTTCGGATTATTCGTTCTTCTCGAAAACCTAATCAATTTGTTCTGTTATTCCACGACTCATTCTCCTGGTATAATTCAAATATCTTCATTGGACCTGTTTCAAGCCCTTCTAGAATTCAATACAACCAAATAGTGGTCGACTGTTACTATTGTAAGGCTTTTTATGACTAACATGACATTTAGGTAATAACTTTTTGACATAGGACCACGTCTTCCATTTCTATACCGGGGTGTAAATTCAAAGTTTCGAAAACGAAGGCGTTACGCCGGAGACCAGGATTTTGAGCGTTAATAGCTGCTAAGCAACTGAACGAAATAGTATGATAAACACTTCATTCGGGAAATAAATTGTCTACGCGTTATACACTTGTTATTTTTGAACAAAAAACTTGTTTCAATAGCCTTAAAATTGCTTTCAAAACAGGTAATTGAAATCACCAATTGGTATATAAGCGAGCGCCGCTCGGAAATCCACTCAGTTATTCGATCGATTGGAGCATGTTGTCGCTGTTGTGGTGAAGCTAACTTCGTTCATCATGAAATCGCTGATGAACAGTGTCACCAAGAGCCTGTGCTGCACTTCAGGCCAGAAGTGAATCAGAATTCAGAAGGAGAATGATGACACTGAGAAGGCGACCAAGAAAGTAACACACACACACACACACACACACACGCGCGCGCAACTCTTTCTCCGTTTGGTGGTTATCAAGCAATCGAGAAGAATCCGGAAAAATGTCATCGTTGCTGCAAAATAATCTGCCAGTTCCCCTTGGAATTGAAAATTACATTCAAGCGAATGAGTTTATTTTAATGTTTTCTTTTCATAGATTACTGCGATCAAATTCATTTCGTTTTGTGATTTTTCAATCAAGTGCAATTAACAGGAAAGCTTCTGAAGATTATTCTTCCCCATCAGTAGAATATTTTCGTATCCAACATTGGATGTATAAAACCTGTGCCTCCAACGAAACGCTCTCGTTCTCGAAGTCCCCCAAATATTCATTTATTCATTCATTAAGAATGGATTTAGATTCAACTTCAAACAAATGATCACTAAATCAACGATAGTCCTACGTCAACCTTGCGGTTATACCATAGATATAACCCACTTCCTGTTTTTTTTTCAATCACCAGACGTATGCCAGGAGGCCCGGGACAGCGGACCATGCGACGAGACCATTCCTCGGTTCTTCTACGATTCGTATTCACGCAGCTGTCATCCGTTCAACTACAGCGGTTGCGAGGGCAACGGTAATCGCTTCGCCGAGATCAACGAATGCGAGCAGACCTGTGTGGACAAACAAGGTAAGGCTTCGTAGGCTTTGCTACCGTTTCGATACCGATGTGTGAGCATGACCATTCTCAACTCGTCCCTCAAAATTCTTGTTGCTTAGATTTGTGCACCCTGGTGCCACAGGTAGGCCGATGTGCCACCGTGGATCCGACCTACCAAAAGCGATGGTATTACGATCCCGAGCGAGAGACTTGTTTTGCGTTTATTTACAGCGGTTGCGGCGGGAATCGTAACAACTTTTTGTCGTACGATCAGTGCCGCGATCGGTGCGACCGTCTGGAGTGTAAGTTCTGCTGGCCACCGGTGAAACACGCCGTCGTTTGTTCGCCGCTTGATCCATTCATCCACGCCTCTCTCCCTCTACGCAACATTTAGCAAAACGCACCGCAAAATAATATCATCCTGTTTTACGTTACGTGATGGGTGTTCTCTTTCGTCTTTCAATTGTTTTCTTTCGTCCTTTCGGGGTCGGGGTATTCTGGTTGTGGGTCACTGTATTCATAACCTTAGTACGGTTCTTCTATGTGACTAACTTGCTCAACGTTCTGTTATAGCCGGAAGATTGATTTTGTTATACTTTTCCCAGTTAACAACGAGGTGGATCCATGCGAAAGCCACAACGAGGAGTGCCGTAAGATCCATTGTCCGTACGGAATCGCCAGGTCGTACGATCCAAACAATGACTGTGAGAAGTGCTCTTGCGTGGAACCTTGCGCCAATGCACGCTGTCCGGAGGGAACCGAATGCGTGGTAGACCTGCAGAGCGACTACAGCGATGGTAGCGCGTTTGTCGCGATCTGTCGATCAACAACGAAGGAGGGCGAGTGTCCACGACTGGTCAATGCAACGGTATGCCAGGATGCCTGCCGTACGGATGCCGACTGTCGAGGTGATAACAAATGCTGCCAGGCTGGATGTGCCACGGTTTGTGTTCCTCCAGCAGAGCCAACGTTGGAAGAGAAACCTGAGCACGTGCCGGGAGCTCCGGCACCTCCGGTGCTCGAGTCCGTGCCAGAGGAGGAGCTGGATATCAAATCCGAGGAAGGAGGCATCGCCACGTTGAAATGCTTTGCAACTGGATTCCCGCCACCCTCGATTCGATGGAAAAAGGGAGAAATTGTCGTAAGATGTGATGTTTATAGGTTCCGGCATAATGTAATTGGTTTTTAAATGTGGTTTCAGCTGAACACCAACCAGGGACGCTTCGTACTAACGTCAAGCGGAGACTTGCAGATTGTCCAACTGCATCGTACCGACAGCGGAACTTACGTTTGTATCGCTGACAACGGAATCGGTGAGCCTGTTCTGAGGGAAGTCAAACTCCAGGTCAACGGTAAGTTTCTTGTCTCTACAAAAGTGTCTGACTGCTATTGTTTTTCTCATGCTTCTATCTTATTTCTAATCACTGATTTTACATTCATTCTAATGCAACTTTTTGAACTAATAATGAACACACAAAACTTGGTGCTTGGTTTGTGGTGCACTTGTTTGTTTCTATTGGCATTTTTGCACTTGCGCAACTGCTGCACGTGGCTAACAAAAACTACCAGATCCTGTCCCGCGAGATGCTTACATCGTCGGTCCCGCGAACGATACTCAGATTGCGGAACTGAACCAACCGACGTCGATACGTTGTCCGGCTGGAGGCTTCCCAAAACCGATCGTAACCTGGTGGAGGGAAACATACATGATGCCCATAAAGCTAATCAATCGTGACTACTCGCTACAATTCACCCGTCTACGGTTGGCCGACCTTGGTCCGTATGTTTGTCAAGCTTACTCTGGTGCTGGTAAGGGCATCTCCCGGACAGTGACGCTTAAAGCGTATGGTCCCGTGCCTATAACCGATCCCGTGGACGAGAAGTATCTCCGCTACATTGTCCATGCACGTCCTCCTACGATTCCCACTTACAGACCAAGACCCGCCGTTACCCATGAGCCTCCTACTCCTCCTACCCATTCCGTTACCCAAACACTTCCTCCCACTCTGCCACCACCATCGGTACATGTTCCAGTGCTAGGTAAGTTGCAACTGCTTGATTTGCATCGTTCTGCTCTCAGAAATCGATTGTCTCTAACGCAGAATTCTTCTCCCTCACACGCTCACCACAACAACCTAACGCTATCTTATTTTCCAAAAAGCACCTGTTTCGGCCCGCATGGAACTCCCCCAGGGTCATCAGTACGCACCGAACAACAATATCACCATCAACTGCATAACAGACGGTTACCCACAACCGACAGTGAACTGGTTCAAGGATGGTCGCGTTATGGAACCATCCGATAGGATTCACATCAGTGAGGACAACACGTTGCACATCTCGGATGCTCGCCAAGAGGACTCCGGTGCGTACAAATGTCTCGCACGTAACGAACACTCGGAGGCATTCGAAGAGAACACTATCCGGGTGGAGGGTAAGTTTTGGACCGTGTTCCCTCGTTACGAATATTCTGATGAACGAGTTTTATATCTAGGCATATTCATCCCGGCACACTGCACGGACAATCCATTCCTTGCCAAGTGTGCGCTGATCGTACAGGCTCGCTTCTGCAACCACAAGTACTACGCGAGGTTCTGCTGTAGATCCTGCACGCTGGCGGGAGAACTACGTCACTGAGAAGAATGAATGAGGCCAACCTACCAATTGTCCGCGGAATGATTGATTTATTGTACAGTACGCATGTGTGAGTGTTTTACTTTCTAGAACTATTTTTCCCATTATTTGTAAGTGTAACGAACGATAGATTGCGACCATGAGTCACTACCCACTCATGTAAGAGTTCAGTTCGCGTCCATTCTCTTCCTCTCACACACCACTCTACCTTTTACATGTACAAGTGAACGCTGAAACCAAATCCATTAGGAAGTGCTCTTGCCTCCGACCTTTTCTGAAATCTCAAGTATGTTCCAAACTAGTGATAAGCTAAGGAAACGACAACTTCACTCTCCTCCTATCATGGCAAGTGTATTAGCAGTGTTGTGTGCTTCAGGTGTCACTAATAATTGTCGCCATAGTCAAGCTCTCGCAAATAATGTTGTGCATGCATTCAACGGTTTCGATCTTAACTTAACACCCCAAACAGAAGTCACATGTCACACGAATGCATGAATCGTTAGATCCGATCCTAGCTCTAGGAATGTAAATATTGAAGGCAGGGAAACGGAAACGCTATCGTATTGAAACAATCTAGTTTAGCAGAAATCAGCATTTGAAGTCCTCCTGAATTGATATTGCTTCCTCAGTTAGTGTAACCAAAAGAAAAATTTTAAGAATTGTTCACTAGAATAACTAATAACTAAAATAGATTATGTACTAGTAAAACTGCGTGCGCGAGCTTTTGTTTACTATGTGATTTATCACAGTTTTCCAAGGACATTCTGTCGTTGCTATCCAAAGGTATTTGGCCGAACAATATATCAATTTCCAGTAGCGTATGATTAACTCTTCATCTGCGGATATCATTCACACTCATTCAAATGGCGGCAATTCGAGGATAAAGGGAGACATACAGTGAGTTGAACTCGTAATCCTACCCCACTATGCAGATTTCTTTTGCCTTCTTTTGATAGTCGAAAACAAGCTTTCGTCTCGTTTAGTTTTTTGGTGTATCCGGAATGAATATTTATCCATTTTTTTATCAGGTGGTTTTTGAAAAATTTATTTTTAGAAATTCGATGGTTTCTGACCCTCCTACACAGATAACTTTCTTTGTTTTTTTTTTATTGGGATTGATGTCGGGAGATTGTGGAGGAATATCAATAACTTTTGAGCAATTGTAATGTATCCATGTACGAGCTTTATATGCCTTGTTGTTTTTATCGATGATGTAATGGATCGGAATGTTTACTTGAACATCCTGAAGAGAAATATGAAGCAAAGTGTAAACAAAATGTTATGGAATCGAAGATTCATGTACAAAGCATATAAAGCTCGCACATGGTTACATTACAATTGCTCAAAAGTTATTGAAATTTAGAAATCATCAAATCCCTAAAAATGACGATTTTAAAAACCATTTGATGAAAAAATGGATGAATATTCATTCCGAATACACCAAAAAACTCGTAGAAAACGGCTAAAGTTGCAATAAACAAGAGATACCATACTAATGATGGAATTCTTAAGTTGATCAAAATTTCAATCAGCATACGAATATGAGTTCGAGTCAATGTTCATGCATTCGTCACTCTTAGAGAAATAAAAACCATTATTCTCAAAACAGATAGTAAACCTTTTAACTCTCATACGATACCATGACTTTATCTAAATATTGGGTGTACCGGTAAGTTTCTTCGGTTTTACATCAGATGGCGTAACTTGATTATTATTTCAGTGAATCAAATTTCCAGACATCCGTTGGAAAGCTACTGTTATTGCGCGTCTTTTCCAGCTTGTGTCAAAATGTGGAAGCGTAAGCAACATAGTTTTTTGCCACTTCAAATGTGTCGAATTTCGTACCCACGAGAGTGTTTTTGCGGCGAGTGTTACTTCATTACTTCAAAATGAAGAAAAAAGCTGCGGAAAGTCATCGCATTTTGATGGAAGTTTATGGTGACCATGCTCCAACTGAGCGAACGTATCAGACGTGGTTTGCATAGTTTAGAAGTAGTAATTTTTACCTCGGCAGACGAAAAATGCTCCGGACCGCAAAAAAGTTTGAAGATGTAGAATTGGACGCTTTACACGATCAAGATCCGTCACAAACGCAACTTGCAGATACACTTGGAGTAGTTCAGCAAACCATATCCGATCGTTTAGAAGCAACGGGAATGACCCGAAAGATAGGACATTGGATGCCGTATGTATTGAAGCCACGAGACGTCGAACGCCGTTTTTCACGTGCGAACAACTGCTCCAACGGTATAAAAGAAAGGGTTTTTTGCATCGAATCGTTACTGGCGATGAAAAGTGGGTCCATCACGACAATCCTAAACGTCGGGAAATGTATGGATACACCGGCTATGCATCAACAGCGACGACCGCGCTCAATATTCACGGCCAGAAGGTTATGATGTCTATTTGATGGGACCAGCTGAGTGTGGTGTAATATGCTAAAGCTGCTAAAACCAAATGAAACCATTATGGGGGACCTCTACCGACGACAATTGATGCGTCTGAGGCGTGCACTGAAGGAAAAACGGCCACAATACGAGCGAAGACACGATAAAGTTATTTTGCAGCACGACAATGCTCGGCCCCATGTCGCAAAACCGGTCAAAACATACTTGGAAACGCTGAAATGGGAGGTCCTATCCCACCCGCCGTATTCTTTAGACATTGCTCCGTCCGATTACCACCTTTTTAGATCGATGCAACATGACCTGGTTGAGCAGCATTTCTTCAATTTTGATGAAGTCAAAAATTGGATCGATTTGTGGTCAGCCGACAAACCGGCCGGTTATTTCCGCAAAGGGATCCGTGAATTGTCAGAAAGATGGGAAAAAGTTTTGGCTAGCGATGGGTAATACTTTGAATATTAAATTTGTAACCATTTTGGCAGAATAAAGCAATAATCTTTGAAAAGAAAACGAAGATACTTACCGGTACTCCTATTAGAATGTTTCGAAAGCTTGTTTTCGACTTTCGGAAGAAGGGAAAAGAGATCAGCATGGTGAGGTATGATTACGATTTTGAGTCACTGTACATATAGGTCAAGTCAAGTTCGACAAGAGGCGCTTTGAGTTCCACGAGAATGCAGACGGAAATTGGGATTGCTGACTGATTGGTAAGTTACTGAAATTGTGCAATTTTTTTGTTCCCATTTTTTTAAACATTAAACATTTGGGCAATATCTAACAATCTATTGCATAGAAGAATATTATACAATTTATGAAAAAAACTGTTGGACAATTGAAAAATTTCAAGCATTATCGAAAATCGTTCTGATTGGTCGATTGGCACAAGAAATCTGTACTCTCCAAGTTGTTTCATGTGTTTTCAATACATTTGCACTACATAGAGATACGAACACGGAACTGTGCAGTGAATGATGCTTTTGAACTGTCCAATTCGCTTTTCCTCCAGTTTTGCCGTCCAAAGGGAGCAAGTGGCCATTAAATGACGTAATTAACATTATAACTACCGACAGTTATTATAAATCTTCTTAAATGGCACTAACGTTCCTAGAGGAACTTCGCCGTCTCAACGTAGTATTACTTGCGTCATTTTTATTAGTACTTAGTTGAGATTTTTATGCCAAATAACACGCCTTGAATGCATTCTGAGTGGCAAGCTCTAGAATACGCGTGACCACAGTGCAAGTCGGAGGAAGTTTTTTTGACGAAAAATTTCCCCGACCAGAACGGGAATCGAACCTGAACCTCCGGCATGTTAGGTGAGACACTAACCACTCGGCCACGGGAGCACTTTATAAATCTATTTTTGTCAAATCGGCCATTTTCCTGATTTCAGTGTTTTAGTGTTACTCTAGATAGCGAGCAATGCATGTTAACCCTTAGCGAACGAATGCCGCCATACTCACGACATTGCAAGTATTGTAAAAAAAATCGAATGCCGCCATACATGCGGCATTCCGTTATATTTCAGTTATGCATGCAACGTGATCTGGAGCATTCCTTTTCGAGTATTCAGTGCAAATACATAGTATTGTACACGGTCAATAAAGTTTGTTATTGTCATTTTCGGAGCACTATCCGGTAGAACTATCTAGTAGAAGAAAGAGAGACGGAGTCGTGCGTACATGCGTACAATCCAATAAAGCGATATTAATTATGCATCTTCTCTTGCTCGGGAAACAAATCACTTAATTTCTTAAAAATCCGTCGACCAACTGGTCATCGTTCTAGAGTAATGCGCTCGTTCGTTAAAGGTTAATACTGAGAGTAAATTTGACATCATTGTCAACAAGTGTTAGGATGCCGCGGGAATGAATATTACTTGGAATTATAACGACGATTGCTACCGGATTAGCGAAACGGTGTGATAATCATTTTATGCAAAGGATAAAACGTCCAAGAGTTATATACCTGCTATTTATTGACTCCAAAAATTGTTTGAATAGCTTGAAAATTGCTTTGAAAACATGCTATTGAATTCACACGAATCTGTATGTAAATTGACGCCCGCTCGGAAATCCATTCACTCAAGAACGTCGTTTGACGTTTGTGCAAGCGGGCACAGTTTTCTGACGATCGTCACAACGACAATGAAGTGTCTTTTTCAAGCCAGCTGGAGAAGAAGTTATATATATTTTCACAATTTAAAAAAAGTAGTGTTTTGAGAAAAATTAATTTTGATTTGTAGAAATTAAAGAATAAAATAGGCCCTTTTGGAAATCGTTTAGATTCTTTTTTGGGGATTTCAAGTACAGTAAAACCTGCTTTTGTGTGCTTCTTTATATGCGAGTTTTTTTTTTGTGTGAAGAGGCAATGTCTCAACGCCCAGAAGGAAAACCAGTCTTCAGAAAACAAACGCAGCGCTGCGCTTGAGTTTAATTTATATCAGCGCGCGTTCAAAGAAAACTCGTATTCTCTCTTGGTGCGAAGAGCACAAAACTTATAAGCACGACAGCGCAAAATGTACCAGGCACAGAACTTATATACTAAATATTTCTTTTCACTTGTGTGATGCGCGTCTCATTGTATACACACACACACACACACATACACATCAAAGTCTAGCGCCCGCTTTGTCTTCGTTCGTTCTAAGCAAAGCATAAAAACAACAGCGCGCTCCCATTTGAACCGTATACGCTTGTGTGAAGAAAAATATCACAACAGAGAGAGCAATCCAGTTTCAAGCGCGTAGTATAGAAATACGGCGCGTGCACGGCGCAAATTTCAACGTAAGAACGGCGCTGATAACCAAACATTTCATCTGTGTTTCGGAGCGTGCCCATTCGCCAGAGCGCATGTGTGCACAAGGGGTAGGAGCTCAACTGGGTACAAAAATCTTGTTGCGCATCAGCACCGAGTTGCATTCTGAAGACTGAGGAAAACAAAAGGAAATCAATCTTTGATCAGGAGTGGAATCATTAGGATTTGAGTCATTTACCTATCCACCGCATAATTTATTTTTTTTACAAACTGGATAGCGAAAATTATTTTTTAATACTACTACTTTAATACTGATGTACGTTTTTTTGTGCGGTTCCTATCAGGGCCCGAAATCTTCGAATGTGAAAAATGAGGACCGACTCTACTCTCAGTAGCTTCGCTTCGACTAGAACTGCTTCGGCAGTCGCCAGCAACAAAAAGTGACTTGACTAGAAAATGAATTGACTAGCGTTGACATGCGAGGATGACTGGTGAACCAGTCAGTGCTTATTTTAACTGACTCGACTAATGAATACAAATCTGCCTCTTCATTCAACCGACTTCAATTCACACTTCCATTTCCTCCTGACACTAATTCATACCCGCGTACGCAATATTATTTTTACGTCCATATAAAGAGGAACGAAAACATGATTTCTGATGCAAAAAAGAAGTTACTCCTTTAATGGACGGTTTATTGTCTACCCATAGTGAATACAAACCAACGAACTTAGACATTTATCAAGTATGCTATAAAGGTCCTCGCGTTAGTATTGGCGTGCAACAACTGGGAAGAATGAAATTATATAGTCGAGTCGGTAGAGGGAGATAGCGACTAAACACCCGACTGACTGTTTAGTCGTTTTGGCGGAGAGACTGCGTGAAGAACCCAAAAGTCATTACTAACTGAATACGGATATAGTCAGTCAGATAGTCAGCTGACTATCCTCAGTTGACTATAACTATGCAGAGCCCTGGTTCCGATCCCTCGCACGAACACAGGTTTGCCTGTATGCAAGGTTGCGTAAATGGCCAATGGTTTACACACACAAAATTTCACTGCAATCTGAGATGATGCTGTCAACTCCTAAGAAGTGTTGGCATACGATTCGTCGATTCTAATTCATTACATTGAAAAGTCTCACAAAATAAGTTTGAATGCATAACAGCACAATTGCAATAGCATTTTATTTTTCAAATAATGTCCCAATACTTTATTTCCATAAATTACAATAGCGTTCAGTTTTTAATTTCTCAGTAACAGGTAAAATGATATTTTAGACACATACACAATTATCAACAACAAAACTTTATCTCCAATATGTCAGTCAACATATACACCACCCCCCGAAGTACCCCCTAACCAGTGTTGTCATCATTCTCCACCAGTTTGTACTCATAATCTCATGATATGAAATCGTTCCTTTTGAAGCAACATAACGCTCGCTGAGCCCATTCCTTCACATTGTATCCTCCCTTCGGCGGTAGCAGTTCCAAATTCTGCGAGTCGTCATCATCCTCACAATCGTCGACGTCGTTATCCAAATAGTCACCCTCTTCGCCGCTGAGTCCTCTGTTCAAGATCTTCTTATATTTTCTACTGTCCGAAAGTTTGCGGCACTGCTGGAAGTCCAGTTCGTCCTCTTGGTCCGATTCGATGGTCATCTCTTGTATGCTAAATGTGTCCGACAGTTCATGCCGTTTGTGCGCGCCTGTTGCTTTTTTCGTGGCTCTCGGGAAGAACGAAACCTGCTCTAAATCGTCCTCATCAGTTTCGCCAGAGATTGGTCCTACGTCTACCAGAGGCTGCTGATAGTCCCTACTGCCGGGAATCGATAGTCGGGTAATTGGTATTAATGGCGCCGACTTAGGCACAAGGTCTTGGATGGAGTCCTGTTCTTCGTACATCTGTCGATAGTTACGCTTTGCACGTTCGACCTTAAGCTCCAGCTTTCGTTGCAATATTTTGCAAGTATTTATCTGGATAAACTTCTGGTTCGGCCGAGTTTCACTGTCTTGCGTTGATACGCTACTATTCCCAATGGAAGACGTGTACGATTCTGTGCTATTATCACTGGTCAAAACCCGCCTTGTGGTCGATGCTGGTGCAACACTGTCGATGAGAAATTCTCCCTTGGGTACCAGCTCTTTCCGGTCTTCTCCCTGGGGTCCGGATTTATCCTTCGGATCATGGAACACCACATCAAACTCGTTCATTTTCGAGTAAATGTCACTCTCCGCATCCGAGTCGGAATATGTTTGCTGCACAGAATAGAAAATCTGGGTCAATCTTCGCGGCTGCATGCCTATATTCTCATACTTACCAATGCTTCCGCGAGAAGTTCACTGGTTTTCTCCAGATTGTCCGAAAACAACGACTCGACACGTTCTTCACTCTCGTTTCCACTATCGGTCATTAGCATCATTTTGCCGGAATTCACACTGGAATATGTTTTCGACCCAAGCTGTTCCGTTCGATGTTTACCTCAGCGTGGCGAGACTTTTTTGCAGCATATCGATTTTTACTCCACCGAAACATATGATCTCGGGTGGATGGTAGCTTCTGCGCAGAATCTCATGTTGCACGGGAGTATAGTGGGCTGTCACCGATTATGTGCAAGGATTGACTGTGCGTGCAACGGAAGGCTCGTAATCCCTGTAGATCAGGTGGATTTTTACTTGACGAGTAATTCACACGTTTGTGGTGATCCGTCATGTAAATAAAAAGCCTGGCTGGGTAAGAAAGTAAAAAAGTATCCCCAAACCAAATCGTATTGTAAATTGTAAAATATTGTATAGGGTAAAAAATAAGAAATTTCAACTATTTTTTTGAACCCCTATGTGGTTTAGTATAATCTCTATGGAGGAAAGCGTACTTTCAATTTTATTTGTACGTTATTCTAAATAGCTTCGAGATAAAAAATTGAAAAAAATACTGAAAGCGCATCTTACTACGTTGTATCGAAAAGTTTCATTTCAAAAAATGTTCATCAAAAATTTAAGTATTAAAAATCTTGAAATATAGATTTTTTTATTTAGAGACTCAATTATCCTTATCAAACAGTTCCCATTTGATTGCAAGTACGTTCATGTAGGATCTTTCCAAAAAGAGATATTTCTGTTTAAATAAAAAATTATGACTTCATTTTAAATGATGAATAATTCAATAAATAATTGTCTAAACGCAAACGATAATTTTAAAATATAAATTAAAATTTAAGGAAAAAAATTGATTTCATTTTTCATTTCATTCTCATCCGAAGATGACGACAGTATCAAAATTCTTCTTGCTCTACGTACATTGGTTCTATCTACTATTGCTCCCTGAGGAAACGAACAATTTTTCTTCTGATTGATGATATTTCAGAATTTCAGGATTCCATAGTTCAACATTATAGGATTTAATTTCAAAAACACCTTAAATGATATCGATTTTCTTTTTCAAATTTAATCGATGATCCTAAACTCGAAAAAGGAAAAAAAAATCTGATTTTAGGATATATTACGTAAATGCCACATCCAAAAAATGAATAAATAAAAAATATATAGCACTGTTGGTCCCGAAACCATTTATTTATTTATTTATTTATTTTGGCTTAAGGGGGTATTCTAGTGTAGAGACAAAAATTTCGGACGCTCCGTAAAAATAAAACAAAGAATATTTTTACTATATATAATATCATTATTTGTTAATCTATCTTTTAACAATAAAACAAAAATTGAACGAAGAAAAAATATTTATAACTAGAATAGTTAAAAGCTTATGAAGTGAGACGGTTCAAAAAAAAAGTTGTGCCATGGCGAACACTATTCCAGCCCTTCTGGTTATCTGAAACAAAAATATCGAACAGATTCTGTATCAGTAAAGATGCCGCTATCGCATGAACCTCGGACTAGTCAAAAACATGTTTTTTGACAAAATGGCGACCGTTTAAAACGTTTTTTCTTACGTTTCCCTTTTTGTTTTAAAAATAGTAAAATTTAAAAAATATCATTTTTTAGATAGAGAGATGCCGGCAGATTGTATCCATATTAATTCGACATGAATCGGTTCAGTAGAACTTGACATATCGTGTACGCCAGTTTCAAAAAACTAGTTTCGAGAAAAACGCGTTTGAAGTTCATTGTTATGGCCGTAACAGGCTAAATACCACATCATTAAAATGGCTCTAACTCGGTAAATAATAGGATTTTCGAGAAGTCCTTTCCAGGGTATATTCTTGAAAGTCTAAACTACACAAATATGAAGGAAATTTTTTTTGATTTTTTTTTCATTTCTAGACTAGAATACTGCCTTAACGTCTTTACAACATGACACGATTCAAAATTTTTCTCCAATTAAAGTGCGATTCACATACCACATCTACGTCACGTTCACGTCACGTCAGTTATGTCAATTATTCTGCCATGCAATTCTTAAAAAACATTCACATACGCCGGCAACGGCAACGGCTTCCATAAGAATCGCATAGGAGAATAATTGACGCAACGTGACGTGGATTTTTTTTTATTCCATTTATTTATTTTTAGGCTCATTAGCATTTTAGCTGTAACAGAGCCGAATTTTTAATCGTATACATGTCACATGTTTATCATATCTATGAATAGCACATTACATAGTTGCCATTTCCGGCGTTCAAATATTCCTTCTGTTCTTCCATTATCCAGTTAGACCACCGGACAGCGGAGACAGTTGATATGATCATTGTTGTGTTATTAATAGAATAGCAGCCCGAAGTTTCTTGCAGAGCAGAGCAGTTGTATGGATCATTCGACAGTGTAACAACACAAAGATGATCAATGAGGGCCCTGCGTTTTGAACTCACGATCGATCGCTTACTATGCGAACGCGCAACCAATATGGCTACAAAGACCCCCCAACGTGACGTGAACGTTGTATGTGAATCGCACTTAACTCGGTTCGTGGCTATCTCTCTCGAATTCCGCGGACACCCGTGCTCACCATGTTCTGTTCCACTTTGTCTAACCACCTTGCTCGCTGCGCCCAGGCCGAACAATCATAGAAAAAAAACACATCTTGTTTTTGAAGCACTTTATTTACAAAAAAAAAACTATACACCACTAAACACTAAAAAACACAAACATGAAAAACTGCAATCCAGAGCGCGCCTGAAAGAGAATATCTATTAGTGCTGCTATATATATGAACACATATCCAAACTTACCTTTTATTAGGATCACTTGCTTGCAAGAAATCAAAAGTATTATGATAATCACGAAAACATAATACATATAATACGAATCCTACCAAAAAATCAATCGCAATTATAGGCTATTCAGAGGACTATGGGACCAATCATATAAATAGGGCATGAAATGTTAAGAACAGCGTCAGTCGTAATAAAACCACCGATCAGTATAGATCAAACCTGCTTTTCTATATTCGATCTTATCATTTCTCATCATTCAACGAGTAGCCAGTCTATCCTCATCTCTACTAGAGCTCTGCTCAGAAACTATCTGGGTGGAGAAATTGTCTATTGAATCATATGCAGCTTTGGAGTCGATGAATAGATGATGCGTTGGGATTCTGTACTCACGGCATTTCGAGAGGATCTGCCGCAAGGTGTAGATCTGGTCAGTAGTAGGTCGATCTTCGATGAAGCCGGCTCGATAACCTCCCACGAATCTGTTTGTAAGTGGCGATAGACGACGGAATATGATTTGGGAAAACACTTTGTAGGCGGCATTCAGGACGGCGATTGCACGAAATTTTGTCGCCGTTCATGAAGATAGGGCAAATAATCCCATCTTTCCACTCCTCCGGTAGCTGTTCTATTTCCCAAATTCTGACAATCAGTCGATGCAGACAATTAACCAAGTTTTCCGGACCCAGCTTCATAAGTTCTGCTCCTATGACATCTTTTCTAGTTGATTTGTTGTTCTTAAGCTATTTGATGGCATTCTCAACTTTACCTATCGTTGGGGGTACATCTTCATTATTTACTGCACCAACGTTATCTCTTCCATAGTTATCTTGGTCCTCTGCCTGTACGTCATTCAGGTGTTCATCGAAGTGCTGCCTCCACCTTTCGGTCACTTCACGTTCGTTCGCATACTCCCATCTTTATTCCGACACATTTCTGCTCGTGGCACGAAGCCTTTTCGGGATGCATTGAGTTTCCAGTAGAACTTTCGAGTCTCATGAGAACGGTGCAGCTGTTTGATTTCTTCACACTCCTCCTCTTCCTGGCGGCGCTTCCTTTCCCTGAATAGTTGGGTTTGCTGTCTCCGCTTCTGTCTATATCGTTCCACGTTCTGACGGATAGATTGACGCTAGCTCCCGCGCAGCGTTCTTCTCGTGTAACACTTGGTGACACTCACATCGAACCACTCGTACCGTCGACATCGTTCCACGTGTCCTAACTCCGCAACGCTGTTTATGGCTGTTTTAATCATGCTCCAACATTCTTCAAGAGGAGCTTCGGTTTTTTGGTCCTCTTCCGGCAGCACAACTTCAAGCGATTAGAGCGACCGACCATTTACATTTTGTTTTTATGGCCCCAAAAAAAATACCTGTGCAAAGTTTCAGCTAAACCAGACATGATTTAGAGGTGCCTCAGAAACGCTCTTGATTTTTTATTAGTTTTCAATGCTTCGGAAAGCACACGAGTACATTCGATGAAATTGAGAGACCGACAGTTCCACGTCCCGAGTTTCCAATCATTAGTCCGTTTTCGTCGCCTGGGTCTATGTTGATTAGTACGGTTCAAATATTCTTGTGTATCGTTCGTTGCTTGGTATTTTAGTAATGCGGTTTGCAAGGCCTACGATCAACCCCACTATCTTGCAGGAGGACCACCAGGACTGGGCAAAAACGCTTATAGCGGCATCAATTCGCTTAGAGGAGCTGTTTCCGGATTTTTGTGGATTTTCTTGGGGACTGGCAATGCCCATTGCACATCCCATTACACCCTAGACAGTTCTCCTGGACCAGTGCAAGCCAGAATAACGATCTATGACGATAGAATTTCTGACCTGAACGGAAATCGAACCCGAAGCCCCCATCTTGGCAAGCGCAACTTACCACTAGGCCATGGAGCCACTAGACCATGAAAACTATAAAAAAACCAATACAATCAATAATTATTAAATAAAAAATCCAAGTGTAATAGATGAAGATTATCCCATTGGCTTCAATTTCATATGTCGATCATCTCTCTAGTCCCTCTAGTCTAGTATTTTAAAAGTTATGATTTTTTCATTTGTGGAAAAAAGGGAAAAAATTATTTTTGGACCATCGGTTGAATTTTTGAAAATCGAAATTTTTGCTTCGATGCCTAATGATTCAGAAATGCATAAAACGTCGAGATCTGGTGTTATCTCGAAACAAAAATTACTGAAAATCGACCTGATTGGCAATGAATGTATGGAACAAAATTATCATCGAATCTAGAGAACCGACCATGTACATTTTGTTTATTGGCCTAAAAAAGACCTGTGCAAGACATGATTTAGGGGTGCCTCAAAACGCCTAATAATTATTCTATAGATGGTAAATCGAGGACCCTGAGTTTTGAACTCACGACCAGGGCCCGAAATCTTCGAAGGTGAAAAATGAAGACCGACTATACTCTCAGTAGCTTCGCTTCGACTGGAACTGCTTCGGCAGTCGCCGGCAACAAAAAGTGACTTGACTAGAAAATGAACTGACTAGCGTTGACTAGCGAGGATGACTGTTGAACTAGCCCAGTCAGAGGTTATTCTAACTGAAGCGACTAATGAATACAAATCTGCTTCGTCATTCAACTGACTTTAATCCACACTTCCATTTCCCCTTGACACTGATTTTATACCCGCGTGCTCAATCTTATTTTACGTCCATATAAAGAGGAACGAAAACTTGATTTCTGATACAAAGAGTAGTTACCCCATCAATGGACGGTTTATTGTCTACCCGTCGTGAACTCAAACCAACGAACTTAAACATTTATCAAGGATGCTCGCGTTAGTATTAGTAAATAGCGAGTAAAATAGCGCACACACACTGCTCGCTATTCTATACGTGTGAGTGATTTTCGTGTACTATACACAACAAAATCTAGCTCACCTGTAGCGTATGTCAAACCACGTTGAACTCAAACATCGATGCATGCATAATGATACATGGGAGAGAGAGACAGAGAGAGAGAGAGAAACGAATTCGTTTTGGGGTCACTACGAAATGCAGTGAAGACAAATTGATAAATTGTGCGGAGAAACTGCGTGAAGAAGTCCAAAGTAATTTCCGACTGAATACAGATATAGTCAGTCAGATAGTCAGCTGACTATCCTCAGTTGACTATGACTATGCCGAGCCCTGCTTGCGATCGATCGCATAGTAAGCGAACATGCAACCAACAGACCCCCTTGAAGAGTCATACTCGTAATTGTTGACGAAACACGCATCGGACGCCGAATCACTGCCTCAGACGATAATCGTCGCAAACTCGTCGAAAATACGATATATACTCTGAAACACTTCCGAAGTCGAGTTTGTCGTATAAGAGATAATCTGGCGTGAAAATATGCGTTACCAAAATTAAATCTAATTAATTTATGAACATGATAACATGCAAAAAGAAGCTCCCACAATACGGCCGGATCCTGGCCACAGTTCCCTTTAGTTTTCAAATATCTCAATTTTTGACTCGTTAGTTCACAGAACACGTCTCCGGAATTTGTTGGACTTATTTACGCGTTTCCCGACAAACGCCAAGTGCTTACCTTTTTTTTATCTCATCTTCATGACGAACGGACATCTCTTCGTGAATCTTCTCTTGTACCCATGTTCAGTTTATTTTTTTTTTAGTCTACTAAGAGCGGCTCTGTCATAAATAGGTGGTGAGAGGTTCATGTATTCCGAGGATGACCTCTCCTGGATGTATCAGCTGCCGTCCGAATAGTTTTATATTTTGTCATTTTGCCATCAGCTACTCCTCGGGTCTTCCAAACTTTTCCCCTATCTTTCGCTATAATACGTGATGCAAATATTCTTGTACAACAAGAACTCTGATTTGTGAAGTATTTTACTTACCACCATGGTTCTTTCTAGTAGTTACTCTCCTCGGATATGTGCTTTTGAGAAGTAAAGCAATAAAATTAAGTTGTAACAATTTATTTAAAACTAGAACAGTCGAATATTAACAATATCGTATCACTAGAGTAAAAATCAATCGATTGGGTCAGTCTTTGTTCATTATAAGACACACACTCTGCAACACCCAGTGGCTGGGATGCTCCTCGGTGCGAAGGTCCGCCTCGAATACCAACCCAACTCCCATGGCGTTGCGTCGCTCGGATGTGGTGTAGACAGGGGTACGAAACGTATTCTGCAAGGTGAGTGAATTAATAGTAGATTAGAAGAAAAACAACTCCCCAATGGGGTCGGCTCAGCACAAATATCAAAGCTAGTTACAGCAGATTATAATCAAAAAAACGGACCGTCGCGTAGAGCCACGTACGCGCACAGACACACATGCAAAACAGCCAAAAGCAAACACCACTTACTTGCAATTTGAGACGGTGCGCCTCGATCGGGACGACGGATAGCACCGGCAATGGCTCCACCAGAACTTTTGGAGTCGAACGTGCCAGACAGCGATTGGTCGGATCCCAGCGGGCGCCCTCGAGATACAGCCCGGTCACGTAACAGCCCTGCATTTATCAGCATTTCCGGATCATCCCGTCGATGGGAGGGGGTGGAAGGTTAGGTGTGCCATTCGTGGGTAGATAGGGAAACAAGACAAATATAAGACAAATTGTGTGTACGAACAAGTAAAAGAGATGAAATTTGTCGCTCCCATATGCATTGGAAATGGAACTTTTGTCGCCTCCTACTGTGTTTGTGTGTGTGAATGAATATGTGCATATGCACTCGCTGTTTGTGGAACACTCGAACGAAAAGCATACTTTCTTCGTCGTTAGCGAGTAAGTTTTCCAAGATACCATCCAGTTGGGACGGGTAATAGCAACAACGAGGAGCTCATGATTTTTACTTTTCATCTGTGTGTTCTTTTTTTTTTTTTTGGATCCGTTACTCGGATGTGGTGCAAAACTCCACGCAATTGCAATTTCCCAGCATTGGCTCAACTTTGCAAAACAAATTTTTCGATGTTTTCTATGTTTTCTATTCACTGTTATCAGTCTGGCAGCATTTACGGAAAACTGATAATGAAGACATCAGCTCTCCCATCCAACCCGAAATCAACAGAGTAATGGAAAACCATCGACGACAACGGTTCACAGTTGACTACCAATTGTGCGCTCAATATTTCAATCCCCACGTGTACCACACCTTCTCGCGATACGAGAGAACTTCTTATTTATTTTCCCCTTTCCTGTGGAGGAAACAATTGAGGGCTTGGGAGTGAGTGCTGGTGTCAGAGCAGAAACTGAACGGTAAGAAATATATCTTTTACACCACAGGCTACACAGTGAACCGCTTGGGTGATTTGATTCAATTCTTTGTAGCGTCCGCTTGGTTGAGCGATTGCAAAAGTATCATTTGTCGGGGTATCGATAGCGGGCTCCGCCACGACACTGATGACAATATCAGACCGACTGAGCTGCTCGTACGACCACATTTTCCTGCCAGCCGGAGGGAAATGCACACAGTCGAGAAGCGGATTTCGAGAAGGACGATAAGTTGTCTCTCTAATCCAATTGCTACGACTCGTTCCGCGTCGAACATGTAAGAAATGGCCTCCGGGCGACGGAGTATACTTCAATGAAGATCGATGAGCTCTACCATTTGCACAGAGAGTATACAAATAAATGTGGCATTCGAGAAAGAAGTGCAACTTCCGGTGAATATAAGCGACCACGGACGGATATGTACACACACACACATACACACAGCTGATGGAGACTAATAAATAAAATCATCCGACCGCGCGAACAGAAATTAAGCTAAATTGATTTACCGCCTCGGGTCGTTCCTCGATTTCGTCTTCCTTCAAGAACTTGGTTACCGATGTAAACAGTGTAGAACGATCCAGGGGCCAGTTGTTCTTCCGGCAGGCAACCTAAGATGATTAGTGTCGAAAAGAGGAGAAAGTAGGTTATAAGAGCGCGATCTTCGCTGGAAATGGTTTGTTATTATACTCAGGGCAGAAAATTGTAAATGTTTGTTTGAACAACAAACTTATTAACAGGCCAGGTATTTTCACCAATAATTACTCAATTGTCAACTGCTATTTCCCTCATTTCATTTAAACGAGGTTCAGATTATGCTGCATTCCGACAAAAATACCGGGAATTTGTGTTTCTTCATAATACGCCCCTTCTGGAGCAATACACTTTTTCCAACGGAAGATCCAGTCATCGAAACAATTTTTATAGCTGTATTCAGGTTTTGTTTCTTCTCATCGACCGTAAATATGCGTTGGGTGAACGTGGGATCAGAATTTGATTGTTCAAGCATGTCTTCAGTCTGTTTTGAAGAAACTTGAACTCTTTTGGCACTAGTCGTGCTGCGGCTCTTGTCAACACCAACCAAAATATAACGAATGAGAGATTTTTATTTCTCTCAAACTTAAATGACGAGTTCCGAACACCATTCCATTTATTCTGTTGATGTTTCCATCAGTTAAAGATATGGATGGAAGTCCTTGGCGTGGCATTCATCTCTTACCGGTCATCTTTAAATGCCTCATACAATTCATATAACCGCGTGTTCGTCATACAGGGTGGCGCATAAGTCACGCAACCGATTTGCACAAAAAAATCGTATCAAAAAATGTCTCACGATAAAAAATCTTTATTCTCGAATAAAAAAACGATACAAAGTCGACAACTGAATCGCTTAGGAATCAACACGTTCGATAGTAGCAGCGCGATCGTGATTATTTTTTCTTTCAGAGAGCATTGCGTGACTTATGTGCCACCCTGTAGTTGAGTCACCTAATGTATTCTGCAATATTTTAAACGTTTTGCAAAATTACCCCCGACTTGCATGTATATTAGAATAAGCGGATTTCCACAGGTACATCGAATTTGAAGTCTGTGTTGGGGAAACCGTAAATCGGGCCAATCAAAACTTGGCAGTTAGGACGTTTAGATAATGCTTGACATTTTACAGTTATTCAATTGTTCATCTAATGAAAAATAACATTTTATTAATTGTGATAGACGCGTGGAAATATTTCCTATCATTTGATGCAAACATCTTTCCGATCTGTTAAGAAATGTTCGAGTTATAAGCATCCGAAATATGGGTAAGGTTATCACACAAATCGGCAAAACAAATGTATGGGAAAAAACAAAGTTCATCCAGTTTTCATGAATTCAAACCGTTTAGAGATTAGCGAATTGTAATGTATAGCATAGCAAACAAATCCTAGAGAATTTCCGATTCGATGAGAATTCGTTCACAGTGAAAAAAGTTATTAACGTTAACTTTATTTCATAAAAACGCGACTTGTTTTTTGATTTGGCACCCTTCCTGAAAGACGTAGTTCTACGTCAAAAACACAAACCATTCCTTATATTCCATTCCCGATATATTTCATTAACGAATCTAATATTTTTGTTCTCTTGAACGATAAATGTAAAGTCAAAAAAGGAATATATTATGGTCGTAAAGTAGACAAATTAAATAAAGAAAATCAATATAAAGTTCGTATTTGTATTTGTATTTGTTGCTCCTCATCGATCCACAGAACTCAACATTAATAAGAGTATTGATTGTTTTGCTGAGCTGAGGTGAATATGGAACTGGTTTTCAATGCCAATGTCTATGTTGTTAATTTTTATGAATGTGATTATCAGTATTTCTTCGTTGATATATTTGACATCCACCTAGGCTTGCGGTCGTGTCGTTAGTGGAATCTTTAGGAAAAGGCATTGTGCATTTTCCATCTGCCATGCAAGGCTATAATAGTTCAAGATCATCACACGGACATGAACCATGTTTGTGGTAAATATATCAAACAGTAACCCATATTCCGTAATTAGCAGACCCGAAATCAATTTTATGAAAATTTTCACTCGATGTTGTTTAATTACTTAGAAGACATAGTCCTGTTCCTAACTTAACTATTTTTCTATGAATCTCCTTGCATTTCAGCCATAATATTTTGAATATAAAATAATTATCAGAGACAATTTTAGTTCAAGACTTCTCTCTACCTGCAGAGAATTTGTTATTCTGTTACACAGAACACACAATAGAGCCATATTTCATTTAAAATTTTTGTTTCAAAAACGTGTTTACACGAACACGAACACGAACTTCTAAACGCATTGCGTTTCAAGGTCGGATGACATTTGCATAACCCGTCGAAGTCGAACGGACGACAGAATGCGATATTGCAATCGATTCGGATAATTTTGACTCGATCGGATTTCAGAATACGGGTGAGTAGTTGATCAATAGACGTATCTGGAATTTTTGAGGAAATTACACTTTCGATTCCCTCAGGGCGTATTTTGTTGACTATCCAAATTAAAAATGTGCATATGAGGTAATCATCGCTTTTGCTATCCAGCCGAATACATCCAGCAAGATGTGAAACAGAATACATGTAACGTTGTAGTGGAGCTCATTCTACAATTCATTTTTTGTTTGTTTGAACAAACGTGTTATAATATCATGGCAACGTATTTGTTTAGGCCTGACAATAGCAAAGGCTGCGTCGGCGTTGCTCATGACAAAGAGATAAATTCGTGCATTTTTCCTCACACCGCTTCTGATTGCAGATCGCAGTCGTTCGCTTGCTACCTCTATATCGTTCGCAAGTCATTCTACGTTGAGATGGTGAACATTAGAAACAGTAGGAACATTAGTACCATTGAAGAAGAAGATGGAGAGCATCATTTGAAAGGTGGGTGTCAACGATGAACTCCAGATTATTGTTTCTTCTTCGAATCACAATTTCCCGCGACGCTGTGCAGTCGCCTTCCATGACTCCAGGAATGTATTCAACAACATACACATTGAATGTATACACGTGTTCTCCAGTCGGTTATTAGAATTGTTGACAATGACGTGATTGTCACCTTACAATCCGAGCATGTATGATATGAAGAATTTCAATAATTCATTATGTTTATTCAAAAAGTCTTACTGAAATACGCATGGCTTCCATGGCTTTTAGATTTAGCCGAATTGAGGTTATTGACACATGTGAGGATAAAAGTTCGCTGAAGTGAACCTACCGCTATCTGTCATTTAACAACGTTTATAAATTCGTTCTATTTGGAAAACAAACGACGGGTCGATTATTTGGATTTTATTTGTACCAAAAATACTAAAATCGCGATTAAAAATATTAGATGGGATATGACATGTACTGTTAGGAAAAAAATAGAATTAAAAATTATTTAGAACTAGCTAACCCGGCAAACTTCGTCCCGCCCATTTACTTGATTCATTCTTCAGTAATGCAGGAATTTGTGTTTTATTTGTATGGCAGCCACCCCTAAGAGAGGGGGGAGGGGTATCTAACCACCATAGAAACATTCATTGCACCCTAAAGTTTCCATATGCCTAATTTGGTTTAATTTGCTTGATTAATTCTCGGGTAATGCAAAAATTTGTGTTTCATTTGTACGGCAGCCCCCTCTAAGAGAGGGGGAAGGAGTATCTTAACACCATAGAAACATTTATTGCATCCTAAAACCTCCACATGCCAAATTTGGTTTCATTTGCTTGATTAATTCTCGAGTAATGCAGAAATTTGTGTTTCATTTGTATGGCAGCCCCCCCTTTGAGTGGGGGAAGGACTGTCTAACCATCATAGAAACATTTATTGCACCCTAAAACTTTCACATGCCAACTTTGGTTTCGTTTGATTGATTAATTTCCGAGTAATGCAAAAAATTGTGTTTCATTTGTATGGCAGCCCCCTTTAAGAGAGGGGGAAGGAGTATCTTATCACCATAGAAACATTTATTGTATCCTAAAACCTCCACATGCCAAATTTGGTTTCATTTGCTTGATTAATTCTCGAGTAATACAGAAATTTGTGTTTCATTTGTATGGCAGCCCCCCCTTTGAGTGGGGGAAGGACTGTCTAACCATCATAGAAACATTTATTGCACCCTAAAACTTTCACATGCCAACTTTGGCTTCGTTTGCTTTCCGAGTAATGCAGAAATTTGTGTTTCATTTGTATGGCAGCCCCCCCTTAGAGAGGGGGGAGGGGTCTCAAAATATCACAAAAACCTTCCCCGGCCCCAAAAACCCCTACATACCAATTTTCATGTCGATCGGTTCAGTAGTTTCCGAGTCTATAAGAATCAGACAGACAGACAGACATCACTCCATTTTTATATATATAGATTTTTTTTTCTGCATAATCTGCTAATCGGTATTAAACATATGGTAATCGGTAACCTAGCGGTATCATATATAGTTTACGTCCTATCCTCATGCCTACCAAGTTTTTTATGCATTATTTCATCTTCATTTCTCTCCTTTTTACTCATAGAAAACACTTTCCAACTAAATTTTATGGTGAGATTTAATATTATCACGCATTTATGCAACAGCACCGGTAGCTATGTGTATAGCGTGGTCGTGTTTAGCAGCCTTGCATTCCATCTGGCATTGGTTCGATCGATATTGTATAGACTTTTTTTGTATAATCCCAAAAGAGGTGAAAAAAGAAAAAAAGAAAGAGATGTCTGCTCCTACACATACAAACATTTCAAAGCTTTTCAAAAAGCATAATATTTGCTCATTTGACCTTTCGGCTCACGGAGCATTATTACTGCTGAAGATTAAGGTTTTTTTTTTCAGTCAATTTAATGCAAGTATTATACAAGTACGGACCGACAAGCTATTATGACAATTCTCATTCCCAACCAGGAAAATTTTGGCCGGGATCCTAGTATATTTATTACTGATAGTTTTTACTCTGATAAAGTACAAAAATCAGGAAAAATCACAATCATTTCTGAAAAATTAGGCAAAATTGAGTGTTTTTTCAGGATATCAGGGTATGTGCCTAAAAGTCTGGGAAATCTCAGAGCAGACACTCATTCTCGTAGAACTAATTCCTGCTGCTCAAAACGAGTGAAAAGACTAACTCGTTCTTCTGATCTAGAAGTAGTCTAGAAATACATTTTTCAACTCAGAGTTACCAAGAAAACATTACTTTGTTAGGAAGAGAGATCATTCATTGCTACTAACAGTGTATATAGATTGTGCTCTGTACAGCTCATGATAATCGTGAAACAAATCATGTTCTTTAGTTTCCATTCTTGGTCACAATAATGTCGTTATTCAGTTAAATTTCAGTCATTGACGTTCAAGATATTTCTTGAAAATGTAACATTTTTCTAAGTTGACACTCTTCCAAAAAATAGCGTTGCCGTCATATTGGTTGTTTTAGAACATTGTTGTGTGGTCACCAATGATTAGGCTCAAATCGCATGGAATCCTTGAAAAAACAATTTTCCTTATTCGTTCTGAGAAAGTTAGGCTGGACCGCATCCACGCTAACTCCATATGAAGCACATTGCACAGTATATCATATTGAAACACTTGACACAATATCTTGTCAAATTGGCATGACCTCACTGTGGATACAATCCAGAATCGTTTGATCTAAAATAAATTAGGATAAGGCTACTTTTTTAATCTCTAAAAACATGAACAAATCCGACGACAAATGTAGATTACATCGACCCATTATCTGATAACATGACAAATAGATGGTTTGGGGTACAATCATAGAATAATGGCTAATGACCATTTTTTAATCATGTCCACTGTTTTGATTCTCTCCCTACTGGCCGTGCCATCCCAAAGCGCCGTAGCGACCATTCAATCATGATGATTCTATTTGCGCTTCTCTATTACAGCGCTAAATGAAAAAGAATTGCCAACAATTTGCATCCATTAGCCGACACAAAATCAACAACGACAGTTCCGCATTGATGAAGCGGGTTGTCCATATCTCTGTCACTCCACACCCGTGGATAATTGTTTGTTCCTCCCGCTGCTGCCGTTTCGGTGTTTTTGTTGGTGCCAGCGGCAGAAGGATAAAAATTGCAATTTGATTTCAACCCTCGGTCCGCGTTCGTTGCCTCGATCGTTACATCGCCCCCTCCGTCCGTCCGTCCCATACAACATATCTGTTTCAATTTACCCGTATCCGTGTTCCCGGCAAACAAATTGGACACTGTGTAAACAATTATCCACCAAGAAGGACTTCGTTCGGTGTGTGTGGGCGGCTTATTGGGTTCCGGGCGGTAAGTAAATTTGCCTACGGAGTGAGAGATGGACCCAGACACGGCGAAAGCGACAGTAAAACCGGGAGATAAAGAGCGCAAACAAACTAGTAAACACGTTCCGTTACCACCCTTTTGCTCGGGGGTGAGGATCGTATGTTCGGCAAAGAGAGGTCACAGCTTTGTGCATCCTTTGCGGACAACAGGCTCAGCATTCTCCGCCGGCAGTAGCGAGCACATCCAGTGAGCCAGTAAAATCAGACCGCTGCTTTGGCTCTGGCCTGGTGCCGTATATAATTTATATGCTGTTTGTTTAATTTACCTGAACTAATGCGGTTAAATAACTTTCCGGTATGTGGAGTCCCGACAACCACATCACCAGTGGCTCGCCAGATACTGACCAATATTTATATTGCTGATTCCTCCTCTGAGCGTTCCATCGTCGAGGATGTCGTTGTTGGCGTTCCGAACGGTTTGAGATTTGAGCCAGGAATGCATTCACCCCCAAGCAGTGAGTTAGTTTGTGCAGGGACGGTGATTGTTGCATGAAAAGAAAGAATTTACAGCAAAATAGCAGCATCAGCAATATAACAAAATAGTTAGCCTTCTGAAAATTGGATTAGTGGCGATGGAATATTTTCTAGTTGAATGAAGAAGACGGCCGTCCCGGGTTTCCATTCACGTTATCTTTGATACATAATTTCCTCCAGACTTATTAGTATTCCGTGCTGTGTGGGCAATTGCAGCGTGTAATCAGCCGCCAGCAGTACCCACACATTTCGTCACGTAGCCGACAACTTGATTAGACTCGAAAGGCAATTAATCAGCGCGCCGGATTAAATGATGAGGAAACACTTGCTAACAGAATTATTCCGTCAGCCACACGCGAGAGTGTTAGAGTGGGTGGAAGGGAACTCACCAGCAAATGCTCGATCCAGTCGCCCAGCTGTTTACAGGTGGCCGGAGCCAGGTTCCGCCAGTCGTCCGGCAGCTGTCCGTTGAATAATGAATAGGCGATGCCGTCCAGCACGGCGTCCATGCCAATCTCGCCGGCCAGGGCCTTGCGGAGCTGCTGCAGCGTCCGCTCCATCCGGCCCAGCAGCCGGTTGAAGCGTTCCAGTTCCTGCAGCAGCACCACGCACACCGGCGTTATGTTGATCTGGTACTGTTTCTTCACACGCCAGATTTCGAACTGTTTCGGGAGCTTTTTCAGTATATCGACCGCTACCTTGTCGATGAACTCGTCCCGGCTGACGCCACCGGTTTCCGCACCTAGTCCGGAGCGGTACAGATAGAGACAGGTGTGAATTAGTTAAGTTGTGGTTGGGGATATTTCAGCTGCCACCAGTGATTGTGATCTGATACAATGTGGTGTGGACAGCGCAGCAAATAATGCTAAATCCGTTTTTGCGGCATATGAATCTCTACTACTGATGTACGAAAATTTGCGATGATTTTAATGAGTATCAAGTAGGATTAAAGCAAGTCAATCGTTGCCTGAATTGGGTACAAATTTAAAAAAAAACTACTGTGTGACAAACGTTGGCAAATGTTGTTCTGCCATAAAAATGATTTCTAGTGCATATGTTGATTGCTAAATAGAGAATAACTAATGTATTGTAAGTGTGTTTAAATGTTTTAACGTTTTTTCGAATGTGACCAATGAAATGAAACGAATCAACGATTCGAAAGAAAGTGTGTTTGATGTTTATGCTGCCGCAAATGAAGGATCGGATTGTGAGTCGATGAACAAACGTGAAACGTTCATGAATCTTGTGTTCATACTTGTGTTTGACATATCGAAGAATGGAGCGCCAAGTCAACATGTTCACAAAAAACGTATACCATTCCTCTGCTTGATTCAATGTATTTCATTTACGTATCTGATTTCTTGAAAGCCAAATGTAATGTGAAAGATATAATATAATAGGTGTACCGGTAAGTTTCTTCGGTTTTACAACAGATGGCGTAACTTGATTATCATTCCAGTGAATCAAATTTCCAGACATTCGCGTCTTTTTCAGTATATGTCAAAAAGTTAAAGCGTAGACAACATAGTTTTTTGCCACTTCGAATATGTCGAATTTCGTACCAACGAGTGTTTTTGCGGGGAGTGTTACTTCATTACTTCAATATGAAGAAAAAAACTGCGGAAATTCATCGCATTTTGGTGGAAGTTCATGGTGGCCATGCTCCAACTGAGCGAACGTGTCAGACGTGGTTTGCACGGTTTAAAAGTGGTAATTTTCACTTGCAAGGCGAAGAACGTTCCGGACCGCCAAAGACACGATAAAGTTATTTTGCAGCACGACAATGCTCGGCCGCATGTGGCGAAACCGATCAAAACATACTTGGAAACGATGAAATGGGAGGTTCTATCCCACTCGCCGTATTCTCCAGACATTGCTCCGTCCGATTACAGGTCGGACTCGATTATATGTGATTCGATTATATACAATTTTGGACTCGATTATATACAGTTTGAAAAAAAATATTTTTTTATGTTTCAAATATGACTTATTTCAAGAAGGAATGTAACCTTTCCACGTTAAAGTGTAATTTAAGTGACTAATTCATATACAATGGGGTAAAAATCGTGATTTTTGAAGATTTTGCTTGAATTTTCACCAAGAATTAATTATATCCATATTGCAGCCAAATTAAGATAGATAGAATGCTCCCTTGTGCTCCCTTGGCCGAGTGGTTAGCGTCATAACTAACATGCCGGGTGTTCGGGTTCGATTCCCGTTCTGGTCGGGGGAATTTTTCGTCAAAGAAATTTCCTCCGACTTGCACTGTGATCACGCGTATTCTAGAGCTTGCCACTCAGAATGCATTCAAGGCGTGTTATTTGGCATAGAAATCTCAACTAAGTACTAATAAAAATGACGCAAGTAATACTACGTTGAGATGGCGTAGTTCCTCTAGGAACGTTAGTGCCATTGAAGGAGAAGATGAAGAAGTTGGATGTCAAAGAACAAATTGTAGAGCGGTTAGAGAGCTTCAATTTGATTGATAGAAACAATCCAGTTTAATAAAAAAAATCAGGATGACATTAATAATAATACATTAACAATTACTAACTTTTAAGTGTTTCACTTCCAAAATGTCCATTAATTTAGATGTTCCACTACTATACCCTGTATCAAATTTTCTCATCTTTCAAATGAAAGCAACAGAATCGTCTTCCGTAGTGTACTTTTTAATGTAGAGCCAGTTCGAGGCAACAGAGTCCGAAACAAAAAAAAAAGTTCTATAACTCTGTCATTGTTGAAATTCGAACATATGCGTAGAAGGATTTTTTCCATCAAATATGATCGGATAATTTTTTTTTTCATTTGAGAAAGGTATTTTCTGACTTCAAGGGGATGAATCAAAAATCAAATTCCTCATTTATATTAAAAAAACAATGAAAAATACATGCAAAAAAACGAATAAAAAAATTGTTTTTTTTATTCGATTATATACAGGATTCGATTATATATAGTGAAAAGAAATCAGAAACTGTATATAATCAAGTCCGCGCTGTACAACCGTTTTCTATCGATGCAACATGGTCTGGTTGACCAGCACTTCTCCAGTTTTGATGAAGTCAAAAATTGGATCGATTCGTGGTTAGCCGACAAACCGGCCGATTATTTTCGCAAAGGGATCCGTGAATTGCCAGAAAGATGGAAAAAAGTTGTGACTAGCGATAGGCAATACTTTGGATATTAAATTAGTAACCATTTTTGCAGAATAAAGCATTAATTTTTGAAAAAACGAAGAAACTTACCGGTACTCCTATTATTTTTGAGCTTAAGTAGAAAAATTGGAAAAAAAGTCAAAATAAATTTCGTTCAATTACTGCCTCGTTGGTGGAAAATATGCGCTTTTCAGAATCGACGGCTTCATGTATATATGCTGGGTTCCGTAATTTACCGGACAATTTGGTAGTGCAATCGTTCGTCGTTGACATTCAATCGAAGAGTATTCACAACGGTATTCTGAATTTGAGATACAGTTATATTGCATCCTTTATTTACGGACTCACAAATGTAGTTCGAATTGCAGAACTCAACATCAACATGAGGATTGATATTTTTTTCAGCTGGGGTCCAATGATTTTGTATGGCGTTGTTGATATTTGTGAATGGTTATCCGCCATTATCAAAATTTCTTCGTTGTTATATTGGATATACACCTACGCTTGCGATCGTATAGTTGGTGAAATCTTTAGGAAAACGTTTTGTATATTTTCCATCATGCGGTAAAAGTTATAGATAACCGCCGGGCCATGAACCATGTTCGAACATCATCAGAAGCTGATTTAAATCAATAAAAATTGAGTGAAATTTATTACTCGAAGTTGTAATACACTAAGAAGACATAGCACTGACCCTAACTTATTTGTTTCCTATAAATCCCCTTACATTTTCACCAAAACTTTATTTTTTATATAGAACAATAATCAGTGACAATTTTCGCTCAAGATTTTTCCACACTTGCAGAGAATGTGTAATTTTATTATATACATCATATTAGAGCCTATTTTCATTTATATTTTTTTTTGTTTTAAAAGTGTGTTTATTTCACCCGAAAATTCCATTTTGGCTTCACAGAATTGGAAATGACGAATAACGTTTCAAGGTTGCCATATTTGCATAATCCGATCTGACTTGAGGGGGTATTCGAATGTAGAGGCACGAATTTCCGATGTCTCTTCGAGCTCCGAAAAAATAAAACTAAGAATAACTTTACTATTCATTATTTGCTTATCTATCTTTTAACAATAAAACAAAAATTTCACGGAAGAAAAATATTCATAATAAGAAAAAGATTGTTCCATGGCGTACACGATTCCAACTCTTCTGGTTACCAGAAACAAAAGTATCGAACAGATTTCAAATCAGTAAGGATGCCGCTATCGCATGAACCTCGGACAAGTCAAAAACATGTTTTTTTTGACAAAACGGTGGCGGTCTAAAGAGAAAAATGCCGTTTTTTCTCTCGTTTCCCGATTTTTAATAATAGTTAATAATATTTTTAATAATAATAAATTTTAAAAATAGTAACATTACAAAAGTATAATTTTTTATTAGTTCATGCGATAGAGAGATAGAGCCTGCAGATTGTATCCATATAATTTCGACATGAATCGGTTCAGTAGAACTTGAGATATCGTATACGCCAGTTTTAAAAACATACTAGTTTTGAGGAAAACGCGTTCGAAGTTAATTGTTATGACCGTACTACATAAGACACCGCATCACTAAAATGGCTATAATTCGGTGAATAGTGGGATTTTCGAAAAGTCCTATCTAGGGTATATTCTTGAATGCCTAAACTTCAGAAATCTGAAGAATTTTTTTTTTCAAATTTCTAGACTAGAATATTGCCTCAATTCGAACGGATTACAGAATGCACTATTGCGAACGGTTTGGGTACTTCTGACTCGATCGGATTTCAGAAAACAGTTTAGTAGTTGATCAATAGACGGATCTGGAATTTTCGTGGACATTACATCATCGATTTTCTCAGGACGTACTTTTTCGACTAACCAAACCAAAAATTTTAAATCCTCGCTTTTGCCATCCAACCGAATGCATCCAGCAACGTATGAGAACAAATACGTGTGTTGTTATAATGAAGCTCATCATCGACATCATTCTTTGTTTGAACATACGTCCTGTAATGTCATGACAATGCATGCATATTGGCCCGGTAATAGCAAGGACTGTGGCAGCATTGCTCATGATAGCGTCCCGCAAGTGAATGTATTCTTCCTCACGTCGATTCTATTGATTGTGTCGTGGGAATTGCAGTCGTTCGCAAGTAATTCTATGATAAGACGGCGAGTGTTAGGAACGTTAGTACCATTAAAGAATATGGATAGCTTCGCAAGAGCGGTGTTTGGCAACGATGAACTCCAGATTGTTGTCTTCTTCTGATTCCAGCAATGTCTTCATATATAGAAAATAGACTAGCTAACCCGGCGAACTTCGTCTCGCCCAAAATAAAATTTTAAATATGAAATCTTTCGAACATTCACATTTTTTACGACACAATTTTCGGTAAAGAATCGCTTGAATCACTTGAAGATAACTTGTTCATTAGATACATGGAATACATCTTAGGACATATGAGAATATTTTTTCGAACTTTCCGTGAAAGTTTTTTAAAAAAATCAAGATTTTTTTCCACCATAACATTGATCTACGGGCAGAGATCAATACGACAAAAGAAGGACGGCTCAAATCGGAGGATTCCTTCGTCGAGTTTCGCGCTTAGCAACACATTTTGCGATTCATTTTTATTTATATAGATAATACACGCGGGAGACTTCTTAGCACGAGTTGAGAACTATTATTTTTCAATATTAATAGTCTTCTGTGAAATTTGTAGATAAGCCATATCAAACGGCTACTTCGATAATTTTCAGGGCTTTGAGAAGAAACCATATGATATAGTGTTTGCACAAATTTATTAGCTACCACTTACCATCAATTTCATTCAATTTTGTATAACTGTTGTGGGTCATAAATTCGGTTTGAAGCATGTAACTAATAACCTAACAAATAACAAAACACAAGAACTTTTTTCTACATCATTACTTTGACAAAAGAACATACATTGTGATATAGGAAAAAATATTTGATTAAATCTCCTACAAGGGAAAAAAATGCAGGTTTTGGCCAATGTTTTTGTTTGACGATTTTTCGATTTTTTTTCATTTCCTGGAGAATGAAAGCGGGGAAAATTTATTTCTTTAACATTGGTTTTTTTTCAGCGTCTTTAATCAAAATTACACCGATGGCTTTCGTCAAAAAGTATTTTTTTACAGTTTGGCCGTCAATGGGTTCATCTTCTTGAATTACATCATCGTTCCCAGAGAATTTTTCGCCGTCTTGACTTGCACCATTCAGTAATATTCAAATTTTATTTTATATTAATTAAGACAATTGATATTTATTATACACGTCTAATAACACGTCTTGAATGCATTCTGAATGGCAAGCTCAAGAATACGCATGACCACAGTGCAGGTTGATAGTTTTTTTTTGACGAAAAATCAAAAAAATATAAGTTTTCGTTGAAAAAATCAAACTGATCCTAATTCTGCTTAAAGTGCAGACAGCGATACAATGTATCGACAAAGTATAAGATCTTATTAAAGTATGTACTTTTGTTGAAGACGTCTTCTTTCTATCTTTCATAGTTTCAGGAATATATGGCATTTTGTATGGAGACTCCTGGGAAAATAATGTTTTACTAGTAACATTTTTTGTGTGTAAATGCTCGCGTTTAACACTTCTTGACGTGTTTCTGAATAGAAGAAAGTTTACAAAACATGTGAAACGCGATAATTTAAACACAAAAATATCAATGCAGTAGTAACTTTTCAAAGAAAACATGAAAAATTCAATTCAATTCTTAGTTTTTAAGAGGCTTTAAACTTTGCAGTTCATTCGCCTCTAACACGAATAAGTTGTTGTTAGAAAAAACTATTTCCCAGTAGAAGTGTTCTTCTATCGATGTATGAATGACATGTTGGTTCCTGAATTTTCAAAAACACATGTTTTTTTGAGAAATGAGAAATGATTTTCAAAATAATCTTTTGACATAGGACTATGTCTTTGATCTCTATAGAGGGGGGTCACTCTACGAAAAATGTAACGATTTATTAATAGTTTTAAACGTATATTACTCAAAATGGTTATTGCGACATATGTTGTGTTATATATCATTAGATAGGAAATTTATTCAGAATTTTTTTGCTTGAAACATGAACAGTGAATATAGTAAAAAAAAAGCTTCCTCCCTGACGCAACGAGCAATCTTTTTGCCTAAAATCGGGCGTTAGCTCATAACGTGAGTTGATGCGTAAAATGAATTATTCTCCATTCACCGAAAATAGGCATTAATTTTATATTATATTGTATGTTGTCTATCGTATGTTTTTATCGTGTTGGTCTCACCATTAACAATTTGTGCAATTGTGGTCCAAGATGTCATAATTTCGAGTATGTTGTTTGGTTATGTGAAAATGCAATAAATGAATTTAAATGGATGCTGATTTAGAAGATCGAAAGGGTATACTCACGTAAATCAGATTTTGATAGCTTGAGTAGTCACGATCTTACAGGGCTATAAAGTTATTACAAACCTTCTGTAGAGATAATGCTATTTTTATCTATAACTAGCTGACCCGGCAAATTTCGTCCCGCCCAAAATTTGTTTTTTGTTATCAATACCTTCATACATTCACGTTTTCTTACTATGAGCAAGTTCATTAGTCCAATCGCAGAACTGTTCATTGATTGATCTTCTTCGACCCCTTTGAATTTACCTTTTTCTATAAAATTCCTAGTATTTCTAACAAAGCTCATCATTATAATATCAGATTATTTTCAGACACGATTCTCGTTCAAGATTTTTCAACCACTTGCATATAACATGTTTCCGTTGGATGGAATAAATGTTTTATACAGAAAATATGAAAGAATAAAGACAGCCCTAAATCGGACAATTCCTTCCTCGAGTTCTGCTCTTATCAACACATCCGACGATCCTTTTTTTTGGTATAGATGGAAGAAGATATAGGAGTGCGTTTCATCACGATAAAATCCATTTCCAGTTTCGAATAAAGATCAATTTCGCTTGCGCAAACATCAAATGGACAAACAGCACTTGTCACTATGGAATTGTAGAACATATGGGAATTTAATTTTTCGAATTCTCCCTTTTTCCTTCAGAGCTTTCAGAAAATTTTCAATTATCATGTTTGGTTAGAATATTTTTGGTTGAAAAATGTGTAATATTTTTATGGGACCCCCTCTCCAATCCATAGGAGGGAGGGTTGTCATACCATTATAGAAACATTTCTCATACTCAAAAACCCTCCCATCCCAAATTGTGCTTGATTAATTCTCGAGTTATGCAGAAATTGTTGTTTCATTTGTATGACAGCCCACCCTTAGAGAGCGGGAGGAGTGTCTAACCAAAATGGAGATTTTGAACAATGAAAAACTCAATTTCAATGCAATTACTACACACAATCACAGTCCTATGTCAAGATCACGTGCGTGCCTCTAGGCTCAGACCCAACAACTTTTTTTGAATAGATTTTTTCTTAAAAATATTGTTTGATATACAGTCAACTCTACCTAACTCGATATTCAAGGGACCATCGAGTTAGGGAGGTATCGAGTTATGGAGAGAAGAATGCTTGTAAAATCAATCAAAGGTGCCACGAAACCCATCGAGTTAGGGAACGCTTTAGTGTTTGGATTTCGATACGGTCGGGGAAAAATATTTTGAAAATTTAAACAAGTTTTGTTTTGAAATTCTGATAAAATCATTCATATAATTCATATAACACAAACAAGTCACTCATACATCGGAAGAAGATCACTGCTACAGGGAAAGTGTTTTCCAACTTTTTCCAAAAACTTTTTCATGTTTTCATTGAAAAAAATATCATTAATGTTTTACACGTAACATTTTTGTGTCCAAATTATCCCAATTGACACTTTCAACAAAAAGTCCATATTTTAATAAGATTTATTCCTTTGTCGAATACACTATATCGCTATCTTGACTTTAAACAAAATTAGATTCAGTTGTTATCTTTTCAAAGAAAACATAAAAATGTTGCTGATAGCAAAAAAAATCTTTGTATAAGTGCCCATCTTCCGGACTGTTCTTTTTTTTTTGGGAATTTTAAAAATACACTTTTTTTGAGAAAAATGAATTATAAATTTTTAAAATATTTTTTCTCAGTGTAATTTAAAAAAAAGTTGATCTTTTTTTACTGAAAATTCAAGAAAATTTGTAGATCTAATTCTTCGACCAAAATTCGTAGGTATTATAGTTCCTGGGTTAGAAATTTTTGTAAAGAAATAAGAAAAAAAACTTTGGTCCTTTACAAAAAATTGTCTACTTATTTTTTGGAGATTTCAAGTATGCAAAGTTGCTTAAATGCCCAATGGTTTTGCACCTCAGTCGTGCCATACCAATCCAATATAGTGGATTTCAGATTTTCTTGAAAATTGGTAGTTTTATCCCTTATCGCATAAACGTATTTTTTATTTTTTCATTTCCATTTTAGGGTGGGTCGAAAAATCAACCTTTCCCTCTTGAACTACCGGACCGATTAAGATAATCGACAAATCAAAATGAAGTCAATAAGCTAGTCTTCTTTGAAAAAATACAACGTTCTAAAATTGGAAATTGGATTTTGTTCTCGTAATTATTTATTGTATTTGTTATTCATAGTTTAAACGATTTAGAGACAAAAAGCGCTAAATTTTTTCTATTTTTTTCTTGAGAGCTCAGTTTTTTTACATAACATATCCAGAAATCATAGATGTGTTCTCTTTCGCTTTTGAGTTATGATTTTTCAAAGTTCACATGTTTTGTTTCCGCTTAATAAGAAATATAACAGATGAGCTAATTTTATTCTGATCCTGTCATGTGCTTAACATAACTCGAACATGAAAGCCGCTCTGGTTTTTTTTATATGTTATGTAAAACATCCTCTGCTATCAAGAAACAATATTTTAAAAAATAGGGCCAACAACACCCTATGAAACTATGAAAAACAAATACAATCAATAATTACGAAAACAAAATTCATTGTTTTGCAACTGTTCAACTTTCTCAAGGATGACTAGCTAATTGGCTTTAATTTGATATGTCGATCATCTGAATGAATGAATTTTTGAAAACAGTAATTATTGGAATGAGGGATAAAACTTTTTTTTTCTAGTCACCCTAAAAAGGAAATGCCACCCCTCCCCCCCCCCCCCCCTAATAAAAAAATGGGTCTATTATTTTGCGATAAGAAACAAAACTACCTATTTTCACGAAAATTTGAGAACCACTTTATCGGTTTGGCATGGAATGGTTATAAAGTTGTTTCCAGAAACATTTTGGGTTGATCCTTAACCCTTTCATCACGGCAGTGTGCTCCGTTAAAGTGCTACCTCTGTACGGAGGACTGCGCCGAAAAGTATGCGCATCGCGCTGGTGTGATCGAAGAGCAGTATGAATTTCATGTCGTCTAAAGACGACACTCGTACACACAGGACGTCGCGCGGATGTCGTCTATAGACGACCCTCGTAACGAAAGTAACATATACAGAAACCTCAACTTTCTCAACAGTTTTCAATGATCTTAAGCTGAAATTGGACAGGGAAATTTTCTTTTTCTCATTTGGAACAGCGTTTTATCAATACAAAAGTTTATTTTCCAGCACAAGACTTCGAGGAATTCGTTCATCGATGTAAAGTCTGAATATTTACAACATTATCATTAGGTTAAGCTGGTACAAGATAGTTGAGTGAACCACAAGAGAAACGGGAGATAATGCTGACACTTTTTCCTACGAAAACGATAATTGAACAACAAGCATAAATCATTCAAATACCAGAATCTAAGTGAAAGCTGAATAAGCTGAAAATTGTAATCACTGCGTGTTCGGGAATAAATGGTGCATTTTAGATAGTGGAGAAGTGAAAAAGAACAAACCCAAAACGAAAATCATGCTACAAACTCTGCAATCACGCCTCAGCATATATACACTATTATCGCTAAGCGGATACGTACCGGGAGCGTCCTTAGTACCGATACTCAGCATCTTTGTGGGAGCTTGTCAGTTTTAGTTGTTGTCGCCAGAAAAAGAAACATTAAAAAATGCCACGAAAGAAACCATATCCAAATTGGGAATCCGCACACAAAATAAGAAAAAAACCAAAAGACGAAGAGCAGAAGTTAGGGTATATACACACGTACCAATATGGCAAGTGCTCCTGCGAGCATAATTTATCGTGGCTTCGGTTGTACGTTTCCACCCCGTGCTGGGTCGTATCAAGAGGCTGCCTCGAAAACGTGCTTTATGCAAATATCATAATAGGAACGATAATAGCAACTTCAATTATAGTGCGGCTTATGCATATACTCTCACACAGTTGCAATTCGATTCGGGAAGATGGTGTATTTGGGTAGGAATTCTACAAAATTCAGGGGATGGTTGATAGGGATAAAAGGATGCTTCCAGGAAGCTGACTCAGTTTCACTCAGCGAACAGTTGTAGCGAAGAGGTTTTGGTTTGATGGGCCATATTATACTGATAAATTTCGAGCAGACACAAGCTGAGGAACGGGGGGAAAGATGATTGGAGCAGAACGGTGGGAATAGTTTCGTAATTACTATTGCATGGCTGATACGAAGCTGCTGTGAAATTGTTATAATAAAATTAATTATCCCTGTAATAATTGAACGTGATGCAGTTTCACAGTAGGAGTACCGAAACAGGTGGGGGAGTTTACCGTTGTCTGTTTATCTTTAGTTTATCGCTAAACTATTCTGCACAACAGTGCATTATAGCAGTTCGGCTGGCGTACACGATGTTATTGGAGGCGGAAGGAGGAGGACAGTCGGTCGAGCTTGGCGAATGTTTGCATATCTAGTTGTAATAATACTCACTGGTTTGGGGCTGCAGGTCGATTAAATAGGTCCACATTTCGCGTACCGCAATCGAGTAGTATCCAATTTCTGCATTCGAGTGCAGTCCAAATACATCCGGTGTGTTAGTCAGCGGAAGCGTTTCGATGGATGCTGGATGGATTGATCGGGATGAATTAGATGTATTAATTTTGATTTGCTACGGTATTATCAATTACGGGCTACCTATAAACTCGTCTCTCGTTCCTGCCTCGAACAGCTTGTAGTCCACCGATTCGTCCTGGTGGAAGTGGAAGGGCTGAAATGTGTCGAACAGGAAGTCGCCCATATATTCATCCATGTAGGTTTTCACGACTCGTCGATCGAAGTCGTCGATCACACGGCCCCCGTACATTACCTGTGTGTGTATCAAAAAGAACTTAATTTTTGGTTCCCGTCACTGAATGGGGTGCTATACGGCATGGTATACAAAGTACCAATAAGAACGACACAAGTAATTGTAGGTTGAGACGGCGAAGTTCATGTAAAAATGTTAGTGCTATTGAAGAAGAAGGAGGATTCATACATATCAAGTTATGAGTTTGGTCGAGTCTCCTGTTACGACTTTACTGAAAATATGCAGTAAAATAAAAAATTGTAATGGGGAAATTTGAAAATGATGCGGGAGACTTCGCTGATTGATTTTTCAATAGTGTGGGTAAAATTACCATGCCGGGTTTTTTTCTTTCCGAATTGCACTTTGAAGCTAAGAGATCATTTAGAATTTACAACACCGCAGCGCAATTCTTCTTATAAACTAGGTGATCCGGCGAATTCCGTCCCGCCCGAAATTGATTTTTTCATGTGATTACTTTCAAACATTCACGTTTTCTTACTAAGCGGAACGTCCATGGATCTAATTGCAGAAATCTTCATTAATTGATACTTTAATTAACCCTCTAAAATTTCCTTTTGCTATAAATTTTCCAGTAATTCTACCGAAACTCGGCATTCTAATATAAAATTATTCTCAGACATAATTGTCGTTTAAGATTCTTCAATCACTCGCAAATAACATGTTTCTCCGTATCATGGAATACTTATTTGAAACAGAAAATAAAATAAAATAAAGGCAGCTCAAATCTGATTATTCCTTCCTCGAGTTTTGCGCTTATCAACATATTTATCGATCTGTCTTATTCATATACAGCCATTCCATGCCAAACCGATATAGTGGTTCTCAGATTTCTGTGAAAAGTGGTAGTTTTGTTCTTTATTGCAAAATATTAGACCCATACTTTTTCATTTTTTCGTCAGTGTGACCATTTCCATTTTAGAGTGACTCTAAAAATCAACTTTTTCCACTTTTTCCCTAAAATGACTTTCTTTAAAAATTCATAACTTTTGAACCATTGAACCCATTCAGATGATCGACATATCAAATTAAAGCCAATGAGCTAGATTTTATATTAAACCTGCAAAGAAGATGGATATTGTTTTCGTAATTATTGATTGTAACCGGTTTTTATTGTCTTAATGGCTTTGGACCAGAGGGCGCTATATTTTTTATATTTTTTTTCTGGAAAGCTGAGGATTTTTTACTTAACATATCTCGATATCAGAGATGCTATTTTTTCGTTTTTGAGATATGATTTTTTTTTAAGTTAACCGGTGGTCCGAAAAATCATTCTTCCCTTTTTGACCAAAAATTACTTTTTTGCAAAAAATCATAAAATTTGAACTATTGAACCGATTTAGATGATCGACATATTAAATTGAAGCTAATAACCTATCCTTCTTTGGAAAAGTTTGGTAAGACTGAAATGGATTCTAGTCGCATAGGTCTAGTCTAGCCACATAGGAATATTGAACGAAGACTTAAAACATATTCAATTTGAAAAATCATATCTCAAAAAAGAATACGGGTCTAATGTTCTGCAATAAAGAACAAAATTACCACTTTTGACGAAAATCTGAGAACCATCATATCGGTTACGCATGGAATGGCTGTATAGATAGATGATGTAGTAATAAAATTCCAAGTGCGATTATCGAGGATATATCGCAACCCAGGAGAAACCAGACCAGAGGGCAAGGGACCGTATCCCGAATAAAAATTGTGGCTCCCGACAGGGAATCGAGCCCTGGTCTCCTGCGTGACAGACGGGGATACTGATCACTATACGAAATCGAGCAGAGGTTTCAGTATCCGGTGATGGTCAGGTGCATATGAAGGTAGATCATACTGTATACGCAGTGATCCGATCCAGAGTAGGCAAATATAAAAAAAAACATATAGAGTTTCTACTGCTTCTCAAGGTCACAGGGAATCTACCATGTACGGTAGCGTGGTAGCATGGCCTCACCTCGTGTCTGCAATGGTGTCTCTACTGCACGTTGTGAAAAGCAGTTTGTAATCGTTAAAAGAAGGTTCGAATGGAAGATGTTATGACTCTTCCCCAAAAAACTTAGATTACTGCTCCAAGAAAAAGGCGAGTTGGTGGGCAGATTTCAAAGGGACTCAGATCTGCGCTACCAATACATATAATTTATGAATAAATATCTCATCACACACACACACACACACACTCTACAGGACTGTTGTAGTAATTGAAGAATTGTGATTCTCAGGAGGGAAACAAATCCAAGAGTGTAGTTCGTAACATTCGAAACCATTTACCACAATAAAGGTAGAAGGGAATATCGAAGATCAATGAATGAATGGATGAGAATACAGCAAGTGGGACTTTTGAGCAAGGGGCTCGAAAACCCGTTGGTTCAACACAATCATAATCACTCAGATAAATCATTTCAAGTAGGCGGATCAGATTAATCTTGAACCGCTAGCATTAACCCTTTCGTTACGAGCGTCGTCTATAGACGACATCCGCGCGACGTCCTGTGTGTACGAGTGTCGTCTATAGACGACATCCGCCCGACGAGCTGTGTGTACGAGCGTCGTCTTTAGACGACATGAAATTCATACTGCTCTTCGATCACACCAGAGCGATGTGCATACTTTTCGGCGCAGTGCTCCGTACAGGGGTAGCACTTCGGCGGAGCACACTGCCGTAATGAAAGGGTTAAGCATCATCCAATACTTATTCTGGCCCCAGCTAGCAAATCCAGTGAAATTTATAATAGAATGCGGCCAATTCTATGTGCTAATCCTAAGATGTTGATGTTGGATACAATAGCGAATTTAATTTGATGAACTCCTGAACACAACAAATTTTGCTGCATAGGTCAAGTTATTAGGTTTCCGAATTTCCCTCACCAATCCATAAACACATAAATAAAGTCGAGAATGGAAAGGGATAGAAAAGAGAAAACCATAAATACAGGGGAAAGTATTGAAAAGTATTGATTTCAAAAGAAATAGAAGATTAAAAAATTTTAAAGGTGGCACCCATAACCCAAAAAAAAAACAATTATTACAATTTTGGAAGCATAGGAGGACAAACCCATTATACCATCAAAACTTCATTTTACACCGAATTACCAAGAAACAATTGTAAAATAGTGTGGATATTGTGAATTGTTGGTTAATATGGTGAACGAATATAAGTTGTGTAATTGGCATTTTAAACTAAGAGAAGTGTTTTTCAAAATTTAAATTACCATCCAAATGATTGCAATAGAGGAACCAATCCACAGGGTAATGACCCAACGCCTAGAGGATACATAACTCATAAAGATAAAAGTCACATCTCTGATTTTGAGAAATATTATGTAAAAGACCTAAGTTTCCGAGAAAAAAAATATAAGAAAATATAGCGCCCTCTATCTTTTTTCAATGTGAGTCGTAGAAAACGGATACAATCAATAAATACGGAAACGTAATCAAAGTTTGTTGCTAGTGTGATAATTTTTCAATGAAGAATAACGAATTGGCTTTAATTTGATATGTCGATTATCTGAATCGGTCCGTAGCTCGAAAGTTGTGAATTTTGAAAAAAGGTGTTTGTGGAAGAAACTGATTTTTCCAACCATCGGTTAGCTTTGAAAAAACACATAACCTAAAAACTATGAACAACACATATCTAATTTTTGGATATGTTGTGTAAAAAAAACTCAGCCTTCGATATAAAAATATAATCCTATAGTCCAAAGCCATGTAAACAATAAAAAAAACACAATATCAAAAATTACGAAAACAAAATCTAATTTTTCCGCAACCCTTTGCAATTTTAAAAAAGAAAACTAGCTAATTGGTTTTACTTTGACATGCCGATTATCTTAATTGGTTCAGTAGTGCAAAAGTTATGAATTTGAGAAAAAAAGTAATTTTTGAACAAAGGGGGAAACATATTTTTCGGATCACTTTAAAAAGAAAATGGGCACCCAAATGAAAAATTAATAAAAAAAATATACGGGTCCAATATTTTGCGATAGAGAACAAAACGACCACTTTTCACGAAAATCTTAGAATCGCTATGCTGGTTTGGAATAGCTGTATATGAGGGTGCCAATGGAAATGGTCATCTCGACTTTCAAAAAGTTACCCCATAAAAAATGTTCACCACCTCGAAAAAACGCTCCTGCAAAATATCAACTCAATTGGACTTAAGAGTACATTTAATTGGAATTAAGAGTGGCACAAAGTGGTCAAAGATTGAGTTTTCTGAAAATCGACAAATTATGAAATTAGAAAGTTTTTTTGACACCAAATGTCTTGAAATTGCATGAAACGTTGAAAATGTATGGTTTAGGGTTCCAATAAAAATGATAATCTCAATTTTTCTTTTGAAACTTCGTTCGAAATGTTGATTTAAGCTATAAAATACCCAATACAAAATATTAACTCAATCGTTAACAAACTCATTTAACGTTTGCATTGAAAAAAAAAAATGGACAAAAATTGCCAATTTTTCATGAATTTACCTTCACACGCACTGACGAAACTACCCATGCAACATCAATCATAGTAACCCATGAGTCAACAAAAAAAAAATTGACAGCTCTATCAGTCGAACCTTAACCGTGATGGCGAAAACAGGGAAGCTACTCCGTTCAGAAGTGTGTGCGTTCAAAGAACGGTACCCTGCCGCGTCGAAAACGGACGTCGTGCGGCACTTTGTGGACACCGGATACGCCCGTTCCGGCATCTGAAACATCTTGGCACTATTGGATAACAATCAGAGCACCGAAAGAAAGCCTGGTTTCGGACGGCCAACGACCCTGAGCGACAAGAAGCTCCAAAGAATGCTGATAAGGAAGATCGAGGGAAAAGTGGCTACATCGCTGCGTGCGCTTGATCGAGAGGTCGGTGCAACCGGCCAAACAGTAGAAAAGTACCTGGCGAACATGGACATACATGTCAGGAGCGGAAGTCCCGTCCACTGGTCTCGGAGCTGCAGTCAATGACGCAGCGGCAGTGACCGAATAAGGTTGTTAGGTCGATTTTCCCCGCGAATCGCGACGTTGTGGTGATGATGGACGACGAGACCTATCTCACACTGGATAGCAACGACTGGCAGGGCACTTCGTATTTTACTTCCCCCACGAATGATGTGAGCCTCGAAGTGAAGTTTATTTCCCACACCAGAGTCTCAAGCAGGTGTTGCAGTGGCTGACAATTATCGAGAAGGGGATGTCATAGCCGCTCTTCTTTAGCTCCGGACTGGCCGTGAACGTCAGTCCGTCGCGGTGTTCTGGCTGGATCTGGCATTGGCCCACAACTCGATGCGATCGTTAGAGGAGATGGAGCGGCTGAATACCCAAGCCGGCGAACCCACCCTACGTCCCCAGCTGCGTCCCATCGAGAAATTCTGGGCAAACCTGAAGCGAAAGATCTACTCCAACCATTTTGGTGCGAAAACTGAGAAGAATTTGATAAATAAAACGAAGAAAGAAGTCAAAAACATGCCTACACGCATGTTTTCGTCCGCCATGGCGAATGTTCCGGTTAACTGCCGGAAGGCCGCTCGCAAGGGCGTACAATTTTTCTTGCAAGTAAGCTTATATAGTTACCTTCCATGGGAAATATATTAAACTCAATTATCTGTCTTTTTTACCACCATCCGAAAAAACTCCATTTTTTAATGCAAACGTTATCAATTATCTGACGTGTAATTCTGAAGATATTTTTATCAAAGATCAGTGTTTTTGGACCGATGTACCTTATGTCAAATCGAAGAAATATATCGTAACATCTAAAACATCAACCGGTCAGCTTCAACTTGCACACCTTATATATCCAATAAGTTAGGAAAACGGAAAGCTTAAATTGCAGTATTTTCTCTCTATAAAGTTCTCTTAAAAAGAATATTGCATTTGCGTTTAGAACTAGAGATCTGCATTCACTGTATGTGTGTGTGACATCAATAATGATGAAGACTGTTTGTTCGCTGGCCGGAACGAGACTGCTTGATTCGCATAGATATATCGAAATTATACCTCACGGTTACGTTAGTGGATATGTGTTCGAAGCGCGGATAGATAAGCACATAAATACGCAGAAAAAATTGTTTGAGTGAATGGGAAAGCTTCCACTTCTCGTTGAATTAAACCAATGACAGATGAGAAAATCGGAGAGTATCTATAAATACAAAATGGAATTCTGTCTGTCTTTCTGTCTTTCTGTCTGATTCTTATGGGCTTTGAAACTACCGAACCGATTTGCGTGGACATTTGTATGTAAGGGTTTTTGGGCCCGAGGAAGGTTCTTATGATAGTGCGAGATCCCTCCCCCCTCTAAGGTTTCAGGGGGCAATAAATGTCTCTATTCTCTCCCCTCTCTGATGGAGACTGCATAACTCATGTGAAAAAAGCACTCCTATATTTTTTATATTATATTATATTATATTGTATTTTCTATATCAAACACGTATTCCATGTAACGGAGAAACATGTTATTTGCAACTGATTGAAGAATCTTGAACGAGAATTGTGTCTGAAAATAATTTTATATTATAATGACGAGTTTTGTAGAAGTACTAAGAAATTTATAGAAAAAGAAATTGTAAAGGGTCAATTAGAAGATCAATCAATGACGAGTTCTACGATTGGAGCCATGAACGTTTCGCTTAGTAAGAAAATGTGAATGTTTGAAAGTATTCATAACAAAAAATCTCTTCTGGGCGGGACGAAGTTTGCCAGGTCAGCTAGTAATATATAAAACAAATCATAGAGAGTTTCTGATTTGATTGATATGCAAACCATCAAAATTTGTTCGCTGTTAAAATAGTTATCAACATTGAAACTATTACATAAAAGCGTGATCTGTTTTCTGATTAGGCACATATGGCGCATAGTTTGGAAAATGTATTTTTATGTCTCAAATTAATGTCTTTTAATAAAAAATTCATTAAATCATGAAGAGCACCATTATTCGGACTAATATATGAATCCCTTTAAAAACTGCGTCAGTCTTCTTCAAATTAGAATTGTATATTTGAAGCAGGCCCTCTAATGAACCGATACGAATCGAAAATCGGTTCCGGAATCTGATAATCGAAACCCCAACAAGCAAACAAAAAAAAAAGATTAAAAAAACGGAACTCACCTCCCCAATCAGGTACTTCAAGCTGTTCCACGGCAGTCGGGTTTCGTTGAGGCCGAGTGCCTTCGTTAGGTAGGTATCCATTATCTGCAGGCAGACGCTAAAGTCGGACTCATTAAAATCGTAACTAATGTTCCAGCCGAGCTTTCCGTATTTTCTTCGTTCCTGTGGTGTGCGCGAGAGAGAGCAAAAAACGGATGAGTAGACGAAGAAAGCGTCAAAGCCGAGCGAACGGGCAGGATATGCGCTGGTGGCACTGACAGAGACTAAATAGTATACACCGTCTCGAAAGGTTCCGAATCTCTTGTTTTTTTTTTGTTTGTGGGGGGACTGTGAGTGATGTATAAACAGTATCCTGGATGCAGTGGTTCACGAAGGAGCAATTCCAAATGAAATCGACAAATGACAAAACGTGAGTATTTTTGATTCGAATGAAAGTTTGTATTCCTTTTGGGTTAGTGGAAATGGTTCCCGGAATAAATCGCCACAGAAAACGACTGCAACAGAAACCACCGCTTATAAAATGTGTAGTAGGCTATAAATATTGTGGCGCGGTATTGTATTTCAAAACAAGAATTAACCGGGCAAACGTATCGCCCCAGGCAAACGTAACGCCCCGGGCAGACGTATACCGTCCGACGCTCGCTAGAGCTCGGTCGGACATTGCTAAAGGATCGTATCCTATGTTTCAAACTAACCGGGCAATCAGTGGATCCCAGGTTTGCGTGCGAGACACCGCCGCTTCCGACGGCGGGTCGGCGGTGGACTCGGATTGCGTCATCTTGGCGGCATGGGCCGCCTCGATTCCTTATCCTCGCCAAATGGGGACTTCGTCCCCATTACATTGTCCTCAGAATAAATTTCGAAAAACGAGAACAAGAGAATAAATTTATAATAGAAATGTGAGGCACATGATGTTTTTCCCGCGCCAAATATTTCTAGCCTACTACACTTTTTCTAAGCGGTTGTTTCTGTTGCAGTTGTTTACTGTGGCGATTTATTCCGGTCACCAGTGGAAATATGAGTTTTCCACAGCAATGGGATTTTGTTTTACTCAAGTGTAGCTTTTGAAAAGGGCATATCGATTTTAGTAAGAGAAATCATTGATAATTTATATCTCAAAAACTATGAGTTGTATCGAAATAGTATCTTTGAAAGAGTTATAGAGTATTGATGTTAAAACGTGAAAAAATATACCCTGAGAATTTTTTTTTCTATATTAGCAAAAAAAAACTTCATTTTTCAATATCTCAAATATCAATTTTTTATTTTTTTATTTAATAATAAGCTTTGTGGAACATCGAATTTTTATGAATTTTTGTATGTTAACAATCATTTTTAGCCACAAATCATGAATCCTGATGATGATTTGAAATAAAAAAGTCTTTATCAATCTCTTTCTACTAAATGCGGCCATTCTCGAGATATTTAAAAAAACATATTTCTAATTTATTTCCTTTTTTATAGTAAATAGGTTCTTTCAATATGCTTGTCGTGTTACTCCGTCATGTTCATGAAATTTTATGCATTTGTTTATTATTTTCAACAACTTTTCCAAGTACATCATAATGGTAAAAATATATGTTTAGGAATTACGTTGAAAAACATTTGAAGATATGTGGGTTTTAATAAAAGTTCGTCAAAAATAGTTTTACCATCTTGGATTTTTTTTTCAAATTTTCTACATTACTTCTATTTTATATGAAATATTTTTAAAAAATGTTTGAAAATACATATTTTAGATATTGCAAATTGAAGTTTTTTTTGTAAATAAAAAAAAAGTATTATTTTTTTCTCAGTGTCTATTTTTTCACACTCTAATACAATACTCTATAACTCTTTCCAAGGCACTATTTCGGTACGACTCATAGTTTTTGAGATATAAATTATCAAAGATTTCTCTTACTAAAATCTGCATTTTCAGGACGATTTAATTTGGAATTGCTCGAAGGTCCTGGACGGGCGACGGAAGGCAACAAGGAAAGTTGAAGCCGCTAAACGATTATCATATGCAGCAGCTCTGTTTCAACTTTTGCTTTTGATGATTCGTACTTTTCTGGAAAGGGGATTTATAGCTTGAATTGAACACTGTGAAACAAATCGCGCGCGGCTGCATTTCAAAGGTGACTCTTTACGCGAACCTTCGAACGGGATGGGGGTACTAAATCACATTTATTCTGGTCTGAGAGAGCGAGTGAACGGGCAAAGGAGGGAAAAATATCATCCTCTCTGATGTTTGTTTTACATTTCCAACTTTACCCACTACTCGACGTGGGCTATCTGATTTGATTTGAAAAATCATTATCGCAATTATTCATGAGCTGGGGCTTTTCACAAAGTTAAGGACAGTAACGACGACGACGAAGCGGGAGGGGGTGATGCGGAAAATTCAACTATCCTGGCAGGAGATGAGATGATAAATTTACATCTTGATTCACTGCTGAGTGCTTTATGGAAGCGGTGACTGTGTGACGATGACTTTTTACCTTCCGTCTAATGGCGCCGTCGATTCGGCGAAAGAAGATAGTTTTGTGGATGCTTCATGTTGAACGATAGGGGAAAAATATGTACTTTACCTGCAGAACGGCATGGAAGAACCCTAAAACGTATGCTAATGGTTTGAAGGCCGGGTGGGTGCACGCGTCAAGTGTTTGCTGGCGCAGTTTGAAGAAAGTCGCTCGGAGATTCATTTTCAGTCCGTTCGGCGGTTCGGTAACGACTTTCAACGATTTTTGTAGTATACCGATAGGAAAGGATGGGGTTGCCTCGGTCGTTATCCACAAGCGGAAGTCCGGATGAGGCTTTTGAACAGAGTCGAGCAGTTTTTCCAGCGTTTTGATGAAGCCCAGCAGGAGGTGGCCGTTTTGGAGCATTAACCACAGACCCTGCTCGATGGCTAGATGGAGCAGCGCGAGGGCTTTCTTTTCCTGGCCCTGGCCGAGTGAGATGTGTCTAAATTTGGGCCCACTAAAGCCACATCGGTCTGCTAGCTTCATGAGATCGCTGGTAGGGTCCGAACCGGGGCTCAGAATGAAGACGACAGGCGTGACAGCTGACGACTGTTCGAAGATTGAATCGAAGCTTAGTATAGGTGGGGTTATGAACTCTTCTCCCATGATTGTCGACACGAAATTGTTCACTAGGCGGTAAACCCTGTCTACGCGGAAGCAACGCATAAGCATGAGGTGCTGCGAAAAGAAGATAATTATATTTTTGAATGCTCTAATCTATGGGTAGACTTACGTCGTAGGCGTTCATGTTTTCGGCAAAATTCCCAGGATAGTTTGTGGCATCAATGTCATCCAAATCGTACCACTGTTGAGAATACAACGTTTTTTCAACAGCATTTTCGAATATCAAATTCAATACATACACTCGTCCACTCAGCAATGTTTCTTTCCACATGAGATGGCAGATCTCCAAATTTATCCTGGAAAATCTCAGCCAGCAGCAGCACATCTTGCCATCCTTTATCGCTAATCCACGTGGCCGGACAGGCTCGCTCCGCTTTCTCCAGTGCAATATTACCTTTAATGAAAAATTCAACTTCCGCCTGACTCAGATTACCCCTGCTTTGCTCTAATTTTACAGTTATTTGGAAGGAGAAAAGAAGCTTGTGCTTCTCGAAGAACCCAATGCAACCGTACTCGTACACATTACGCGTTAATGTTATGATGATATTATCCAGTCTCTTTGCAAGAATGTTATCCGGGACGGCCTTCCGCAAGGAGTATACGAACACCTCCAGATAGGAACCTAACGAATATTGGTACATCGGATTTACGACAGACATTTCCGAGAGTACGAAGTAAAGTATTGCCCCACGTTGAGCCGCTAGACGGTACTCGTTGCGGAGATGTTCAATGTCAACCGAGGTCTCCTCGGCGAGTTGGATTTTCTGGGAAACTTCAGCAGCCTTCTCTTTAGTATTTTCCAGGGTATTCACCAGCTCCACATTGTCCAGCATGTTCCCGGTGGAAGTAGCCAGCTCACGCAGCAGAGAATCTTCCAGGTTTTTCAGCAGTACCTTGTTTGCACTTGTTTCCGCGATCAGGCTTTCGCGACGTTCCTCCAGGTCGGGACGTTCCGCGCGGACTACCACACTCAGCAGTTGATCTTCGAGACCGCTCATCGTCACTGTGTAGTTAATGATGAGGGCTTTAGCGTACACGGCAGGATCGAAGTTTGGATTCGCCAGCTTGGTGGTGAGATACATGCGGAAGTTGGAATCCACGTCCACCTCCTTGTCCCCCAGCAGCACGAACTGCCGACCGGCTTGGCCTGAAAAGAGCAACCGGTTGCTTAGCAGGGTTGTCTAGACGTATCTATAAATAAAACTGCTAGACCAAATGTGTTGCTAAGCGTGAAACCCGAAGAAGGAATCGTCCGATTTGAGCCATCTTTATTTTGATGAATTCGTCTCTGCTCGTAGATTAATGTAATGGAGAGAAAAATCGGACAATTTTCTGAAAATTGAAGGGCGGTCGGAACATTCGGAAAATTGATTTCCCATATGTTTTAAAATTACATCATCAGCGTTGTCCATTCGATATTTGCGCTTTTGAATTTGATCTTTGTTTGAAAGTGGAAATGGATTTCCAGGTGAAATAACGCAATCCTATATCCTTTATCTTCTATATCTATATAATTAAAAATGGAAGGCCAAATGTGTTGCTAAGCGCAAAATCCGAAGAAGGAAAGGTCACTTTTGAGCCGTCTTCATTTTGTTGTAATTGTCGTTTTCTGCCCATACAACAATGTTATAACGAGAAAAAGTACGCCGGGTCAGCTAGTTAATAATAATAATACTTGGGCGTAGTGCACAAATTACGTAACTAGATTTATGACCCCCTCTCCCTCTTACGTAACGCAATTCTTATCTCTAATAGACAGAAAGTAACACAACGTCGACCGCTTCCCCTCGTCACTTCTCGCGTTGCGTAATTTGTGCACGACGCCTTGTGTGATTTTATTGGTATGAAAATTCTAGGATTTCAAAATATAAAAACGGAGAGTCTATCAAAAACTATCAATAAAAAAATACTTTTCCGTGTCAAATATATACACTTTCTAATGGAGTAAGTAAAACATTTTATTTACAATTAGTGAAAACACCAAACCATCGCCCGGATTGACGGCCAGGAAGGTTTCGCAGTGTGTTTGGTGGGATTGGAAGGGAATCATCCACTATGAGCTGCTCAACTTTAGCCAGACCCTCAACTCGGTTCTCTACTGTGAGCAGCTTGACCGTTTGAAGCAGGCGATTGACCAAAAGAGGCCAGAAATGATCAATAGGAATGGTGTTGTTTTCTACCAGGACAACGCTCGGCCTCACACATCTTTGATGACCCGCCAGAAGCTACGGGAGCTTGAATGGGATGTCCTATTGCACCCACCGTGTAGTCCGGACCTGGCTCCAAGTGATTATCATATCCTTCGGTCCATGCAAAACGCTCTCGGTGATACTGAGTTGGCCTCAAAAGAGGCTTGTGAAAACTGGTTGCCTGAGTTTTTTGCAAATAAGGAGGGGGGTTTATAAGGGGGGATAATGAAGTTGCCTTCTAAATGGCAACAAGTTTACGAACAAAACGGCGCATATTTGACTTAAATAGGATACTTTTTTTTTAGTATGTTAAATAAAGCGTCAAATTTCGATCAGAAATACGACATTTCTTTTTCCCAAACCAAATAAAAGAGGTTATAGGCTATGGTTATAGAAATTAATCTGCAATGACGGCACGCTTTCGAGACTTATGGGAATCGTGATATGCAAACACTTTTAAAACTAACTACTTTCAACAATTTATTCATTTATCACTAATCACACGGCACCACCGGTGCTCCACAAGAACTGCACAGCGAAAAAGAGGGCGAGCCATGCGCTCGCGGCCCTCTTATGACCGCATACTGCTGACGCTGCACGCTCCACGTTGTCGACCGTAGGTTGGCGGACCCGAGTGGCGTGATGTACCAAACGGTTCCGTAACGGCTTCCCCCTTAGCTGAAAGACGTCCTCGGCTTTCGTCTACTGCTGAAGTATCAGCGGTACCTCTCTGGACTCGGGATGGGCCTCGGTTGATGCGATGGTATCCTGTTCGATGACTTCTGGTTTGCTGTTGGTAAGGAGTGTCTTCCAGGCGGCGAATTTCAAAACGATGATTATGGATGAACCCAGTATGCAGATTAGTAAAGTTGATGAGATTACGGATGCTATCCATCCCAGGAAATGAAGTTTCCAATGGAGGTTTTCGGCTGTCAGGTTAAGGTGTGTGATATGGTTACGCTGTTCCATATGTAACTCCTGTAAATGTTCCAACGGAATGTGGTTAAACAGTTTGGTTGGATTTACCTTCAATCCCGTGGTAGGTATGAACGGCTGTATCTCCATGTTTGTGTTGACATATTCCTCGTCATCCAATTTCAGTGTACAGTTTGAGTATTGGATTAGGAACGACCCCTGTAGAGTGCGTTGGGTGACTGAACAGTTTGACGAAAGTGTTACATTGATTGCATTGACGACTATATTGCCATCATTGATTTTCCGAATAGTTTTGTTTCCGTAGGTGCGTTCTATGGGACACTCTGCTGTATTTCCGGAGACCAATTGTTGCATACAACCCGTCAAAGGTTCTAGATCCGTTGAGGAACATATAAACATGGCGTTGGCTTTGGAACAAGCGCTTTTTAACATGAATGATTTCTGTCCTTTCAAATAAAACTGTGTTTGTAGGTGGACTCTGTGGCGATCTACAATGACTGGTTCAATGAAGTTGAGGGTGTACTGTACATTTTTGATCCTGGGTATCTTCAGTATGTACATGAAAATTTCGTTGTTTAATACTGCGTAGGCATTGGCAGTACTAAGTATGCTATCGACCGAGTTAAGCCCGAAACCGTCATTAATGAGGGAATGATGAATGGTTTCCAATTCGTCGAGGTGAATGATGCGGCTGCTTGGGATACTCCGTCTCGCTAGTGTGATCCCCTCTTCGATTATGTCTAAGTAGTATAATAGCTCATCAATTTTGAATATTAATTCTAATACATCAAAGCCCTCTAAGGAATGTATTACATTTTCCTCATTTTCCAGTATGACGTTAATTGCTTTTGTAATGTTGCTCATTCGTGAATCGAAAGCACTATTGATTCTTATTTGCTTGTTATTCTCGCTAATTAATGAATTTAATGACGAATTTATAATCTTAAGGTCGTCTGCATCAGGGCTTCCCGATACGTATTTCCAGGCCTTTCCGAGAGATTCCCATCGTTTTCTCCTACGTAGTGGTTTTATTCGGTTGTAACTCAAGTTTATTTTGTCTAATTTTGCTTTAACTATTGACTTAAAAGGCGTTTGATTCGACAATCTCTCCATAGAAACGGCGTTAAAGTTTTCTACAATTGTTCCAATTGAGGTCAAGTTTATGGGGTGCACAATCCGCAGAGAACTAGTGCTTATTTTAGCGGGTCCTAACGGAACTATAATGATCGGACTCTGATCCAGGGTATGAATTCTCAAGTCTGAAGTGGCCATCCCTACCAGCGTAAGGAGCCACAGTATTCTGCAAGAAAATATAAAGTGTTGTTTTAGTTAGCTCTTTTCATATCTAATTTGTGAATTTTGATAGCCTTTTCATCTGTTACAGTTTTGCTGGTTTGACTTTGGATTTTAATTGGCCTAAATCTATTGGTGTAAGGAGTCGGCTTTCCTTTCCCTTTAACTAAAGCTTCACTGATGGTGAGGTTTTCATATTCTTTATTGTTTTGACTTTCATTTTTCTGATTGTGTATCCTCGCTTCTAACGCAATATTTTCCCTGGCAGTTAGTATTATTTTTGCTTTCTGTGTATTTATATCCTCCGGGTTCAATGAATGAGAATTTCCAAAAATTATATCCCTAGGTCTTAATTTCGTAGTTGAATGTTTGGTATCGTTATATAGGGCAGTTACTATGGAGAGACCTTCGTATAAGGTTAGTTCTTCAAGTTTTCTCCTGTTTGACATGTACATTTCTAAAAACGTGTTGTGGTATCTTTTCGACAATGCCATTGCTGTTACTAGTACTGGCAAAGTGTATATCAATATTTTGATTTTGGAGAAAGGTTTTGAATTTTGAGCTTCTGAAAGATGTGGCTTGATCACATGTTATAGTTTTTGGTAGGCCGAAAATTTTAAAGTATTTTGTAATTACTTCGATCAGCTCATCCGCCGTTTCATTCTGGATTTTGAAAATTTGGGCAAATTTGGAAAATGCGTCAACAAGGGTAAGGAATTTTTCACCCTCCTTGACGTATACGTCAATGAAAATGTTCTCTAATGGTTTGTCGTATGCTCTTCGAGTTATTGGAATTTTGAAGGGACGTCGTTCGTATTTCGCGAACTTGCAGTCCTCACAATTTTTTGCGAATGATTTGATCTTCGTAATCATATCGGGGAAGAAAACTGACTGACGAATCTCCTCGTATGTGAGCTTCCAACTTCTGTGGTTAAAATTATGGCTCTTACGAATAAATTCCTCTTGATCAGTTTTAGAAATAAGATCAGGGAGTTTTAGATTGCAAAATTGTACTTTCATGCCTTTGAATTGATCTTTCATTATTTTAGAACACAATTGTGCAATCTCTAGGGGAGCGAATATACCATTGGATATGGTCGGGGAAAGATAACTTTTAAGAATGTTTCGGATTTCATCTTCGGAATATTCTCCACGGTTGAAAGTATGCCTGCTGTAACCTGAAAATATAGAATAAAATATGTGAGCCGATTTTCTAGGATCGTTTGACACATTAATTATCAGCTGATTCTTAAACTTGTTAATTATTTCTGGTCCATATATCGGGTCATTTTCATAAAGCTCGTTTTGCAAAACGGTTTGAATATTTAGTTCAGATTCGTCAGCTCGTGGTATCCGGGATAAACCATCGGCCACTACATTTTGTTTTCCTTTTTTGTAAACCAACTGGAAATCGAATTGCTCCAGGTATAGCCGTTGGCGAGTCACTCGTCCTGTAGCATCTGTTAACTTGATTTCCTTAGTAAGAGGCTCATGATCTGTGTATATGGTAAACTGCCTACCATACAGATATGGCCGGAACTTTTTAGCTGCAAAATAGATAGCTAACAGTTCCTTGGCGGTGGCAGAATATTTCTCTTCCGCCTTTGTCAATGTTCTTGATAGATAGGCAATGGGTTTTTCACCTCCATTCACTATCTGTGTGAGGACCGCCCCGATCGCAAAGTTTGACGCGTCCGTAGTCAAAACGAACGGCTCGTCAAAATTGGGGTAGTGCAATAAGAGATCCGAACTCATTATATTTTTCAATTCAGTAAAGGCTTTTTCATATTCCGGAGTAATTTCTATGGATTTGGTTTTTCCACGAAGCACACTTGTCATCGGCTTTGCGATTTTAGCAAAGTCGGGAATGAATCTTCTATAGTATGAAATTGTTCCAAGGAAGGATTTTAGTTCCTTCGGGGTTTTCGGAAGAGGCCAGTTTTTCACTGCTTCAACCTTCTTGAGATTAGGTTTAACCCCTTCCGTAGTAACCACGTGACCGAGGAATTCAACTTCTTTACGAAGGAATTCCGACTTGTCACACTGAACTCTAAGGTTTGCTTCCTTTAGAGTTTTTAAAACCTTTTGAATGTCTTTCATGTGCTCTTCCAAAGAGCTGGAAAAAATTATGATGTCGTCCATATAGACGAAACATCTAATACCTAAATGTTTCCGTAATACCGAATCCATCAGGCGTTGGAATGTTGCGGGCGCATTCTTCAATCCGAACGGCATCCGCACAAATTCGTATTTCCCATGATCGACGTTAAACGCCGTTTTTGGGATGTCAGCTGGGTCTACCTCTATTTGGTGGAACCCGCTGGCCAGGTCGAGCACAGAGAAATACTGCGCATTTCCTAGACGATCCAAAATTTCGCTGATTTCCGGTATTGGATACCGATCAGACGGTGTGATTTTATTTAATTTTCTGTAATCTACCACTATGCGGTACTTTTTCGCACCTGAGTTGTCGACCTTCTTAGGTACGACCCAAATAGGAGAAGTCCAGGCAGATGAAGACTCTCTAATAATGCCTGTATCCAACATCTTTTGGATTTGTTCACTCACTATTTCTCTTAGATGGTACGGATATTTATATGTCTTTTGGTGTATTGGCTTGTTATCGGTGGTCTCTATTCTATGCTTTACTTGATGTGTAAAGGCAAGTTTTTGACCTTCCTGGAAGAAGATGCTTTTGAATGGCTGTAAGGTCTTTGCAAGAAGTTTGACCTCCTCTTTATTTAGATGATCCGCAGGGAAATTCAAATTCTCTTTTGGATTATCGGTTTTTATAAGAAAGTCTTTATTTTCGAATGGTTTCGACAATATAGGCTTCGGTAGGCCTTTTGAATGTACATGAACCATCGCACTATTATTCTTTGCCAAGTAAAGTCCCGGTTGGACTGAAACATTTGCAGTAATGTTAAGCTCATCTTCGATTAGAAACGTTCCATCTTGTAAAGTTGGAATTTTCATGAAAGTTTCGAAATTTTCGTGAAAATTCATGGAAGAAGGGAAATACCGGTAAAATTGGTACGTAGATTTCCCAATAATCAACTCGTGTTTATCTGTATTGATCACGGCTTTCAAGGCTGCTAAGTTTTCGTACCCTATGAGCCCGTCAAAAAATTTATGAAATTTAAACACATGAAATGGTAGTGCTCTGTTGACATCTTTCGGAAAAAGATTCGCGTGCACCACTTTATCCAAAATAAATTTTCCATTTTTGTTCGTGACGATGGCTGGCTGATCAGTCACTTTTGCGTTTGCCACATGTTCTGGATTCATATACGATTTGTTCGCACCTGTGTCTATCAAGAATTTTAAGATTCCCTTGTTAGATCGGTAGCGAATGTAAGGAATGAAATTGTTCAAGTTATTGTCTGGTCTTCCTCTCCTCTGTGAAAATTTACTTCGCGTGTATTTTGCATTTCGCACTCGGTCGCGTTATTGTCATCATCGTCATCATCATCATCACTATCCACGTCAACCTCGTTGGTGTTATGTTCCACGCGCGGTTTAAATTGCTGAATCGGTCGTTTGAATGCAGTTTTTGCGTTCGTTTCTTTGGCATATGCTCTGTAAGAGCTGTTGCTGTTGTTGTTATTATTATAGCCACCAGAACCACTGCTACTAGGGTTACTGTGCTGTTTGAAAATTTGTTTTGCGGGTTTCGTTCTACTTTCCGCGTTTTGATTAGTGCATACAGCCTGGTATGCCTCTTCTAAAGATTTTGGTTTCGATTGCCTGATAATGGAGGCCAGGGGCTCTCCGATGTTGTCCAAATATCGTGTGATTGTTATCACATCAACTACCTCTCGAGCCGATAACGGGTTCGAGGATAGATTGGCTTTTAGCCTAGTGTTAATTTCTTTGATTTCATTAAAGAATCTCAAATGATTCTTATCTCCTTTCTTCAAATGGAACATCGCCGACAAATTAGTGGCGAAGTCCTTCTGGTCCCCATATTGTTCGATGAGAACCGATTTGATACCGTGAATGGTATCGGGATCACCATTTGCGCATAATATCACGCGAGCGTCCCCTTTGATTTTATTTTTTATTGCCCGCAAATATATCGAGCTAAGCGAGTCGGGTTGCCCGTTCTCGCTTTTTATTTTAAACATTTCGTAAAGCTCGTTGACTTCCTTGAGCCAACTTGCCAATTCCTTTTTATTTCCGGAAAATTCCGACATATTTTTAATAGGGTCGGGGATGGCATATTTGTTGCCCTCCCTGGCCACTACCAATGCTCGGAGCTGTTCAAGCTCTGTTTTGAGTGCTTCAAGTTCACTGGCTCTTGTTTCCGGCATGATTGATAATAGAGTTTTAGATGTTGAGAAGTAATTCACTTACGGTTGTGTTTGCAGCATCCGGGTGATCCTTCGACGGCTGGTTACTCGTGCGGCGGGATCTTCCACTATTTTAACACCTCACGATCCCACTTCTGACACCACTTATGGGAATCGTGATATGCAAACACTTTTAAAACTAACTACTTTCAACAATTTATTCATTTATCACTAATCACACGGCACCACCGGTGCTCCACAAGAACTGCACAGCGAAAAAGAGGGCGAGCCATGCGCTCGCGGCCCTCTTATGACCGCATACTGCTGACGCTGCACGCTCCACGTTGTCGACCGTAGGTTGGCGGACCCGAGTGGCGTGATGTACCAAACGGTTCCGTGACATTTTTTCGTTTCTGAGCTATGATTTTTTCAAGATTAACCGATCGTCCGAAAAATCATTTTTCCCACTTATCCACAAATAACTTTTTTGATAAAATCTTAACCATCTTAACCTTAAATCTTAAAGTCTTCTTTGAAGAAATATTACAAATTGGATTCTTGTCGCATAGATATAGTCTAGTCGCATGTCGATCATCTTTATCGGTTCAGTTCAGTCGTTTTTTTTTGTAGTACAAGGTAAACCGTTTGGTTTTGGGTGCCAATGAAAATGGTCATCTCGATTCCTCACGGAAATTCCTGCGGAATGTGGATTTGCACGATGAAATATCCTATGCAAAATATCATCTCAATCGGACTTCATTTACTAGTGCCGAAAACGTCAACATTTTAATTTTTTGAAAACCGAAAAATGACCTATGTACAAGAAACCGGGATTATAAGAAAATATATGTTTGATGCCAAATGTTTTAAAATTGCATGAATCATCGAGATTTACGGTTATCTCAAAAACAAACAAAAAATATCCAAAATCGACTTTTCAGACGGAAAAACGACCTAGTGCCAAAAAATTTGACACAATTTTTTTTTGACATCAATCTTTTTCATGTACTCCTCTGTAAAAAGACAATTTTTGACAATTTTTTTTTAGATGTCTGTAGATCTCGACGTTTTATGCAATTTGAAGATATTTGGCATCAAACTTTTTTCTTTAAAACACCGATTTCATGTTTAGTCTCCGCGATGACGAATGTGCAGTGTCGTCATCTGAAGATGACATTCTTTTTTACAAGGCAAATTACTCTATCAGATTAACAGGCTCAAAGTTTCCAACATCGGAACATAAAACTCAGTGCCGTCAACGCGAATTGGCCATGGTGCGGTACGCGGTTGCTCGCGTTTTTTCGGATCAGTTCGTCCGATCGTTCGATCACCAGTGAGAGCCGAATTCAAATATTACGTTGGCACCAGCGGATCAGTTCGCTGTTATCCGGCGTCAAGAGTGGCTCGGTATCGGTCGTTGTGCGGTACGGTTGCACGCGTTTATTTTCTAACACAGTTATTTTCTGTCGCGGCTAAATGGAGTGATTATGTCGAATCTGTGCACCAACGACTCGTGATCACCGGGTGCGAGCAGCGTTTAAATGTTTCTGCAGTGCACAGTTTATTATAAAATTGTAGTGCTGCGTTATGTGGAAACATGTGTTTGGAAGCGTGGTGAAGGTTCCCACATGTATAATAAGGGGAAGCACGTGTTATCACAGTTCCGTGAATATATCAGTTTCGTGTTGCGCATTTGTGCTGATCACCAGTGTAAGCAACTATCAGAATGCGTCGGTTTCATGATTATATATATGTTTTGTGCTGCGTGAAAAAATTTGTAGGAAAAGTGGTAGTTTTTTTCCTCCCTCATGTGCAATCAGCAGAAGCACGTGCTGTGAAAAATGGCGTATCGAAAGTGAATAGAGAAAAGCAGAGAAAAAAGTGTGAGTGAGTGAGGGATGGATAAGTGAGAAATGGAGATAGGTGAGAAAGAAATGAGAGACCGATCACGCGATCACGTGAGTGGGAAATCCACGAAAGATAGGAACGAACGCGTCACTCAGCAGATCAGCCACGAAGGTAAGTTTACTTGTACTGTACTTGTACTTGTACAATAAAAGCATTTCATTTCAGTCACGTGGTCTTGAGCCGAATGCTGTTGCGCTGTGAAACTAGGATCATTGCGTCATATTTTAGAGAATATTATAACCTTCATTATTATTTGTCATATTCATGTCTGGGTGAATATTATGAATTTCATAAGTGCACGTGTATTAAGGAAGTAGTGTACATTGTAGAGAAATTCGGGACAAAATATGTGATTGTGAAATCGAACATACCTGGAAAAAGGAAAAACTTAACGTTTGCAAAATACTGCTTTGTATTCGAAAGAAGCTGTCCAACTTGTCCAACATTTAATCTGTTCTGTTTCAGATTTTTCAGTCTACAATATGATCTATCATTTGACAATTCAACTACTTGTTTAGTCTTTTTTAAAACAAAAGCGACAATCTTTGCAAAACAACTTTTCGTGCCTTACGAGCAGATGTATGACTTTATTGAAAGCATATTTGGAACGCCGAAGAGCTATTTTTTTGACAATTTCATGCCAATTCGTCTTATGAGTTGGTAGCATCATCTCAGATTGAAACGTTGTAGGTGTAAATACATTGGTTATGCAAGCAATGACTACTTTTTGAATAGGGCCAATTTTCTCACTCAAAAACTATATTACCTACAACATATAGGTAAATTTAAAAAAAAAAAAAATTCAAACTACGCTAAAAAATCATTTTTAATAATTGAAATTCATTTTCTTCAAAAAAATTTTTTTTTCAAAAAGTATAAAAAAATTTTAGAGATTCAGTACTACTCTCATTCATATTTAAAGTGATCCTACACCTTTTATAAATATGTGTGATTTTTTCAGAATTTTAGCAGTATTGCACGGTACAAAAAATATATATTTCCAAATTTAGATTTTTTTCAGAATTTTAAGACTTAGTACTGGTTTAATTTATATTCAGATATGTTCGTATGAGTTTTTTGATTTTTGTGATTTTTCAGAAAATTTCGATAACTGCACGGTACGAAAACATCTAACGAGTTTCTAATAATATTTTTTTTATTTTCATTTTTTTCTATATTCTTAAAAGTGCCCCAAACCTTATAATTGGAGCTATTTCTACAATTCGTCACGGTACACCATTGTAAACGCTTTTTTATTATTTTCTGAAATTTTCATTCCCATGTCTATTAAGAACGGGGGAAAAAGAAGAAAATACGTTTTTCACGATAGCTCAGAAAAATTACCTAATTGTCTAATTTGGTACCCTATACAATATTTTCTATAGCTCTGAAAATAATTTTTGGGGCACTTTTTACAAATACATGAATACAATATTCAGGAAAATAAAGAAAAATGTTGGAAAATTTAAAAAAAAAAATTAGAAAAAAAATATGATATTTTAGTAATGTGCTTCTAGGAATTTTCTGAAAAAAAAATTTACAAATATCAAGAAAAACATACGAACACATTTGAATATAGATCTAACCAGTACTGGGTCTCAAAATTTTCATAAAAATAAAATTGGGGATATATATCTTTTGTGCCGCGTAAGACTGTTAAAAATCCGATCAAAATCCCACATATCTAGAAAAAACGTAGAAGTACATTTAAGTATAAATTAAAGTAGTACTGAATCTCTAAATGTCCCAAATTTTTATTTCAATATTTCATTATTTTTTTTAGTACTACAATTTATGATGAGTAAAAAAAACATTGATAATTTTTCTCGATAAACCATAGCAAGATGCACTTTCAATATTTTTTTTTCAAATTTTTGTCTCGAAGTTATTGAAGGTATGCAGAAAATTGGTAGTACGTAGAATGTACGTTTTTCACCATAGATCCTATAGTGCACCACATGGGGTTCATGGCGATAGGGTTATAAAATAGTCAAAATTTCTTATTTGGCACTCTATGCAATATTTTCCCGGTGATTTGGTTTGGGGCACTTTTTACTTCCTTACCCAGCTAGGCCCTTTTGACTGAAAAAGTATAAGACCTATAAAATTTTGATCAACGAATGATGTATAAAAGATTGTTTAATCTCTCATCAAATAATATATAAAACAAATAATAAATAATAAAACAAATTTATAATAACTAATTTTATTGAAAAAAAATTATTTATTTTTTTATTTAAAATTAAAATTCATTTTTTCTAAAACCATTTTTTTAATTCTGTACGAGTTATATGACTAGTCCATACAATTGCCAACAAGTCACTCATGCATCGGAAGAAGGCGACTGTTACAGTGAAAGAGTTTTTCTGACATCCTAAAATTTTTTGCATGTTCTCTTTGAAAAATTACTATCAATGATCTACTTGTATCATTTTTGTGTGAATATTATCACGATTGACATGTTCTGCAATGCTAATGCGAAAATTTATACACAAAAATGCTACGAGTAAAACATAATTTTTTTCAGGAGTCTCCACACAAAGATCTAGAAAAATATAAAAGAAATAAAGTTGACGTCTCCCACAAAACTCCATATTTTAATATGGTCTAAAACATTGTCTAATACACTATATCGCTCTCTTGACTTTGAATACATTTTGGATTAGTTGTAATTTTTTTAAAAGAAAACATAAAAAGTTTTTGTTAGAAAAACGTTTTCCCTGTAAAAATGTCCCTCTTCCAATGTATCACTTGTTGGTAATTGTATGGGCTATTCATATATTTTTTTGAGAATTTAAAAAAAAATTTCAAGAAAAATAAATTTTTATTTTTAAAATTATAATTTTTTTAGAGCATTAAAAAAATTGACATGCTTTCATGAAAATTCAAACAATTTCCTACATTTTATTCTTTGACCATTTTTTTTGTAAACAAAAAAAATTTGGCCTTTGTTAAAAAGTAGTCTAATTATTTTTTGGAGGTCTCAAGTAGGCAAGGTTATTTAAATATCTAGTGTCTTTACACTCACAAAGCTTCACTGCAATCTGAGATGGTGCTGCCAATTAAATCAAAATTCTACTTATTTATGTTTGCGTTTACTTATCGAACCATGGGGCATATATTTACGATCTACGGGTATCAAATACCAACAATGTAATCCCTTGCCTAGACCAAACACGTTTTATGCAAGCTTTATAACTCTGAGTCTGTCTAATTGGTGGTCTGGGGATCTGAATATATGCATCTATGAGAAAATGTTAGCTCTGTGAATGTGAGTTGTGTTTCGCGAAGAATATTTTTTGTTGAATATTTAAAATATCAGGTCATTCACACATTTGTTGGATAACAAAACAAAAGCACCAATCAGATCGTACTTACTTTTGATGTTCTTCTCCAAAATATTGTCGATCACGGGATCGATGTAGTCATCCACATCCTTAAACAGCACCGGCGAACCGTACTTGATCGCCATCTCCAGCTGCCTCAGGAAATCCTTATCGTTGAAGGTCAATATCTTCAACATGTTCGGCGTTTCGCGCTTAACAATCCACTGCAGTGCCTGCTGCTGGGGATCGATGCAAAGCGGAAACCGAGACGCCCTGGTGGTCAGAATGCCGTTCTGGACCGATAACTCGTCCGGTGGAAGACCCTCCGAAGCCCATGTAGCCATTTCGAGATCGCTGCTTAGACTGGAGTTGATGCGGAATGGCTGTCCGTACGGAATTTCCCGTTCATCAACATCCAGCAGCCAATCGTCGAAGATTATCGAGTTGCGGAATTCCCACGAGAACGGACCCGTGTAGGCGAGGAACGATGCCGACAGGAGACATGTTCCCACCACCTTGGTCTTATCCTCTCGGAGATTCTCCAAATCTACCTTCCAGCGATCCCTCTCGGAGCTTAGTCCGGAAATAAGCTTATCCGCCGCGAGCAGCCGCCGCTCGGCTTGCTCCATCATCTCCTGCAGCATTTGCTTCTCCTTTATGGCCGTCGCGTACTTGTTGTTCAGTTCATCCAGCTCTGAAACGAGCTTGTTGATCTCTTTGGTCAGCTTGTTCAGGAGCTTGATTTGACTGTCGAGCTCTGCCTCCAGGAATGCGACACGATCTTTTTTGGGTTTCACCTCGCGGTACACATCGCAGTACCCAAGAACCGCCCGAACAAACTTGAGCAGACCAAAGCCGGCTTTGGAAATAGTTTGCATGTCGTCCAGTTTTTGGGATTTCTGTGAATGTGAACATTTTAGCTTACGCGGTGTAAAAACGAGTCGGACCAACCTTCATGTGTGCCCTAACGTTGGCAACCTGTTTCTGTGAAATCTGATCACAGTCTAGCTCCTGCAGGCTGCGCAAGAAGTTACCCTCGGACATCATCCCTTTGGCGGTTTTCCAGGAGATTTCCTTGAAGCCCTTGATGATGGCCACACACTCGCAAACCACCTGCACTGGCTCTGGTGGGGTAGCGAAGCTGCGAATTTCCGTAATGTCGGACTTGTCCAGATCGGAAAGCGCGAGCCGTGCGACCTCTAGAGCGGGCAGTGCAGCGGCCAGTGCCTCCTCTGCTTCGGCCTTCTCGACGGTGATGATCTTCTTCTGCTGCTCCACCTCGATAGATTTCTCCGAGGCTTCCGCCTTTTTGGAGTTGGCTTTTTCCGTCGCTGAATAAGTTATAGGGAGGAGAGAAATAAAAGAAAAAAATAGCAAACATTCCATGAAAGAGGGAGTTCGTTAAACCGAGCTGCACTATTGTTAAATAACGGTCGGGAAAATTGTTTGGTCAGGGAAAAGAAATCAAGAGAAAAAAGGCACATGTGGCATATGGTGTAGCGTGCCGTTGCCGGTCAACCTACACGTTTCGATGCCGTCCAGCATTTGCTCGCATCGGAGGGCCGCCTCGACGACGTTCTTCCGTTGCTCCTCCACGATGATGCTCAACTGATCAATCTGAAGTGAGGCTTCATTAATTTTCTCAATTCCATCCGATAATCGGGAGCACTGTTGCATGATGAAATTATCTTTCTCCTCTGTTGAAGCGTGACAAATTGAAAATGAAAGATGTACATCGATTCGGGTTTTCGTCTTTGGTGGGTTATTTATATATGGTGAGGAGTTTTTTGGTCCGATGCCACTCTGTGGCATGTTATGTGTGTAGTAGCATTTTCGGATGGAAGGCCCATCGCCAAAATGGAAGGAAGCAGTAAAAAAAACACTGCGAGACGGAAACAGGAATGAATCGAAGGATGGTAGCGTGCAGGAAAAATCAGGCGGAAAATTAGGACGTGAGATAATAACATATCACTCCTAATATGTTACGCCGTTGGAGCTGCTGTTGATGGGGTAGATGGATGGATTGATGTTTTATGGGCCGCTAGGTGATGTTTGCACAAATTTATCACAGCAGAGAAAAAGATTATGGCGGTGATAACTGATTTCCGATTTGTCATGAACGAACCGCAGTCATGCTGTTACGGTAACTAATATTGATACTTTCGTCTGCTCCTCACGTGACTGTGATAATTTCAACAATAACTCAAAGTGTGATCATGATACAGATTATCTAACGATGTTTATTATTCACTTCTCTGGGTTTCCTTCCGGGTCAATGTTCGTCTCAGAAGATGGGTTAGGGAATATATCATGCGTTGTGGAAGTTATGGAACGTTAAACAATCCGATAAACATGTTGATGGCGGAAAGAGGTTTTGGGCTACTGTCGTGAGAATAGTGAAAGTAAGTCTCATTTGTGCATTTTCAAAAATAAAAATGAAACATGGTTGTTCGACAAGTGAAGCAAACGATTTTTGTTAAAGAGCAATCCATAGTCCAATTTTTCCGAAATCAACAAATTTTGAACCGATCCACTCTCCTTTTAAAACCTTGTTTAACATTTTCAATTTTTAGATTTTCATTTTACACTCTATACAATAGTGCCAATGAGTGAATGGAAAAAAAGCGATCTTCGAATTTTCGAACGGGACTTCCAAAAATAAAGTTGAAAATGAAGTTGATTCCCGCGAGAAAATACTCTATCCAAAATTTCAGCTCAATCGGACTTATTTGATTAGCGTCGCAAGGACGTCATAGTGTGAGTTTTTTTAAAACCGAAAATTCACCCAAATATAGGGTTGGGGAAAAAGAAATGTTTAAGTCAAATATGCGCCGTTTTGTTCGCAAACTTGTTGCCATTTAGAAGGTAACTTCATTATCCCCACCCCCCTTATAAAACCCCCCCTCCTTATTTGCAAAACACTCAGACAGCCAGTTTTCGCAAGCCTCTTTTGAGGCCAAATTAGTATCACCAAGAGCATTTTGCATGGTCCGGAAGAGATGATAATCACTTGGAGCCAGGTCCCGACTATACGGTGGGTGCGATAGGACATCCCATCCGAGCTCCCGTAGCTTCTGGCGGGTCATCAAAGATGTGTGAGGCCGAGCGTTGTCCTGGTAGAAAACAACACCATTCCTATTGATCATTTCTGGCCTCTTTTGGTTAATCGCCTGCTTCAAACGTACAAGCTGTTCACAGTAGAGAACCGAGTTGAGGGTCTGGCCATAGTTGAGCAGCTCATAGTGGATGATTCCCTTCCAGTAACCATCTTCTTCAAAAGTGGGTCGATTTCGTTCCGTTTCAGCAGTGCATCGCAGGCGTTGATTCGGTCTAAAAGATTTTTTTGCGTCAACTCGTGTGGCACCCATACATCCAGATTTTTTGGAATCCAATCTTCTGCAAATGGTTCCAAACGGTTTTATGGTCTATACCCAGTTCCTTGTCAATCGAGCGAGTGCTCACATGCCGGTCTACTTGGACGATTTCAACGATTTTATCGGTTTCACGACGATTGGCCTACCAGTACGGGGTGTATCTTCGACAGCCACTACACCAGAACGAAATCGATCAAACCAACGCTGTGCTGTGATAATCGTTACAGTATCGGGTCCATAAACTACACGATTTTTTTCGGCTGCAATGAAGAGTTTTACCTCGCAGGTAGTAAAAACGAAAAATATGACGAATTTCTTGCTTGGTGGACTCCATCTTTGACGCGCTATAACTTGAGACTGAAAAGGACAATCACAACACTGTCAAAACAGCACTTGCAGCACAGATTGTCTTTAAATAGCCGTATAGTATGACCCGATGCGATAAGTACAACACAAGATATGTTCAAATGTTGTCATATATTGATAATATACGACATTTCTTTTTCCCGAACCCAATACAATACATGAAATCGGGTAAAAAAAATGAAACATTGACGTCTTTGCGACAATAGTAAATAATTCTGAATGAGCTGGAAATCTGAGCATAGGATATTTTTTCTCGGCCGAGAGGTTAACGTCACACCTAACACGGTGGGACTTCGGGTTCGATTCTGTCCTGGTCGGGGAAGTTTTTAATCAAAGAAAATTCCACTGACTTGCACTGTGGTTATGCGTATTTTAGAGCTTGCCACTCAGAATGCATTCAAGCGGTGTTATTTGGCCTAGAAATCTCATCTAAGTACCAATAAAAAGAACGCAAGTAATACTATGTTAAGGCGGAGAAGTTCCTCTAGTAACGTTTGTGCCATTCAAGAAGAAGTAGATTTTTTCCAGGGATCAAATTTTTTCAAGAAGCTCCGTTCGAAAATTCGAGATGACCGTTTTCATTGACACTTTATCCTATGAAAACAAATAGTCGAGGTAATCTATGAGTTTGCAGCTCGCAAATCAAAATTGTGAAATAAATATATTTTTCAATGATTGCTATGCTTGCTAAAAACGCCAATTGGAAATTTACATACTCCTGCATTCAAGGTAGACTCATTCCGAGACGACGTGACTGGACTAACGTTAATCATTTCGAATTGACAAATGGCCTGATTATGTTTACTATAGAGGAATTTCATGCCAATAAAATTTTAATCAAAAAATAAAATGTGGAAAATTGTTGAAATTTTCATGAAAAATACCAAAAATTTAATTCAAACAAAACACTAACAAAACAAATATCTTAGAAATTGAAATTTTTTTTTTCGAAAATGTATCAACGTTTTCCCTTTTTTTCAAAAACACATAGCTTTTGCTACTAGCTACTGGATCAATTCAGATGATCGACATATAAAGTTGAAGCCAATGATTCTTCTTTGAAAAAAAAATAAAATTGCCTCTCTGATTTATGTAAAAAACTTCAGCTTCCAAAAGAATCATACAAAAATATAGCGCTCTCTATCTTTACAAAGAAAACTTTAAAAAATACCGCCAATTATTACGAAAATAAAATTCTTTTTTTTTCGAAAGCGCAATATTTTTTTTCAAAACACAGCTTCAATTCTATATGTCGTTCACCTGAATCGGCCCAGTAGTTCAAAAGTTATGATTTAAAGAAAATAGTCATTTTCGGAAAAGGGGAAAATTGATTATTCGAATCAAATTAAAATAGGCTCCCTGAAGGAAAGATAAAAAAAGGGTTCAATATATTTCGATAAGAACCGAAAACTACCAATATTAACGAAAATCTGAGAGTCATTGTATTTGTTTGATATGAAATAGCTGTCGTGTTAGAGCCCCGCGTCGGTCCCTAGGAACTGAAATTGAGTTTTTCGTTAGAAATTCGTTGATCACTGAAACTGACAGTTACAAAAAAAATATGGTTTGTTCTCGAATGTAAGGTAACTGATTTTGGTTTGTCCAGTCGAAAATATGATCATTGTTTGTCCAATTTTTTGAATGCTCTAATTCAGCGCACCTGTCAAATCAGGCATTCGAAAGTTTCAAAACATATAAATAAAATTATCTTTTTCATGAATTACATTAGTTTTATAGTATATGTTTACGGATTCACATGTTTTAAAGGATTATAAAATCCACCTTCTAATGATGTCAATGCAACCCTCATTCGAGCTAACTTTGAATCAATCACCAGATGATTATTTGGCACGTATTCAGATCTTTTCTGGATTATAACACTTATAAATATTGTAAACATCATGCTTCCTCATCATTTGTATCAGATTTATATAGCTAAACCATTGAATTAACGCATACCGATAGCCTCAATTCTGATCATGAGTTGCCCAATTCATTAATGTTGTTTTGTCCACATAATTTCTATAGCAACCGCTTGGCGCACTGCAGTTGGTTTATTGTATCCTTCTCGCATAGCAGAAATAAAGTTTCTCTGTGTTGAGTGTGTTGAGGTGAACACTTTTAAAATGCCAAAGAAAAGGCAATATTCTGAAGAAAGCTTAAATTATGAATGAACCAATATGATGACAGTAAACTCAAACAATGATAAATGCAACATCTACTTGAAAAATAGTTTTTTTTTATTCAAAAATTGTGATTTCTAAAACCGGACAAACCATGATAATTTTTTGGACAAACCATGATAATTTTTTGGACGAACCATGATCAGAGCTGGACAAACCATGATCATAATCGAAAAAATCGAGGAAAATCGTTAAAAAACATAAAAAATTGAATAATTTTAACACCTTATGGTAGTATTAGTATCTAGAGACTTGGGGCTTTTCAACAAACCCGAACTCGTATTGATTATACACTGGAGTCGCTTTTTACGCGGGGGATACGTACCGCGTAAACAAAAATAAACCTGGTGAATTTTAAAATCTGTATAAAAATCTAACAAACAGTGAATTTTTAATTAAAAATGCAACTCATATTTTAACAATTGATTAACTGATTTTTTTTGTATTCTGCAATCATGATATCTGTATCTCTTTTTATTTCTCAGCTACTAATTAGTGATACAATATAAACTTATTTCGTGTAAAGTCACCGCAATTAGCACATTGAATTTGTACGGAAAATCGGAAAATTTATAAAACCGAAGAAACTAACCGGTACACTCAATACAATTTTATCATGATAAACGTTGATAGTCCGTTAGATGTTTACGCTAACAAAATTGGTAGCAAAAATGGATTGTAAGGCGAAATAATGCATTCCTATATCTTCTATCCACAATGGAATCCGTTTATAATGACATCGAAGGGAGGTCATAATAAGCTGACGTCATATAAAGCGTTTTTTTTTAAAAAAGGTTTTTTATGTAAATATGTATATATACATGTACTCCCCAAAGATTTGACGAGAGCCTGGCTTGAAAGCTTAAACGTTGATAGAAATTTTATTAGATTGTTGTTCAGATTGTTGTCAAATCAATTCATGCTTAATTCACGTTTCTATCGTGTAGTTCTTGCTACTAACAATTTATGTTATTGTGGGCCAGGATACCATGATATCGAGCATGTTGTTTGGTAATGTAAGAAATGTAATTAAATAATTTACCTAGTTGCTAATTTGGAGATTTGAAAGGGTTAAGGCAAAAGTTAACAAATATGAAAAAAAACCGTTCGTTTTTGGCACGGTTCGATTTTGGCAACACAAAATATTCGGGCGTGTTGCCAAAATCGAACGGGGTCTGTATGGACAACTGATTGTTGAATAACAAATAATATAAATGAATCAATATTTTATGAATTCAGAGATGTGTTCGGACTTATTGGTGACTTTTTCCGATCGTTAATTTAATTTTCGTGAATTCTAACATTGTTTTCGGGGTGAAAGTGGCGTCAAAGTGCAGCGTATTCTAAGCCGTATGTAATGAAGATATTGCTTTGTTGTGAGTTGTGTCCTCTGGTTTAAACTGAAGATGCAAGTTGGTTCCGCATCGCACGCCCTCGCCAGAAATAGTTTTGAAGTCCTACGTTATGAACGCGGCCATGTCTTGGAAACGACCTTTCTAATTTTGTGAAATCTTGTGGCAACTGTCCAAAATCACATTTTTCATTATTTGATGATTAGTTTTAATTACGACTGATTTTTTATAAGGGCGTATCCAATCGCCCTTTTTTTGATAATGATGATGGTCCCACCTCTTTCCCCAGCAAAGGTTTGAGCGGAACGAGTTATCTTATTGATAATAATTATACTACGTTATTAATATTTTTTCATCAACTAACCAGTAGGCAAACTAAAGTGAAAAGAAAACGGACTGGTTATCTCGCAGGCATAGATTACTAATCGAAAGAACCATTTAAGCCATTATATGAACGTATTTATTCCATGGCATGTTGAGGGAATTTCCAACCCGGGAAGACTCTAGACCGATCGGGAATTGAACCCAATACCTATGTCAGTATTAGCCGAGAATTTATAAGTATTAGCAAAGAATATACAAGGGAATTCCCGCTTTATTAGATCCCCGGCCACGATGCGATCATTCCCGAGTTCAAGCAGCTGAGCAAACCCAAGCCTAACTCTAGCCGATCCTTCAGGCCCATTACTTATCTCAAGGCATGTCAAGAAAATTTCCAACCCGAGAAAATCCTTGACCGATCAGAAATTAAACCCAATACCTATGTCAGCATTAGCCTTGAATTTACAAAGGCATTCCTGCTTTACTAGATACCCGACATAATCTGCGAATGTGATCGAAACCAGACAGCTGAGTAAACCTAACCCTAATTCCAACTAATACTTCAGGCCCTACATTCAACCTGGAATATAAACGTATCAACCAGAATCTGCAATGAGATCTGTCACAACACAGAAAAATCTCGATATAATTATCTGTTAAGAAGAGCTATTCCTAGCTTTCCTCTGGTTTCCACATTATACCCCTTGGAATGCTTTAATTTTTTTTCGCGAAAAACTGTTTTTGCTTATGTTCGATCTAAAGTATTTTTCTGTCTGTCAACGCGCGCAGGCTCAAACTATTGCGGACTTCACAATTATTTTATTTTTTTAATTAATTGAAAAACTAACATGAAATAAAAACAACATCAACAAATACCATCATCATCGAAGTCTTGAAATAAAAAAATAAAATTAAAAAAAAACACAAACACAGAAGACAATAATTTACAATATGAAATCATGATGATGGTACCCTTACAAAAGCTTGAGCTGAACGAGTTCTCTTGTTGATAATTATTATGAAGAAATTTAAAAAAAAGGGACTGTTTATGTCACAGGCATAGATTCCCATTCGAAAGAACAACTTAAATCATCATCTGGACCTATTTATTTCATGGCATGTCGAGAGAATTTCCAACCCGGGAAGACCCTAGACAGATCGGAAATTGAACCCAATACCTATGTCAGCACTAGCCTTGAATTTACAAAGGAATTCCCGCTTTACGAAATACCCGACAACGTGTGGTAATTTTCGAGGCCAGACAGCTGAGCAAACCTCAGCCTAATTCCAGTCGATACTTCAGGCCATACATTCAACCTGGAATATAAACGTATCAATCTGACTCTGCAATGAGATCCGCCAAAACACAGAAATATCTCGTTATAATTATCTGATTAGAAGATGAATTTACGAGTATTCTGGTTGAGCTATCCCTAGCTTCATTCTGGTTTCCACATTAAGCCCATTGGAATGTTTTTTTATTTTATTCGAGAGAAATTCCTTTTTTTTTATTTTGTGTTGATGCAACAAACAATTAACATACCATCATCATCATAGTCTTAAGATAAGAAACACAAATATCCGTTATAACTTCGTCTTAGGCTGAGGACATAGTAAACGCGGTGCGGTGCGATGCGATGCGGAGCGATGAATTGGAGCTCATCGCGTGCTATGACATACTGATCGCTTCAGATCGCGCGTTTTTTGATGTTTCATTCCACTCCATTCCACATGTAAACAATCCAGCACAAGGATGCCAGATATGATAACATGTATTCATTTTGTAAACAGTTGAATTGTGAGATCGTTTTTATCTGTGAACACGGTAAATGGAAAGCCCTTAACGTAACGTTTTCATTATATGTATTATGTAAATTAGAATAATGTTATATAATTCATCGAACAACACGAAAATAATAATTTAACAACTCGATCTTTATTTCCATTCGATGAGTTCGATTGTGAAGATATTTATGAAAATCGTCTGGCAACCACCACTAGCGTTCACTCGCGGCAAAACTCTCCACACACAGCTTCGCCGCATTGAAATCGCGTTCGCATCGCGTTTAGTATGTCAGGTCCGGCCGGTTTGTATTAGATTTCCTCAGTCGTAAACGAAAGAGCTTTCCCGTAATCGATCCCGCGCACGCGCCCGCACCGCATCGCGTTTACTATGTCCTCGGCCTTACACTCTTACATTGATTAGCATTGCATACTGGGTTAAAAATCTAGATCATGCTTCAAAAACTCTTCACAAATATTACGGAACGTTCGAAGGCTTATTGCTATCTTTGCTTCATTTGGTAATGTGTTGTATAGTTTATATCCTTTATAAAAAAGTGAATTTTGGGTACATGACATTCGAAAGCTCATGGTTTGGAGGTCGCTGCCTTGTCTTGTGTTATATCGATGCATATCTCTTCCATACGTTATCGTGTTTTGTAAATAATTCGGTGTCATCCCGTTAGTCATCTTATGTATGAACGTAAGCGTGTAATATTTAATACGCTGTCCCACTGACATCCATTGCATGCAATCGAGCATAAATCTTCGTGAAGTTAGTCGATCACATCTCAATATCAGGCGCATTGCCTTATTTTGCACAATTTGCATTCTTTGCATTTACCTCTTATTCGCGAGAAATATCACACAGGCACAATAATCAAAATGTGGAGCGATCAGCGCTCTGTAGATCGTGATTTTACTTTCAAAAGGCAACAATCGATTTATTTTACAAAGCACTCCATATTTTCGAGAAGCCTTCTTTATAGTATAGTTAATATGCTCATCGAAGTGCAGCGTTTCGTCAAGAATAACACCAGGATATTTGATCGATGATGCAAATACCTTCACTTCCACCTTTTTAGCTAAAATCATTACTCAAGTTCATTGGAAAATCAATGAACTATTAGGGCAGTATTCTAGTCTAGAAATTTAAAAAAAATAATTTTTTTCAAATATTTCTGTAGCTAGGGTATTCAAGAATATACCCTAGAAAAAATTTATCGAAAATCCTACTATTAACCGAGTTAGAGCCATTATAGTGATGCGGTATCTAACCTAGAAAGAACTTCAAATGCATTTTTCTCGAAACGTGTTTTTTTTTCAAAATGGTGTGCACGATATCTCAAGTTGTATTAAACCGATTCATGTCGAATTTATATGGATACAATCTGCAGGCATCTCTCTATCGCATGAACCTCTGAAAACTGATAGTTTTTAAATTCTACTATTTTGAAAAAAATCGGAAAACGCAAGAAAAAAAACGTCTCAAATTGTATTTTGTTTTTCCAACGGGCGCCATTTTGTCAAAAAAGATGTTTTCGACTTTTCCGAGGTTCATACGATAGCGGCATTTTTACTCATTCAGAATTTGTTCAATTTTGTTTGTTTCAGATAACCAGGAGGGCTGGCAACGTGTACGCCATGGCATAACTTTTTTTGAACTCTCTCACTACATCAGCTCTTAACTATTCTAGTTATGAATATTTTTTCTCCGTTCAATTTTTGTTTTATTTTCAAAAGATAAATGAACAAATAATGATATAATGGATGGCAAAAATATTCTTTGTTTTATTTTTACGGAGCTCGAAAAAACGTCAGAAATTCGTATCTCTACACTAGAATAACCCCTTGAACTAAAATAATATAAAATTTACACTGATGTCTGTTTTCATTAAACGGTGAAATAATTTGAAAAAACATGAATGATATATTATCGGAATTCGAAGGCTTGGAATTAATCGCGCTGTTTGCAAGTGAAATCAATTAAACGCTTTCAATATATAAGCATTAAAAATAAATAAACCGACATTCACATCGTAGGGAAACCTGATCACATGTTGATTTACTAGAATTACTAGGGCAATTTTAATTCATTCCTGTGAAATCAGCAAATGGTTCCGCCTCTCTTCTAACCCACCCGAAAATGCTACACACCAAGCGATGCAAAATGCAGCGCCCCGAAAAAAAGAAAACCTAAATGAAAATACCAACCAATCAATTTCAGGTATGTGTTGATGAAATCCAGATAATGCTTTGGCGTAACGAAATTCTTCCGGCGCAGCTTCAGCAGAAATTGCTGGGTGTAATGTTTCAGCGATTGATGCACGTGAACGATGTGGGAAATTATTGGCTCTCTCAGTATATCTGGAATCTAGTCAAAATGTGTTTAGGTTGAGGGGAAAAAAGTAAACAGCATTCCCGCAAAGATGAAAAACATCGCTACCTTCGCATGATCCGCCAGGAAAACTTTGGCTACGGCCTGCAGCGCTTGTTCCGGCCACGGGAAGACCCAATCGATTGTGGTACTGCCCACCAGTCCGGGGAAGTTTCGGCAACGGTTTCGCAGCGCATCACCATCCGGCGACATGCACAGGACGACGTGCAAATTTTTGATCGCCCGATCCAGGAAGAAGGCCCAAACGCCGTCTCTAGGGAGGAAAAACATTAACATAAAGATAATCACCAAAATGAACAGATTTTAGGCTAATTATAATTAGAGCATCTATAAAAAGCGTGGTGAAAATTTAATTCCTTTTCATGAGCAGTGCTGATAGCTGATTTCACTGCGGGAACTCCGAAAGTCTACACCGGAAGTTGGTCTCCCCTTCCCATCTATCGAATACGGCAGCAGTAGCAGCACCGAATAGTTTATGCAGCACAAAACATGATAATAATGCACTTTTAGAGCCCTTGCGCCCCTTTCCACCGATATACTTTTTACAGCGCTTCGAACATACTTGGAAATAGCGAAGCCCGCTTCCTTCGCGGCTCCCCGGCACTGGCCAATTATAGTATCCTTCTCTTCGTCGGTGAACAACGCTGGCACCATTCCAGTGGTTAGGATATTATTTATGAACTCCAAAAATCCCTCTTCCGCAATCTATTATCCGGGAGTGGGGGAAAAAATTACGCAAAAAGAAAGGAAGCGTGAGAAAATAGCGGAGGATCGGATAAGTTGCGATTATGGCACGGATTTACTGCTGGAAGTTGCATTTCCGCCCAACGGTTTGTAACAATACCTGCGATGCTTTGAAAATAAAGCATGTTTTCTGGTTCTTCACGCCAACATTCGTGAAAAGCAGCTTCAGATCCTCCCGGAATGCAGCCTCATTGTATCCTCGGCTGAGAACTATTTGGAAAACCTCACACTCTGCGGGCAAACAAAAACAATCGTCGTTGCAGTAGAATGTACGCACAGTAATTGGGGGAATTTTACCTGCAGCAAATGCAGCCAAACTTGCAATGCACTGCTTTCCTGATCCTCCCACGCCAACCAGCATGACATGCCCTCTGGAAGAAACGCTCTGTTAAAATACCTTAATATTCACCTCGTTATTCTACAAGCTTCACCGATCCATTCGAAGCGCCCTGTGCACCCGGGTCAAGTGCTCCAAGCAGTCCTCGAACAGAACCAAATTCATCCTCGCCTTCTGTTCATTGTACTCGAGAAGAATCTCCTGAAACAGGAAATACACAGCCTCGTAATCCAACAGATCCTCGTAGTATCTTGTTTCGGCCAGATTAACCGCATTCCTGTAGTCTCCGAATAACAGTGGATCTCGTAGGGCATACTCCGCAGTTGGAAGTTCAACGGCCAGTGCTTTCGAATCGGTGCGTATCTCTGTGACGGATCCCATCATGATTGTCTTCCGTCCGACCGGTTTCGGTGGGGGGAATTTCGTATTGATTTCCTCGGCGATATGCTGCGCCATTAGGTCCTGGTCCTGAGTGTTGATCAGCCGGTCGCATATGACCCGATGAAACTCGTTACGCCACACCCGAACCAGGTGACGAACTTCCTTGAAGTACGTGGGATGAATCTGTACCATACCGGCGTAAATTCGAGAGAGATCTTTCAGGTTGAATATGTAGTGGAACTTGGACGGTGTCGGGGGTAGTTTGACGACTAGTGTTTTGAACAAGTTCAGTGTCATCTGAACGATTACATCGGCGGTAGTTTGCAGCTCTTCGGAGAATGTTTCCAGATGACCTCTCAGAATGGATGTGTATATGTGGAGCAGGGTGGTGTCACTTGGGAAGACGATGTTACATACCGAGAACTTCGAGATAAAACGAGGATCGACATCGTTGCGTCCGCCACCGGCTCGACCCATGGCGGCGATGAAAGCTACAAATGCGTGGTTCGTTCAGTAGTGTCATCAACGATACGGATTTACCCGTGCAACTTACACATATCCTTGAAATTCTTCCAGCCCAAGTCTCTGCTGCGATCGTACATTCCTTCCCGCTCGAAGAGCAGCTTGAGCAGGGCTATGGGCTGCTGGGTACCGTAAGTGTCAACCTGAGGCATATTCATATCGTCGATAAAGGCAACCAATTTCTTCCCCACCGGAGGTCCAAATATGTTCTTGGTTCGTTTATCAACCGCGGCCTCCACCGTTTTCTGTACGTCCATCGAAGATGTTCGTGAGGAGAAATTGATGTTGAGTATGATCTGAAAAACGAATACTGATGATCAAATTGTGCCACCGCATAATAGAAATCAATATACAAATGTGTCCCGATTCAGCTGGCGTAAGAAATTTGAAATTACAGCGGTTTTGGAGGTGCCAGTGTCGCCAACCAGTAGTATAGGGTGCCGGATCTGCAATACAGAACCGAAAATAATCACAATTTTCGTCATGATATTCTGAATTGAATTCTCATCTCACATCATTCATCAACTTCAAAATCCAACCCGTTTGAAGGGTATCGACGGTCGGTACCAGAATTTCACTGAAGGTAACTTCTCGATTGTGAACATACTTCGGGACGACCCATTCCCAGGCAAGCCAAACTTTTTTTTCAAAATCAAAGAAATAATCGTACAGAGTCGGTTTCAGCGTGGGCAGCTGACCTATTTTCGCCGGAGCATTTATGTTATCTTCGTAACTGATCATTTCCAAGTTCCGTTTCATGAAATCGTCGAACTTAATCCGAGATTCTTCCAGCAGTGCGGCCCCCAGTGAAGCGTACACACACTGGATGAAGCCACACTCTATCACATCCTCCTCGAAGGGACAACTCGGTGTGGTTTTTGGAAACATAGCTTCGTAGAAATAGCACAGCTGGGTGACCATGTTGAGGTTAGTCTGTGGGATGACCAGTTTCAGAGGATCCTCTTGGTTGTTCCCGTCGACCCCCTCGAGAATGTAATCGATTGCACTCGGGATGATTTTTTCGTACATTCTCCCAAGCATTTCCTTCTCCTCATCGTAGCGGGTTCGAAGCCAACGGTCCCAGTAGCAGCTGTAGCCAAGGTTTTTAGGGTCCAGGTATACCATCCCAGCGCGGGATACAGTTGCTGGTGAGGCGTAAGCGAGATCCCCCACCTCGAACAGCAACGCACAATAACTGTTCAAGCGGATGCGCTCGCCATTGGCCAGCGTCAACAGTTTATTGTCGTCCATGACGGAGTTCATGTTCTCGATCCAGAGTGCATCTACATCGCCGTCGAAGCATACATAGCGACGTTCCTGTGGGAACGCGGTGTTCATTAATGAAACGATAGGCAAACAAATAACCAAAATCAAGCGGATTTCATGCTTCTACTTCAGAGGCTTCTTCTGGCTCTAAACAACAATAAAAACCGCCCAACGTTCTGCCATACTTACATCCCGTTCCGTAGGTTTGTTCATCTCGCGAAATATGTTCGAGAAGAGCCCATCGATCCAGTCGCGAGTGTTTGGATCCAGATAACCGTACAGCTCCACCACGGAACAGGCCTGTTGTTGGATAGGAATAGAAAGAGAAAAAAACGGAGATGAATCTAACGAATGCAGTTTTTTCGCAGTTATTGCTCTGAAGCACCTTTGCCGCGAAGTTGTGAATAGAATCATTCTTCTATCCCCGTTGCTCTATTCGAGGCTCAATTTTAATTTTGAATCAGTTGAATGGATGCAACCGAACGGGTTTTAATATCGAATGAGTGCAGCTTTTTCACTGCCGAAAAGGCAAATTTTTGATGTTCAATACAATGCGGGGGTTCAATAACTGATGATTGGATTTTTTTTTCGCCTTTCACCACGAGGGAGAAGAATATTTCAATCAAATTCTGTTTTCTGTACGTGTAAGGAGAACTGACGGTTTCAAATCTCTCCATCGGGCTCAAATATGAAACCGTGATTCCTATTGATATTATTAATTGTGTTCTAACAAATTAATATGAAGAGCTTATGTATATTTGAGAAATAATCGTGTTTTCTACCTCTGCTACGTTCATCATTTATAATGTAGTGCAATCGAATTGAAATATCTTATTAACGTTTCCAACGCAGTTGAGCAGAAGCTTTTTGCGAGGATACATCTGCCGCATCCGAGCGATTGAATCGAATCGCGGGAAATGTCAATTCCAATGGTATGTCCGCATGGGAGTGCGCGCACAAGTGTGAAATTATTTTCTGGCACCGTTGTGTGGACCAGGATGCGTGACCCAGCACGCCTGTGGCCACCGGTATCTAGATCTGTCGCCTGCCATCTGTTCGCGTTTGGGATTTGCGTGGTCCGCTTCGCGTAAGTATCATCCTATGTTGGGTCAAATGATTGTCGTCACTCGTCCCGTAAGGCTGCTGGGTTTTTGGCACAGCAACTATTGCCGTCCGGTTTTGAGGCTTCATTTATTCAGAACTATTTTCATTTCGTTTATCGGGCAGCATTGAGTTCGAAACCCCTTCTTGGGCGGGAAGGGTTGCGGAATGGGCGCTAGTGGTATTCAAACACTGCTGATAAACATAACTGTTTGGGAAAGCTGCCACGTGGTGCCACTCATATAGTGTCAGCGGGTGTCAAATGTGCGAAAAATTTGCTCTCAAACCGCATCAGGCGGGAAGTTGATGCGATGTCAGTGCGGCTAGTTTTTAGGTTCTTTGATAACACGGCTTTAACAATCATTCTCTCTAGCCGCCAAATTTTTGCCGATCCATTTTCTTATATCCTACGTCAGTTTTTCGAGCGATGTTCAACAAATGCGTGACTTATCGATGTGGTAATTTTAATAATTGAAAGTGGACTGATGAGTCTGATGAGTTAGCGGGACGATGTCATTTTGAACATGCTTTCGTGTTGCATTTTGACGTGAGACTATGTCTTATATTTCTGTACCGGGGTGTAAGATTCGAAAACGAGAACGTTACGTTGGAGGAACAAAATTTTTAACGTTAATCCCTCTTTGCCGACTGAACAGAGTAGTATAATGAATACTTCATTCGAAGGATAAATTTTCTACGAGTTATATGCTTGTTACTCATTGATCCATAAACTTGTTTCAATAGCTCAATAGCTCCCCCTGATCAATCCCGTTTCTTTTTTGCTACCGATCTGAATCTTCATTCAGCGATATTTGTTGAATAGTTCAAGATTGATTATGAGCGAATTATGCCAACAGCGATGAGTAAAATCGCGGCCAATATGAAATGTTCGACCACGGGATGGCATAGAGAATATTTCGACATATCAAAGACATCTTATTGTTTCGCTTGTTGCATTACTCATATTTGTGGATTGCTGGTTCCCACATAGAAGTATCGAGCTCAAAGCGCTCAAAGTTTTGATTTTTCTTTTCTTAAAATCGTGGGACATATGATGAAGTCGCTAATTGTGGATAATGGAAATCCAACGTGCTCCACGATTTTATTTTAGTCTTATCAATGCCCTAGACTCATGAAGGGGAGGTGTGATAACTGCTAACTGACACTTGCCTAACTATTTTCTAGCTTTTAGTGCATTATTATGTTTAATCACAATTAAACCGTTTAACACCTTGCGGACCGCTCACGAGATTTCTCGAGTTTCGCGTTACGTCTGTTACGGATGGATCACGAAATAACCCGTGTTTTCTACACTTGAAGGTTAAATCCTTGGTTTCCCAAGAATCTAACAAGGTCTACCGATGGCTCGTCTTCGTCTCATCCACATCGAAGGAAAAGATCTCATTCGTGGAATCCGAACAAATGAAGCGCTTGAGTTTGCTCCAAAACGTGCGGTCCTTAATGTATTAACTTAAAAAGTTTTTTTTACATATTTTATTTTCTAGTTTTTAGTACATTATCTGTTTCATTAGAATATTTTTCTACAATAAAACCATTGTACTGTATTGTATCAGTCAAATAATTTCATTTGATATCGATATTGAGTGGATTGCAGAAGTGTGTTCTCCAAGTTCGTTCGTTTGATACACATATCTCAATCAACCTTTTTTTTTTTGAGATATGGAATCAGCTATTTTGGATTTTGGATTTTTCAAGATAAGCAGTTTTAAAATGACAGCAGAGATAAAGGTGTTTTATAAATTCGGTCAGTTCCTATTGGTCAAACTTCTATTAATGTGGGACAACCTTACAGACATACAAACAGTTCAAGCTAAGCTAAATAAAACCGCTGAAAAAAAGTAATTTTCTATTTTGTGGTACCGGCCATCTCGGATTTCGATTTTTCAAGATCTACTGTAATCTACTAGTCAAGCCCTTTCATTTGATACCCATATTAATGAGTTTTTGAGAAAATATGTAGTACGCCAATTTGTAGTGGCAGCCATCTTGGATTTACATTTTTCATAAATAACCGTATTCTACTAGTCAAGCCCTTTCATTTGATACCCATATTGATGGGGTTTTGGAAAACCTATATCGATGAGATTTTGAGAAAATATGTGATCCGCCATTTTGTAACGGCCGTCATCTTGGATTTTCAAGATAATGAAAACGCAGTTTCATAATAACTACAGAGATAATGGTGTGTTCCAAATTTCAGATCAATCGGTCAACAGAAAGAGGGTCAAATTTCTATTAATGAGAGTCAGCGCTACAGACAAATATGTTACAAACATACAAACAGATTACAGGGCAAGCTAAATAAAACCGTTTAAAAAAAGGGAAGAATGATTTTTCGAACCATCGATCAACTTTGAAAAATCATTACTCAAAAAACAAAAAAAAAAGCCTCTCTGATTTCGAGATATGTTATGTAAAAAATCAACTTTCAAGAAAGAATATATAAAAAATATAGTGCCCTTGGTCCCGAGACCATGAAAACTATAAAAAACAAATACAATCAATAATAACGTAAGCAAAATTCTAATTCTTCGCAAGTGTTGTATTTTTCTAAAATTTTGTCCTCAATTTTAAATGTCGAGCGTCTGTATCGGTCCAGCAGTTCAAAAGTTATGTTTTTTTTTAAATAGTCATTTTTGAGAAAAGGCGAAAAAATATGTTTTTCGGACCATCCTAAAATGGAAATGAGCACCCTAACAAAAAATAAAAAATACGGGTCTAATATTTCACGATAAAGAACAAATCTACCACTTTTGATAAAAATCTGAGAATCACTATATAGGTTTGACATGGAATGGCTGTAGGGGAAATGGAGGAATTTAGACCACCTAAGTAAATCACCTAATATTTCCAAACCAATACGGTATTATAAATAAAAAATGTCACATTGTACGCTGAGCTACACTTGTTTTCTCTCAAACAATAATGTTTAAGCATTATATCGAGCTTCAAATTACCAAATATATCATAAAATAAAAGATATGATTTTTTGACATTAAAATTTGAGGCGGGGTGATTTGGTCCAGTGTGTGTTTCATCGAAAAAGACATACTTATGTTTATGTAAAGTATTTTGGGATAATGTCACTATCAGTAACAGTGCACTATGGTCCAGGAGGTGCATTTAAGTGGAAATTAGCATCTAGAGCTCGACAGTGATTCTCTAGACAAAAACTGTCTTCGACAAAGTTGTTACATATAATAGAGCGCTCATTTTTATGTTATCAAAAATAGGGTGACCAAAATTGTCGATGAAATAAAAAATCTAACTTTCTTATCTTTATAGATAGAGGTAAACATAGCTCGACAATATTGTAGCTCTGGTTATTTTAAGTAACTTTGTGGAACAATATTTCTTTCTATCTCTTCAAATAACCGATATAGCGCTTTTTCTCTAGGTTGAGTTAGGGTTACCATGAAAAAAAAAGGTTTTTTTTCTCTAACTTTTATATGTAAAAATCTACATCAAAACTGTCTTCGAATGATCTTTAGAGCTTTCCAATCCACGTATTTTACGGTGCAAAACTTGAATGTATCTTAATGCTACTCAAAGTTATTGATGTTTTTTCCCGAAAACACGACCTTTTCATTTGCTTGTCGTTCTTTTTGGGGCGAACATAATAAAAAATTATTGATGGCATTTTAAAGAGCACATTTGACTCTACATGTCTACACATTTCAAAAGAGTGTTATTTTTTGTATTTGAGTAAATTAAATTTGAAATTATGAGTTTTTGCATATAAATGAAAACGTTGCAATTTTTAAATGCATATAGTAAGCGTAGTCTTTAAAGCAGCATCACTTCAGATCAGTCTTATAGCCACTCAACATGGAGGTTCAAAGAAGACATATTGTTGATTTCCTTTTTCGGTGGACGAAATATAGAAGACGTTATACAATTATTACGAGAAAAATTTCTGACTATTTTCTTTTTCTACAATAAAATATATTTATAGTATAAAAAGAAAAACGGGGACCGACAAATTATAAAATGCTTCCTGAATAGAAACCGTATAAAGAACAACTCGGGGCTCGACGTGTTATTTTTTAAGAATGTATTGACATATTTTACTGGCGATGAGTTGATTGATGACATTATTTTACCAAACTTTTGTTGCTCCTATTGTTTTATTCAAATTTATTTTTATAATCTTCCGTATGTACATATTAACCTGTTTTAGTTGTTATAATGGAAATTAAGTTCATAGTAATAATTAAAAATCATACAAATAAAAAACTACAAAATCAAATGCTTAGCATTTTCCGGAATCAGAAGATCGGAATACTCTGGTGTTTGTCTATTACTATGAGATAATACTGGATCCGAAGCTGTTGCGAAGCCCTGTTCTTCAGCAGAATTTTTTTCTGTAATCTCCCGAACACGGTTACACTTCATCCTTTGACTCAGCTCAGAGCTTCCTTTCTTGCTCAGCTTCCTTTCTTGCCTTCTAGCAGTATTAGAAAAGGTATTTTTTGAGAAAACCAAGACATCTTCGAGCCACGTGGCATTTTGCCGTTCAAATCGGGAGCGTGTACGAGCACATTTCGACCACCGTGTTGAGAACTTTAACTTCTCAAATTTCAGGCACTTTCTGGCACTCAAAACACATATATCTTGGCATTTTTCTCGTAATAATTGTATAACGTCTTCTATATTTCGTCCACCGAAAACAAAAACAAAAATGTGTCTTCTTTGAACCTCCATGTTGAGTGGCTATAAGTCTGAACTGAAGTGATGCTGCTTTAAAGTCTACGCTTACTATATGCATTTAAAAATTGCAACTTGTTCATATATATGCAAAAACGCATAATTTCAAATTTAATTTACACAAATACAAAAAATAACACTCTTTTGAAAGTTACACCTTATGTAGAATCAAATGCGCTCTTTAAAATGCCATCAATAATTTTTTAATATGTTTGCCCCAAAAAGAACGACAAGCAAATGAAAAAGTCGTGTTTTCGGGGAAAAACATCAATAACTTTGAGTAGAATTAAGATACATACAAGTTCTGTATCGTAAAATGCGTGGATTGTAAAGCTCTAAAAGTCTTCCGAAGACAGTTTTGATGTAGAATTTTACATATAAAAGTTAGAGCAAAAAAACCGTTTTTTTTCATGGTAACCCTCACTCAACCTAGAGAAAAAGCGCTATATCGGTTATTTGAAGAGATAGGAAGAAATATTGTTCCACAAAGTTACTTAAAATAACCAGAGCTGCAATATTGTCGAACTATCTTTACCTCTATCTACAAAGATAAGAAAGTTAGATTTTTTATTTCATCGACAATTTTGGTCACCCTATTTTTGATAACATAAAAATGAGCGCTCTATTATATGTAACAACTTTGTCGAAGACAGTTTTTGTCTAGAGAATCACTGTCGAGCTCTAGATGCTAATTTCCACTTAAATGCACCTCCTGGACCATAGTGCAGTGTTCTAGGATCGATAGGAGGTGTCTTGGCCAGATTCCAGACCAGAAAAATTGGATTTAGACCATCCTGCATGGATCTTTTCACTGTTGTTCGAGCATTTTCAAACACCTTCGATGCTTGGTCAAAGAAAATCCGTTCTTGATGGCCTGCGTTGCTCTTTCAAGCTCCTCTTTCTTCCAACGTTGTCTGCCCATCCTCTTTTTGTAATTCAGCGGCATCTGGAATCAATTAGACCAGAGAAAAGTCTCAAACCTGTAGAACCAATTCACCCCATAGAAACGTGTCCAGGTCACCCTAAACAACATGCAAAAATTAGAATGCAATTAATTTCAGTTATTGTTATCAAACTTACAGTTACGCTGCATCAAATTATTCGTCTTCTGTAGACGATCAGAACTTTGCGTTACAATACACGGAAAGTTTGTTTAATCAGCGTAATTTGAACCTTAAAACCACGATCGGAAAACTTACATTTTTTGACAATCAAAGTGCTTACAGTGTTCATGCTACCGTTTCCTTCCATCTGTCGATTTTTACCAAAGTTTTTTTACGTTAGGTACATACGGTTCAACAATAAAGGGAGATGGCATTATAAAAAATCCAAGTTAAGCCGTATTTTTTGAGATAAAAGGGTGGTCCAACTCACCCCGTGTTACCATATATATATAAAAATGTACGCGTCGAAAACTCGAAAAAAATTTAGAAAATTCAACTAAACCATGCAACCACAATGTGCCACAGCAAAGCGTGGCAGGGTAAAGCTAGTTATTCATATATGTGAAACGTAAACAGTTCGAGGAGATTTTATCAAGAGGCTATTTTGAACGTAAATACATCTTTGCCGGTTGAGGGTTGTGTATTGTAAATATTACATGCGAAGGATGAGAAGTATATAAATTGTGTTTGTTACATGCGAAAATATTTGTCATTAGCTCAAAAATTGATTTGAAAATAAACTATTAGAATCATAAAAAAATATACAGATCGTGATTGTTTGATGGGCCAATTATGCTCGCTCTGATCGATCCCTTTTCCATAAGGACTGCAATCTTGTACGCCAGGACACTGTTTTATTGGACCCTTCTCACCTCATACGTTTATAATTTTTTCTATATGGAAAACATTGAAGATTGTTGCGTCAAATTTCTTCAGCACCGGTACTTCGATAATCATACGTGCATCCACGCCCATAAGAATGCCAATAAAAATGGTCATCTCGAATTTTCGAACGGAACTTCCTACAAAATGTTGATCCCCGCAAAAAATACCCTATGCAAAATATCAGCACAATCGGATTTCATTTATTAGTATCGCAAAGATGACGAAATTTGAGTTTTTTGAAAACCGTAAAATCGCCCAAAAGGAAATCGGGGTTTAAAAAAAATGTGTGAAATGTGTTATTTCTAAAATTTTTTTTTATCAAACATTGGCTTAAAAAGTCCTTCCTAGCCGTTTTTCCGAATTAAAAAGTTGATGTTTACCTTTTTTTTCCTAAATAACAGTAGAACTCGACATTTCATACAATTGTAAGACAATAGGCATCAAAAATAGAAAAACTCAAACTTTGATTTCATTGCGACACTAGTAAATAAAGTCGTATATTGAAATATATAAAGTCGTATATTGAAATATATGTTTTTAAAAAATGTAATAAGTTTTGTAATGACTGACAACATACCCAATTTAACCGTGATACAGTCTTAATATTATAAAACAGAATAATTTTTAATTTAAATGCTGTAGTGAACCATAGGATCGGTCAAATCCGCTAAAATGGGCATGTCAAATTTCAAAAACCGACCGTGTACATGTTGTTTTAAAAAAAATGACCTGCGCAAAATTTCAGTCCAATCGTACGTTTAGGGGTGCCTCAAAACGCCCAAAATTTTTTATTTTAAAATAATGCATTGCAATATTTTCCTTACTTTGCACTGCATTACGAGCGACTAGTTTCGGTATAGTTTATTCCCGAAAATGTTCTAGCAATCTAAATCGTCGTCATAATATCGAGCGATATTTGTCCCCGTAGCCAACCAAGCACTTGGTTGAAACATTATCAAATTAACTCGCAGCATTAACATGTAGTGTAGAGTAACACTGAAACACCAAAATCGCGGAAAAGACTTTTTACTTGCTGTCACCTGCTCTTTCAAGGGGGGCCCCTGTCTGGAAGGTCGAAAAATAATTAATTTTCGTGATTTTTATCGGATGTTGAGATTAAAGTGCATTTTAAAGTACATTTTAAAGAGGTATTTTCCATTTTTTGAGTGCACGAATAATGATTATTACGCTGATGCTGTCTGAAAATCGGTATTTTGCTGGTGGTATCGGTTCTGAAGGAATGGGGTGTAGCAAAAAGAATTTCAATGAATATTTCGACACATTAGGAAAACACCTAAAGCGTTACATAGGGGTTTTTGAAAATTCGAAAAATTGCCAAAACGGTGGACATTTTTGTTAAAAATGAGTTATTTTTCATGAAAATTTGCTGTTTAAAAACTCATAAAAAACGAAAAAATGACTATGTAACGCTTTAGATAATTCATTTCTACATGTATTTCTACATTCTACATTTTAATTTGTTCGAGTACATCCTGAGATATCGATACCACCAGTTGAACAAAACATGGTTTCGAGAAAAACGCATTTATAAATTCGTACAGCAATACTATATCACTTGAAGCGGCTTCATAGATGGAGTATGGCAGTTTCTGTTTTCAATCAGCTGCCAAAACACACCTCATTAAACTCGAACGAATTCAGTATCTTTGTCTCCGTATTGCGTTGGGATGTAAGCCCTCAACGCATACCATGAGTCTCGAGGTTTTGGCAGGCCTACTCCCACTAAAAGATCGCTTCAAATTATTATCTCTTCGGTTCTTCATCCGGTGTAAGGTTATGAACCCATTGGTGATCGGAAATTTTGAGCAGCTGATCGAGCTAAATTTTCACTCCGGATTCATGAGTTCATATCATGAATTCATCCCCATGCAGGTTGATCCTTCTTCGTATATTCCCAACCGTGTTTGTTTTCCTGACTACATCAATTCCTCTGTACATTTCGATCTGTTCATGAAGGAGAAAATCCATGAAAATCCAGATTATCTTAGATTGGGGTTCGTTCCTACAATCTTCAATGCAAAGTATGGGCGTATCAATTGTGATAATATATACTTTACTGATGGGTCCTCTACGAATGAGTCCACAGGATTTGGAGTGTTCAACGTATTTTGTAGCACCTCACACAGTCTTCAGAATCCTTGCTCGGTATATATTGCTGAATTAGCAGCGATATACTGGGCGCTGGACAGCGTCGCCTCACGACCTGTTGAACACTATTACATTGTAACGGATGGTCTTAGCTCTGTCGAAGCTATCCGTTCAGTGAGGCCGGAAAAGCAATCGCCGTACTTCCTTGAGAGAATACGAGAAATTTTGAGTGCTTTATCCAGACGCTGTTATGTCATTACCTTTGTCTGGGTCCCTTCTCATTGCTCAATTCCGGGTAATGAGAGGGCTGACTCATTAGCAAAGGTAGGTGCGATTGAAGGCGACATTTACCAGCGTCAAATCGCCTTCAATGAATTTTTTTCTTTAGTCCGTAAAAATACCATCGCTAACTGGCAACGCAAATGGAACGAAGATGAATTGGGCCGGTGGTTTCATTCGATTATCCCTAAGGTTAGCCTCAAACCGTGGTTCAAAAGTCTGGACTTGAGTCGGGACTTTATTCGCACCTTCTCCCGACTCATGTCCAATCACTGTTCGTTAGATGCGCTTCTCTTTCGTTTCAATCTTGCCAGCAACAATCTCTGCGTCTGTGGTCAAGGTTATCACGACATCGAGCATGTTGTTTGGTCGTGCGAGGTGTATCTTGTCGCCAGATCGAATTTAGAAAACTCCCTTCGGGTCCGAGGAAGACAGCCCAATGTGCCGGTGAGAGATGTGTTGGCTCGGTTAGACCTTGATTACATGACCCAAATATATGTTTTCCTTAAAGCTATCGATCTTCGTGTGTGATTGTACCTATGTCCTTATACCCTCCTTTTCATCCATTGCGAGCGATTGCCCCCCTTGGTATAAACAGTAAAATAAGTTGAAATGTAAATATACAATAGATATACGAATAGATTTAAGAATCGAGTGTAATCATCAACATTGTAACAATTCCCTTATATCCCATGCCTTTCCTGAAAGAATATGTCACCCTCTAAACTCGAGTAAACCGCGAGTAATCGGTTTTCCACCTTCTAACCATAGTGTTAGGAAAATTATTTATGTATAGTTGTAAAACATATATTTAAGAATTCGGCTCCTTTAAACTAATGTAACTGAGCCTGTAAAAATAAACGATTTATATAAAAAAAAGCGGCTTCATACTTTTGGCTGTAACTTTCCAACGAAATCAAATATCGAAAAATCTTTTCTGGGCTACATTTCTGAGGGCATAAGCTTCCCAAAAATGCAAAAAAACAAAAATCGGATTTTTTGACCTTCCAGACCGGGGCCTGCCCTCAAGGGGTACGCTATGAACACCATAAAAACATTGGACTGTCCCCTGAATAGCTGCAACCGATTTGTTGAAACCCTGCAGCCAAAACCTTGTAAACTGGTGGGAGTTTTTTTTCTAGTGGTTGTCGGATACATTTCCTATCATCGTACGTAGGTTTTTTTCAAAATACACCCTGGTTTTTTGCGCGGTTTTTTACGAGGTTTTTTTTACGCGGATTTTCCAATTAACGCGTCGGTCCCTAGGGGCCGACGTTGAGCTTTTTGGTAGGAAAGTGCTGACTGATTGGGACTGACAGTAAGTAGTAATAGTAAATAGTAAATAGTAAAACAAAAATATATACGGTTTGTTTTCGGATGTTTTACAAAATGGGACTACTTTTCTAGACGAATTGCTGACTATTTTCTATTTATACAATAAGTATTTTTGGGAACTGGGGCCGACACTGATAATGTAAAAACGCTCTTGATGCGCGCTAAATGGAAAGCGCAGCAAGGAAAAATCGGGGCTTAACGTGTTAAGCGGGCAACACTAGGGGGAGCACAAATTGGACCAATAAAATTTTGGAATTTCGCGCAGCAGAAAATTAAGCCAAACACAAACTATAAACGCCATGGACAGATCAACCATTCGGAAGTGTTTTTGTTTTGACAATGCTTGAGATTTTCAAATTGTTCGAATGTAATTTTAAATTCCCAGAGGAACTGGCAGATTATTTTCCGGATCTTTCTCGATGCTGAATGGCATCCAAACGGAAAGAATTCCGTGCGTGTATGTGTATGTGTAGCGGCTGCTTCGATGGTCACCTTCTCTTCTCCTGAAGGATCGGCTTCTCTGTGCTCCCTCACAGTTTCAAACAAACTGCTTGCGTTTCAGGGCAGATCTCGATCCTTCGCCGTCCAGCATCCTCAGCAACGATGTTGTCTTGTCGATGTCCTCACGAAAAATGAATGCGTCTCAGGTAAGGTAAGGTATTGTATTATAGAGACTTTAAACTTTTGCAGTTCATTCGTCTCTAGCCTTGAGGAAGACCCTTTGAAAACTCTAATCTACTCCAGCGTTACCACCTCCCCCCTCTTGTCTTGAGAAAGACACTCGATCCCTCGCCGTCCAGCTCGTCCAGCAACGATGTTGTCCAGTCGGTGTCCACACAAAGAAATGAATGCGTCTCACCACCAGAATATCGCTTAAGTATGCTTTTTGTGCGTGATTGAATCGAGAGAAGGCGTGGTTTACGATGGCAATTTGGAAGGCAAACTAGAGGGGAATGAACTCTCTGAGCTCGGAACTTTCGGCGACTGAGCAATAATCGATTGCGGGCGCATACAATATTGGATACGGAAATATCCTACTGATGGAGAAGAATAATCTTCAGAAGCTATCCTGTTAATTGCGATTGATTGAAAAATCACAAAACCAAATGTATTTGATCACAGTGTTACATGGATAGAAAACATTAAAATAAACTCTTTCACATGGATGTATTTTTAAATTCCCAGAGGAACTGGCAGATTATTTTCCGGATCTTTCTCGATGCTGAATGGCATCCAAACGGAAAGAATTCCGCACGTGTATGTGTGTGTGTGTAGCGGCTGCTTCGAGATCTTCCCGGGGAACCGTTTGTGGCATTACTCTTCTCTTGATGGATACATGTCTGGCCTAAGGTGCACAAACAGGCTCTTGGTGACACCGTTCATCCGCGCTTTCATGATAAACGAAGAGCTTCACCACAACAGCGACAACATACTCCAATCGCTGTTCAATTAGAACTGAGTGGATTTCCGAGCGGCGCTCGCTTATATACCGATTGGTGATTTCAATAGCCTATTTTGAAAGCAAATTTAAGACTATTGAAACAAGTTTTTGGATCAGAAAGTAACAAGTATAGAACGCGTAGACATTTTATCTTTCGAATGAAGTGTTTATCATACCATTTCGTTCAGTTGTTTAGGAGCTATTAACACTCAAAATCTCGGTCTCCGGCGTAACGCTTTCGTTTTCGAAACTTTGATTTTACACCCCGGTATAGAAATGAAAGACGTAGTCCTACGTCAAAAAGTGATTTTTCGGACCACTCTAAAACGAAAATGTGGTTCTCAAGATGAAAAATGATTTTTCGGACCACCGGTTAACTTAGAAAAATCATAACTCAAAAACGAAAAAAATAGCGCCTCTGAAATCGAGATATGTTATATAAAATCTTCTCATCTTTCGAGAAAAATTTTAAAAATATAGATATAGAATATAGATAATACGGGTCTAAGTTTTGCAATAAAGAACAAAACTACCACTTTTCATCGAAATCTGAAAACCACTTTATCGGTTTGGCATGAATGGCTGTATACATACAAAATATACAATAATATACAATAGACAATCTTACGTTCATCACGATGTACAAAGTATTAATGAATCTGTGAAAATATAACGTTAAAAGAGATTTCTATAGATCCGCACACTTTTACAGACTTTTCACAACAGACTTTCACATATTTTTACAGACTTTTTTAAAAATCATCTGGCAACTCTTCGTTCCACTTTTTATCGAATCGCATGAGTAAACATTTGCGTGACTGTGACTTCGTTTGTTTTTATTCCGTTCGAAAAAATATTATATCAGGGAAAAGCTGTCCGAATACGAGCGAAAATGTTCGCGTGTGCTTTTATCGTATACCCTCGGAAACGTTTTTCCAGACGCGCTGGGTCGATTTTTTGCGGAGACGACAAACTAGTTCCGAATAAGGGTTCCCGTATCTGTGGAGTAAGTGGAATGTTTGAATTATTAAAAACCAAAAGTGTGTCAAACCTTTCATACACATTTTCAGTATTATTTTGGTAGAAATACATCGTTACATTTTAACCGGAAAAAAAACCTCGTGAGAAACCGTAATGCCTCCACTATTAAGCTGGTAGTTGACTCAGAAGATTACGTCCATCATCAACACGAAACGCAGATTGCTTTACCGTTATATTCATCACAAGCACTAGCGGATCATTCATTCGGTCAGCTTCACTTGCAAAGCTGTTCAAATTTTGAGTGGTACAGAACGCCACCATCAGATATCCGCCCATTCATCGCTGAATCAACCATGATGAAATCTTTTTTTTGCGTTCACTAAGGCCAACAGCACAATGCTGAAGAATCCTTTGTAGTTGTAATGAAGGGACCCTGAGTTAGCCGGTTTCCTGATAGCAATATGTTTGCCATCGATTGTTCCGAGTGTGTTCCAAATTTGGTGTCGATTCCTAAATTCTTGCGCAATTTCAATCCATTCTTCAGGTGTTTTTTGGAAAATGTAACATAGAAAAAAAAGTATATTGATAAACAAAGTCTAATATCATATATTTTTTCAGGTACAATTAGTTTTATAAAATATATAATTGCAATAAATTGCCAAGGGAATGCCCAAATCAATGGATTCAAAAATCTCGTGAATCCATCAGTGGATGACTGAGCAATAAGCGCTTGGAATTGAACAATTTGCACGATATGACGTTTTAAATGCCGTACCCCCAACGAAATAGGTAATCCTACATCAAAATACCAAGCACTGTATAGAAGACAAAACATTACATACGCTAAAAAAAAAAAAGAAAAATTTGAGCGTCAATTGTCCAAATATTTTATCATCAAACTAATTCATAGACAAGTATATTGTATCAATCCAATCAGAAACCACACTGCTAGTGTTGGCAACCCGATCGTGTAGCCACAGATAACATCGCACCGAATGACTCAATGTCCTAGCACCTCCTCTCCGTACCCCAGAGCCTTTTTTCGCGTAACAACAGTGACGAAATTTGTACGGAATCATCCTTCGATGAGAGGAGAACGACGACGCGACCGTGTTGTATATTCCAAATCGATCCGATGAGAACGTGGCGTATGTCAGTTGTTGCTGATGATGACGATTATAACAATGAGATGCGATGCTTTCCGATCGCGTTGATGCACGTTTGAGGATGACGGCGCCCACGACGCAAAGTGCATGCTCATAAATTTTGAATCATGACTGGCGTCGTCGGCCCTACCCCAGGTATTGAGGATTCTACTGAGCGTGGTGATGACATTTGGGATGTGACGTTTCGGGGCAGTATCGTTACGTACCTTCGGATTCAGCACTGTGCATTTGGTTGGCAGGCCCATATTGGTTTGTGCCTTTATCAATGTATTTATTACAACCGTTTTGCCGCCACTTGTTGGGCCGACAATCATGGTTGAGTGACGCGTCATCATTGTTTCGTATAATTGTATAACCTTCTCCACCTGTGAAGCGAGAATCAAAAATGCCATGGAAAGGGGTTAGTTGGTGAGGATTTGATTATCTGTTCGAATTTCGCTGCAATCACCGACCGCGCCCAGAAGGGGATGCAACGCAAACGGACAGATTTATTTAACGGCCTTTTCGGGACGTGATTTGTTATCGGCTCCCCGAGGGGAATGGACTAACCTGATTCTGCAGAATGATGTACCCGTCCTCCTCGAGGACATTCCTCACCTCCTCAGTGAACTCCGGGTAGCCAACGCGGGGATAGTCCACACCTGGGAATAAATCCTGCGATACACGCGAATGTTATGCAAACTGACATAGATAAATTTGCAACCCGCCTACCTTCATCAATCCCATGAATAGCGGCACATCGTCGAACACAAACTTGGGAAAGTTCATGTCGAACAGCGTTCGCATCAGGGTGGCGGTTTCTGAAATCTCCGGTGATTTGCGCTTGTTCACTCCAGCCATACGGAGCACGGCATTTAGCGAGCGCAAACCCCAGTCGTAGTGGTACTGCTTGGACAGTTGCTCCCGGGCCAGTTTGTACAAGACCGTCATCTTCTTCGCCAACGTCTTCGCACGCATAAAACCGTCGGAGAAAAGTGAAATCAAACAGATCAGCTCCAGGTCCGGCATGATGCAGGTGACCGGTCGAAACAGTGCCTTCACCGATTCGGGTAGCTCCGTTCGGCCGGCGTATCCGGGATTCATCGTGATGAAGATGCCCACCTTGGGGTCCAAGTTGATTTCGTAGCCTTCGAACTACAATAAGATAACAGTATGACGACGATTCCAGTTCAACGAGAGAGGGAAGAAAAAACTCACCAAAAATGTTTTCATGTTGGCCACCAGCGCTGTGCGGATTGTTTGCAGCTGGGTTGAGATAACGCTCAACACCGAAATGTCGATTCGATTGAACTCGTCGAAACAACCCCAAGCTCCGCATTGGGACAGTCCTGGAACGAAAATGGTGGAAAAAAAATTTAACCATAGGGTTTTCAATGTTTCGTTTGAGTATGTTCTTATTTTACGTTTGTTCATTGTTTCAAAAATTACTATAAGTGAAGAACAAAGTATACGGGGATTTCTGTAGAGTTTTTTCTCTCTCAGAAATAAAACAACTTTCGAGTATTTCGAAATTCATCGTTTCTTCATTGGAACTGGAAAATAGGGAGCAGATGACACTGCAGTGACAGTCAACATTATGGTCCGGAGAAGGCCTTGAATCGATCTAAAATCGGATCCTTGTTTTAAAATTATCTACATGTTTCTGAATTGGATGTTGATTGTTGTACTTATTGGGCCGAATTCTTCATTTATCGACCAAAGACAATCCACTTGTTGACAATACATGTTCAAATGAAGAGTTTGTTCGTAAGAGAGTAGAGTTCTTTGACCATGACTGTTTTCGCTTGTCATTAATGTTATTACGCGCAGCGATTTTGTCCATAATTTCATCAAAACATCAGACAATTGGTCGGCTATAGTATGATGCACATTGGATATTTAAATTGCCAGAACAGAGTCAACTAAACCAACATTCCAGGACTGATCGATTGTGAGAAACTAACTCTATTTTTCGGCTTTGTTAAAGAGTTGACATCCTCCTGCAATGCAGCAGATTCCATCTCTTTAGACCAAGCAACCATAAAACCATCTGGGAGAAATCTAAAGAAAGATAAAAGAGGATGATGAGCTTTTTCTTCGATTGGATCCATTGTGGAAAAAAGAGAACCAAAGAAGGTGATATCGGACAGGAATTGGACAGGAGCTGTAGTTAAAATCCCTAAAGGTCATTACAATAAATTTTATGTATTTTGGAATCAATATCATTCTCATATTAAATTAAAGTCCATTGTCATTAAAATTATTATACGTATTGTGAATTTAAATTTAGACAACAGTCCTACTCGAGTGTTGGAAGTTCCGCTATTCAACCGCATCAAAAGGATTTCGAAGGGATATTCCTCAACAAGCTTCATCTAATTAAAACTTTTAAAACTGCATTTTCTCTTGAAAATGAAAATTTGTTGATTTTGTTTTTGAGAACTTTCAGAATTTTTTTCGATTTTCAATTTTCTGTTTCGCGTGAAAATCAATCGATCATAGCGACCAAAGAGAGGATTCTTCATCTGATCACCAATTCTAACCAGTTTAATACCCTCTGCTGGAATGTGACGCACGGTTGCATGTACGTGTCAATTTCACCGCAAGTGTTATTTTAACTTTTGCTTAGTTCAGTATAACAACACGTATCTCGCGAAACACGGGGTAAATGTTTATAATAAGTATCGACTTGGATTTCCCAACCAACCGATGGTTGTTCCCCCAGCGCCTCCAAAACCGCGTGTCTGTATCAGGGGGTACATCAAAGTACAGGGAAACTTCGATATAACGTACCCTCTTTATAACGTACCCTCGATATAATGTACATTTTACCTCGATATAACGTACACATTTCCAAAGTGTAAAGGAAATTTTTTTTCAATATTTTTTTTCTGATAGAACAATGAATTACCTGTATTGTGATGCTAAAACTAGTTTTGTACCTTCAATAAATCCCGAAATACTACTGGTTTTGTGATTCCGGATTCTAAATGAATCAAGCTTTAATCAACAGTACGAAGGAAAACATCATGAGAAAGGCTGGCTTCTTCTTCTGATTGAAGTTATTCATTAACTTTACTAAAACAGCAACACAATAATGTATTATAGACTACGTTTGTGAGTACTTTATTATGCTTCGATATAACGTACAATTCGATACAACGTACAATTTTGAAAGTGAAATGTACGTTATATCGAAGTTTACCTGTACCCGCCTCGCTAGAAGGCACCGGCTGCATAAATTTAGCTAGGTACATGAGGCGTATTGTTTGCACTGCAATTCGCGTTTTATGAAACGAGCAAATCCGATTAGTTATGGGGTTTCCCGTCGGATTTCCCCTCGTGGGTGGTGAGGGGTTTTAGTGTGAATACTTGCTTGGCTTCCTGATTTTGGTAGGACGAAATGTGAGCGTGTGCGAACCCAGAAATAATCGCAACAATAATAGATTAGGTGAAGTTTGTTTAGCTTTTTCTGGACTAAATGTTTTGGAATTCAATGATTGCTGCATGTATATCTCGTTTCGATATCATATTGCTGTTGCGTGTTGCGTGATTTTAAATCGTGAGAAAATTGTATTTTAAAATGTCTTCATCATTAAAAAATCCATCTATGCTGCTATCATACAATCCTCTCCTATGCTGAGGTTCTCGACATCACCTTTTCTGCTCATTTTCCATGTCTATCTTATACCTGCGACTAGGATTTGGTGATCTTTAGAAAAAGACCGATCTCGATTCGCTGATTAAATTGGTACCAAAGTGTTGTCTTTGTGTTGTGTTTTTCTACAGGGCATTCATCTTGTATCGTCATGGAATTATTTAGTTGAAAAAATGAATTGAAAATTATATTAAAAAAAATCGGAGAGCAAAAAAACGATCTTCTAAATATCGATCCAAGATCGCCTAATCCCACCTGCGACATTTTGATTCGGGAGTTGCTACTGTGTAAATGAGAAACTATTTAAAGTGACAGAAATACGCTTTTATATATTTTATCCGTTTACAATTAAAGTATCCCAAAAGATGAGACTCTCCATCATTAATTCAAAACTGGAATCTGGTTATGAGTCTAGTGTCTGTGGTTTGAGATTTGAGGGATTTGAGGGATTCTGAAAAAAAAAAAACAGGTAGAAGCGATCCTCATCATCATTTAAAAAAACCCGTTTAGAGGAGTTGTCTGAAGCATTTCTTCCCAAGTTTTTTTTTTGCAACCGACACGGTCACGTCCATTTAATTTTTGAGTTGAGTGATTTTGTAGAGATGAAACTCAAAGCGTAGCAACAACATTTTAGGTTGGAGAAAAAGTTATCCATTATTTTCTCGGAAGCTGGATTTAGTGATCAATATCTCGATCATACAATTTCATGTTTAGGCTCGTTGTAAAGGTGACATTTCACACTTGTTTTCACATATGGGGATGTTGTTTTTTGTTTGTTCCATTCAATTGTGAGTTACAAGGTGTTTACAATGGAGGTCAACAAAGGGAAAATTTGGTATATTTTACATTTTTTTCTTTTATAAAGGCGAAACTGCAAGCCAGGCCGCTGAAATTGAGAATGGTGTTTATGGTGCCGATACTGCAACTGTAAAATACGTACATATTAATTTATTTTCAACATTTTTTCAATTTTTGAAATGAACCGTTTGAAGCTACAGATCGACTAGAAACGTCCAGAATTGAGCAACAGAAGAGGCGTTGTGTTCCATCAGGACAATGCAAGGCCACACAATTCTGAGAGCTTGATTAGGATGTTTTAATGCATCCACCATATGGTGCGGACCTCGCACCAAACGATTACCACCTTTTTCTCGCATTGCAAAATTTCCAGAGTGATAAGAAATTGGGATCAGTGCTGAAAAAAATCAATTCATTCTTTTGAATTCGAACGACAAATAGCATCAGCCATCAGTTGACAACACTTCTCTTCTAACCAATATTGCGGGATCATTGGCTACTTTGATGTACGGGCATGTTTCACTCATACGGATCTCTTCTCACGGTATCCCATCCATTCGATTGAATAACCACACCTCCCTTCAAGTTGTTGTCTTGCTGTTATTTGTGATTTACGTTTGTCCCTATCAATTGAACTAGTGACCGACACTCAATTGACATCCGACGATGCATTGGTATGTTTTCAGGGAAAAACAGAGTAACAACTGGCGAGAGTGAATTTTTTATTTCTTTTTATTCTTACGCTCCTCGCATTATTGTGGGAGTGTGATGCTAACACATGAGCAAGGGGCATTATAGAATGCTCTCCCATCGCCTGCTGTGTGTATGCCCCGCTTATATGACAGAAATCGTATTTCAATGCGGAAAGCCGAGATTGTGAGAATGAATTATTTGTTTTCGTTCGGCCAAATGCGTTCATCGCATTCAAATGAGAAGGAATAGCTTTCAGTTGACAATAAACCCTTTCGGATCTCAGTTGACAAGGTTAGCCAAATTCAAGCGATCGAGTAATGCTTCCTTTGGTGCCAAAGGGAATTCTTTGTCATTTTCGTCGATTTTTTTTGATTGAGATTGAATATTCACCGAACTGATTGGGATCAAGAGAAGACTGTAAAAATCTATTGCTAGAGTTTTTCGCCAATAAGGGCCAAGACTTCTATGATAGAGACATTATGAAGCTACCTTTAGAATGGCAATAAATTTTACAACAAAATGGTGCATATTTGACCCAAGTCAGGCAATCCGAAGCATATAAAAAATAGTTCTGTATTTCACCCAAAAATAATGGATAACTTTATCCCCAACCTAATATTTGTGCACAGACCATCTCAATGACTGATCAGTTGAAACCCTTTCTAGTTTCACATTACCAGGTGTTCTTCAACTCCTATTTGTGCTCCTTCATAACTTATGAACTACTGGACCGATTCCGATGATCAACATATCAAATTGATGTCAATTAGCTAGAATTTTTTGAGAAATATTATACTTGCGAAAAACTAGGATTTTGTTTCCGTAATTATTGATTGTATTTCTTTTATCAAAGTTACATGGTCTCAGAACCAAGGGCGGCATAGTATTTTAATTTTTTTCTTGAAAGCTTTTTTACGTAACATATCCAAAAACGAGAGAGGCGTTATTTTTTGTTCTTGAGTTATGTTTTTTCAAATTTAAGCAATGGTCCGGAAATTCATTTTTCTCTTTTTGAACTTTTGAACTGCTGAGCTGATTTAGATGATCGATATTGCTCATTGGCTTTAATTTTTTATGTAAATCATCCGAATCGGTCCAGTAGCTCGAAAGTTATGAAATTTTTTTATGGAAAACAGAGGCAAAAACAATTTTGTGGGCTGTCGAATAGTTTTGAAAAATCATAAGTCAAGAAAAATAAACAATAACGTCTTTCTGAATTTTGGTTATGTAATGTAAAACAATTTTCTAAATTCTATGGTTAGTAAGGTACAAAACCGATTACTCGCGGTGTCCCGAGACCATGTAAACTATAGAAAACAAATACAGTCAACTCTCCCCAACTCGGTGTCCAAGGTACCATCGGGGTGGGGAGGTATCGAGTTATGGAGAGTAGAATGCTTGTAAAATAAATCAAAGGTGCCATGAAATACATCGAGTTAGGGAAAATATCGAGTTACAGAACATCGAATTAGGGAGAGTTGACTGTACAATCAATAATTACGGAAACAAAATGAAATTTCATAAGAGGTGTAGTATTTTTTCAAAGAAGACTAGCTAATTGCCTAGTTTATTGGCTTCAATTTGATATGTTGATCGTTTAAATCGACCGACCATTTCAAAAGTTATGAATTTAAAAAAAATCATTTTTGGAAAGAATGGGAAAAATAGATTTTTTGGACCACCCCAAAATGGAAATGGGCACCCATTTGAAGAAATAAAAAAAATACTGTTCTAATCTTTTGCAATAATGAACAAAACTACCACCTTCAGGAAAATCTAAGAACCACTATATCGGTTTGACATGGAATAACTTTTGATATTGTCATTAGAATTGTGCGTATCCCATAATATTAAAATCCAATTTGATCGCCGCTACAACATGGCTGATTTCATATTTTCTCAAAAAAAAAAAAAAAGTAAATGATTGGGATATGTGTATCAAATGACTGAACTTAACATGGAGAACACACTACATATGGACAACATAAATCCAAAAAGGTCACCACCACAAAGTGGTCGACTATGTATTTTTTGCAACTTTTCCAATCATTTATGACCTTCGAGCTACTTGACCGATTCAGATAATCAACATATCAAATTAAAGCCAGTTCATCTGAAATATATCTCATATTTTTTTTCTAAACATAAAACATGCTTGAAGTTACATTTACAATTTTTCAGATTGTTCTCGTTGCTCGGCCACGGAGCACAAATTGAACCAATCAAAACGAGGCACATTGTGTGTTTTGACAATGGACAATGCTTGATATTTCACAATTATTCGATTGCTTATCTCATGAAAAATAAATTGTTATTCATTGGGATGCGTAGATGCATAGAAATATTTCCTATTAATTGATGTAAACATCTTTGCGATCTATTGAAAAATGCTCGAGTTAAAAGCGTTCGAAATCTTTCATTTTTTCGCACATGTTCGGTGCCTAGATTTTAATTTTACCCCACATATCTTCCGGTTAAACGTAGTTCTACGTAAAGAAAACGAAAATATCCTTTCGCAGTTCAACACAGAAATCGGTGAAACAGAAGAAACTTTACTTTCTTTGTGCTCTGGCTGGAAAAGAAACATAAAACATACCTGATAATACCGTTCCGACCGCGCGGAAATCCATACCCTCGCCACAGTTGGTCACAACGCACAACAGCGCCATCGCCTTCGCCAGATCTTTGGTGGTTTCCGTTTTACCTGTACCGGCAGGGCCTGCGTCGGAAAGAGAAGAGCATCATACGTTTCCATAAGGTTAATAACGTTTTCATAATGCAGCAGTTTTGTGGGATAAATATTTCATTTCTTCCTGGAACGGCTTCACGCGTTATGGGGGATCTCAGCTTCATTTCGGACAGACGAAACAATAAACAATCAATACCACAGGGAATTCCAAGCATGACAAACATAAGATTTGTTCGCAATCGAAAATCGGGGTTCCCATTTTGAGTACTAACATGACATAGATCTGCATTACGGAACCCGAAAAGATTTGCGCTTATGGATCATGAAGCCACCACAAAAGTACGCTCATCCAAGCGTCAAGCCCTCGTTATCGGAGCTGCATTGAGACCGACAAGGGTTATCTACTTACCAGCCGGTGCAGCGCCCAGCTTCATCGTCAGGGCTTGCGTGATTGTTAAATAGATTCGATCCGTTAGTGGTGTAATCACAAGACGTCCATTCAGACCCATATACTCGTAACCGTAATCGAATTTCCCTATATCCGAGATCAGGAATGCAGTCCGTCGACCAGATGTTGAGGAGCCGTTGGGTGATTATCGGTACGGGGTTTGCCAAACCCATGGGATCCGTTACAGAAGCACCATACCGTCGTACACCCAAAAAGGTTCGTGTGCAACGTTGCAGCGTGGAAAGAAAACCACAAACAGAGGTTCCCAGCGCATACGGGTGAAAGAGAATGTAATTAGTGCAGATTCTGTGTGAACATGTCCAAAATTTAGACATGGAATGAATGTATGTGTGACTGTATGGCAATACGCCTCTTTGAGAGCCTATTGATTTTGGCTATGGTTTCAACAATTATCACTCGAATCGAGAAAACTTACCTGTGCACTGGAGCACGAGCAGGTTGTCCATTTCCCGGAGCCAGTAGAATCTGTAATTAAAATTAGAAACAATTGGTTTAGGAGGAGACTCACATCAGGAATTCAAAATCATTGAGACACGACCGGAGTTCCGCAAGAGTTCCCACCGACCGACGACGTTGTTTCCCAACACCTAGTCAGAAAAATGCTCACATTGTTCGACTTGTGCACCATTTAGAGCCACCTGTTATTCGATAGTCAATCTGAGGATGTACGAAAGACCTGTCTTTCCGTCGGAATGTATTCCCACGTCCCAGCTTCTGCACGACAGCAGAAATCAATTGCAGAGTGAATCGAACTACATCCTCATTCTTTAATCTTCTTCCGTAGGCTTTGCCACAGATACGATATTTCTTCCTTTTCGCCTTTGCTCATGTATGTACGAAAGCTTGTCTTCCCCAAATTCGACCGTTCGGACTGTGGCATCACACAGTCATTCTGTTCGGTATTTAGTGAACAGATTTTGATTTGCAAATTGAATCTCACCTCTTCTCGACATGCCGCATAATGCTGCTGCCGTCGCCGCTCTGCTCGGTTCCGTATTTCGAACGAAAGGGGCAATGGAACTAACGAAAACTGTTGAATAATGAAACGAAACCAATCATCCGTTTGTTGTAAGAGACATTTTCCAGCCTCCGTCACTGTTGGTCTTCCCCTCGTGCGCTTCTTGCTAGGAAATGATCAGATTCAGAGTTTTTTCTCGTTTGTTACACTTGAGTCGAATCACTAGCTGCCATGATGAGGAATCATGTAACATTTACACTTGATTGGCATGGTCGAGTGGAGATTTTCAGGCATCATTGGATTACCTCAGCGAAAGGATTTACTTTCATTTTATTTTCAGTTTAATGAAGAATTAGTGAGAACAGATTGCTTCCAAAAATCAAAGCAAAGTTTAGTTAACACAGCTTCACAGTGCTTGAAATTTATTAGCGTAGGATGAAAAAAAAAACATTATGAAATGTTGTTATCAACAGGTCTCTAGTTATAATCGTGGTATTCTACAGATTATTCACCGATGAATTGATTGAGAAGAAATTGAACGTGATGTGATGGGCAAGACAGACTTCAATCGATTTTGGTAAAAGTAAAAGAATCTGTACCCAGAGGTATGAACGGAAACTTGACGTAGGACTTTGAGGACAATAGCTTTTGAATTGAGTTTTTGTAACTGTTCAGAAATCCGTAAATTTAACTCATTCAATACTCCAAATGGTAGTCACGAAGAACACGAGAAACTTGAAATTGTTTTTCCGTTGCTTACTGAAACCTCAAATGGCAATCATAATAGGCAAAATGAACGGCATCAGAATAGGCAAAATGAAATGGCAATCATAATAGGCAAAGGAACGTCAAATGGCAATGATTGGATCAATCTAAGTTAAAGAAAACTTTGAATGAACCTTATTGTCAGAGTATGTTTACATCAATCGCTTCAAAGATTAACGTCTTCTTTTTGCCAGAATCGTTCAACAGTCGAAATATGGTCCTTCAGGTATTATGCGTTGGTATTTTGAATATACTCGAATGGAATAAACGTTACAATTTGTGTAAATCGTACTTTTTAATTGTATAAGTGAAAGAAAAAAAATAAATAATATAATTCTACAATTCGGAATCATAAAAACTTAACATTTGGTCATAAATGAAATTGAATTGTAATTGAGTTTGGGAGTTTAGAAGTCAATAATACTTACTAGGTTATGATTTTGTACGCTAACATAATCTGATTAAAAAAATATAGTTCGTTCAGTTTTATGAATTCGATTGTTTTCGGTTTAGAACAATACTTTCTCTATGTAATGGATTATTATAAGAAAAGTAACATTTTTTCCCACTCCTGATTATTGGATCTCTTTTGATATTTCTATTGGATTCTTCTTGACAACCCAGGATATTATCAAGTATGGAAAAGTTCATTTGCTCATTTCTCCACACCTGATTATAAATCACTCTTGTATCTGCTTGGAATAATCATGGCGAAAAGAATGCAGCAAACAATCGTGAGATTGCACGATGAAACATTTTACACTTTCCGACCATCTTCATTCGGGACTGATAGAAAACATAACAAAACAAAGAGTGGAAAACAACATTCCATACAAATTAAACACAAATATCTACATTACTTGAGAATTAATCAAGCAAATGAAACCAAATTTGGCATATGGAGGTTTTAGAGTGCAATAAATGTTTCTATGGTAGTTAGATTCTACACCCCCCCCTTCTAAGGGGGGGGGGGCTGCCATACAAATGAAACACAAATTTCTGCATTACTCAAGAATTAATCAAGCAAATGAAACCAAATTTGGCATGTGGAGGTTTAGGGTGCAATAAATGTTTATATGATGGTTAGACTCTCCACCCCTTCTCTAAGGGGGGACTGCCATACAAATGATACACAAATTTCTGAATTACTCGAGAATTAATCAAGCAAATAAAACCAAATTTGGCATGTGGAGGTTTTAGGGTGCAATAAATGTTTCTATGATGGTAAGACTCTCCACCCTCTCTCTAAGGGGGGCTGCCATACAAACGAAATACAAACTTCTGCATAACTCGAGAACTAATCAAGCACAATTTTGGATGTGAGGGTTTTTGGGTATGAGAAATGTTTCTATAACCCCTCCCTCCCCGGGAATGGAGAAGGAGTCCCATAAAAATATTACACATATTTCAACTAAAAATATTCCAAATTTTCAGAGAACTCTGAAGGAAAAAGGGAAAATTCGGATAATTAAATTCCCATATGATCTACTGATCTGTTTGCGCTAGCGAAATTGATCTTTGTTCGAAACTGGAAATAGATTCCAATGTAACGCACTCCTATATCTTCTTCTATCTATACAAAAAAAAAATTAGGATTTAGGGCTGTCTTTATTCTATTATATTTTCTGTATAAAACATTTATTCCATGTAACGGAGAAACATGTTATTTGCAAGTGGTTGAAAAACCTTGAACTAGAATTGTGTCTGAAAATAAGCTGATATTATACGGATGAGTTTTATTAGAAATACTAGGAATTTTATAGAAAAAGGTAAATTCAACGGGGTCGAATAGAAAATCAATCAATGAACAGTTCTGCGATTGGACGCATGAACTTGCTCATAGTAAGAAAACGTGAATGTTTGAAGGTATTGATAACAAAAAACAAATTTTGGGCGGGACGAAGTTTGCCGGGTCAGCTAGTCTACTTATATTTTACTGCCGCGATCGAGACTCAATGATTGCTATTTGAGTGAAAAACGAATGATTTTACAGAGACACTCGCTGGCTCAAGCAAAAGTTTCCAGTTTGATTCTATCACCATCATTCCGAGAGGCAAATGAGGGAATGCCAAAATTTCTGAGAATAGATGAGGGGAATCGAGACCGTATTTTTCCGGTCTAATAGAGAATGAACTTTGCGAAGAGGAATGGTGAAGGCGAATCTTCTCTGTCTCAAATAAAGTGAGGCATAAACGGAGAATAGAAGGGTGAGTTTTATCTGTGAATGAGTGTTGTTGAACGAATTTCGATGCGATTTTGTCCATACCTGGAAATTATATGATAGTGAATGCTTCCTTTTGAAGATTGGGAAAGGGAAAGAGAAATGGACAAGTGGATTTATGGAAGTGAGGCTGACTAAATAAAATTATTAGTACATCTTGATAGGATACCTTGAAGTGCTATGTGTAAGAGTACCCTTTCAAAACTCTCAATCAGCATCCTGTTTAGTTCTTTCTTTGCCAAATTTTCGACATTACCAACGTACTCAATATTATATTAGGTTTGGGTAAAAAGTTATTTTTTCGACAGCTGGCTTTAGTGATCGATATCTCGCGTAATATCGATCGTGCAAGTTCAAATTTTGGCTCGTTGTGAAGGTGACATTATACACTAAAAATATTGTTTTGCTGTTTGTTTTGTTTGTTCTATTCAGTTGTGAGTTGCAGGATGTTAACAATGGAGGTCAACAAATAGAAAATTAGTTGAATTTTACACTTTTTCTCGAAAATGCAAGCCAGGCCGCTGAAATTGTAAATGGTGTTTATGGTGCCGATACTGCAACAGTAGAAACGTGCGATTCAATGAATTTTTTTATTGTTTTTTTCATTTTGGTCTTAATTTTTTTTCAATTTTTTTTTGGGCAATACACTTAATTCTGATCTCTACTGTCAACAAAGACCGTTGGACCGTTTGAAGCCAGAAACGTCCAGAATTGACCAACAGAAGAGTCGTTTTGTTCCATCAGGACAACGGAAGGCCACACCATTCCGAGAGCTTAATTGGGATGTTTTAATGCATCCACCATATAGCATGGACCCGTCACCAAGCGACTACCACCTTTCTCTCGCATTGACAAAAATCCAGAGTGATGAGAAATTGGGATCACGAGAAGATGGAAAAATCTATTGCTAGAGTTTTTCGCCAATAAGGACCAAGATTTCTATGATAGAGACATTATTACCTTTAGAGTGGCAACAAATCTTACAGCAAAACGGTGTGTGAAGCATATCAAAAATAGTTTTGAATTTCACCCAAAAATAATGGATAACTTTTCCCCAACCTAATATTCGGCATAAATAACTCGATTATATACAGTTTTTGATTTCTTTTCACTGTAAATAATCGAGTCAAAAAAAATAATTTTTTATTCGTTATTTTTGCGTGTTACCATAGGTTGACCGAGTCGCCTTGCTAGTGGATTTGGATGATTCTTAACCTTTTCCGCATATTTCCTACTCGTTTTATGAAGTTCTTCTTTAACCGTCGACATCCCTCAGTCTCGATGTATGACACTATTGCGGATGTACCAAGGGGCGCCAGTAATTTGTTTTAGCAGTTTATTTTGTACTCTTTCGATGATTTCGATATTACTTGCTGAAGCTGTTTGTCATAGTTGACAGCCGTAATGCCAAATAGGTTTCAGCATGGATTTGTATAGAAGTAGTTTGAACTCCAGTTTTAATTTCGACTTCCTCCCGATTAGCCAATGTATTTGTTTTGCTCGCCTCTTCAATTGCGTTTTCTTTGCATCTATGTGTTTCTTCCAGGTTAGACGACGATCTAGATGTACACCAAGATATTTAATTTCATTCGATTGAGGTACTGCAGATCTATTGAACTTGATTTGTGGGCATGTGTTCTTATTAAGCGTGAACGTAACGTGGACACATTTTGTTTCATTTACTTTAATTCTCCATTTTTGAAGCCACTTTTACACGACCGTTATGTGTTCCTGGAGATCCCGTGAAGCAATCGTTCTGTTGTGACTACTGAGAATAGCTGTGTCATCTGCGAATGTTGTAGTCATTAAGTTAGGCGCGGTTGGGAGATCAGCTGTGTAGATGAGATAGAGAACTGGTCCAAGAACACTGCCCTGAGGAACGCCAGCATAAATTTCTTGCTCTGGTGATAGAGTTTGGTTATACCGAACATGAAACTTTCTTCCCAGTAGATAAGAATGCATAATTTCATATATTTGTGGTAGGATATTTTTTATTTTATAGAGCAGTCCTTCGTGCCAGACTTTGGGCCCTATTCCCGAATACACTACACGTGAAAACAATGTGGAGTGAGTATAACCTTATTCCGGATTGCACGTCACTGTAAACATTTGGTTGAATTTATTATGAATACACCAAGTTCATCCACCGATGTTATTCTGGTTTACACTTCACGCTCTCGCTTGTGTAAACAGAGCGATTCCCCGTGCTCATCATAATCATACACTCTCCAAAAAAAAATAGTATATATGACGAGTTTTTTGGTAAATATTACCAATGATTAATAATTTTTGAATCTACTTGAATCTATTTTGGTTGAAAAAAAATTCTTACAGCTTTTTTTCCCCATGCTGTCAAACGTTTCTCATATAAAAAGAGCAAACGTTTTCATCACTCGGGCTTTGTTTATTAACCTTTTGTGACCGAAATAGAATTGAAATAAAGGTTGTAATTTGGGTAATTCGTATTTTTAGAAAGGAAAAAGTTCAAATAATACAACTCTAGTGTTCGAAATAATTAAAACCTAACATTTGGCGAGAAGTAAAATTGAATTACAACTATGTTTAGAGGAGTTTTGAAGTCAATAAGACTGAAATTTCTGAAAATACCAAAACTAATTTCTGCAAATCTACCGAATTGTCAGTTGTGCTTTCATGATTTCAAACGCTCGCATTAATTGATGAAAAAATATAGTTCTTTCATTTAATTTAATTAGATTATTTTTGTCTTTCATAACGATACTTCCTCTATGTGGTGTTTTTTAAGAAAAGAAACTTTTTTCCTTCCTGATTATTGACATTTCAATTGGTTTCTTTTTGACTACCAATTTGATTCTATTCGCATGACCCAGATTCGTACATATTACGCGATAAGAATGGTAAACAAATGTTAAATCGGCCAGTATAACCCAGTAGAAGCATTCGGTTCAACGTTGATTTAACATACACCCTAAACATGTTATGTTAACCCAACCTTAATGCATATATTGTATTTAATTTATTCATCTTTTGTATGCATATTTGTTCATTTATTGAACTAACTTTTATAAATTATTCATTGAACTATCTAAACTATAGACATCTGATCCTGCATCGATTGGGTCTGATCCACGGCTACAAATTAGGAAAAAATACACAATCATTAACACAAATAGCTACGCCAGACTACTCAATTCTTACCATTATCCTCTCCCAGGACCAGCGTGTAATTACTTCTCAGCCAAACACAATCGGGAAATATCACGAAGCTGACGAAACCCTGGCGGCATTAGGTGAGACCTGCTCTATGCCCCGTTGCAATATTGACTTGACGCGCAGCCTCAGTGGATACGGAACCTCTGTACTGACGAATCCGGAAAACATCCAATTGATCGAACCACCGATCACAATCTGCAAAGCGTTTATGAAGTTGTCCTTGACAAAATCCAATAGCATAAAGATGAATCTAGGACTCGACAGGGTTCGTTTTTGTGTTTCGAAGTACCCAGATTCCTTATTATTGTAGTAAGTAGGAAAGTAGTGCCGTTCAACTCTTTTATCAACTCGGTAATTAGACTAATAATGTTATATTTACATTTTCTTCGCGGTTGCCAGTAATGACAATCGTAAAAGTTGCTAACACCGCGAAGTAAAATGAATCAATCGTTGGTAGGGATGTGTATTGCATCTGACATTCATTTTACAAACGATTGGTAATATTTACAGAAAATATGTACATTCTACTAATGTTTGCATTACAGAAGATTTGGAAGCTTTTTTTAGTAATCTATTTTCTGGGTGTAACGACACAACTCGAGGATAAACAACACAAAACACAACTGACGTTTCTCTTAGAAACGACATTGGAAATGAACACACGGTCATTTTGGTATCCACTCCACTTAATACACGAAGTTCATTTTTACACTTCACGAAACGGGAATAAGTACAACAAAGTGAAGTGAGATGTAAGCGTAGTGGGAACGTGAGTGTACGTGGATACGGGAATAAGGCCCATTATCGAACGCTTGAGCTACATCAAGAAAAAGCGCTGAGCAGCATCCGCGGCCTTCATATACTCTACGAATTTCTTCTATCAATCGGTGCACTTGTTCAATAGTGCCATGTTTTGCTCGGAATCCGAATTGATGATTCGGGATTAATCTTTCAATCTCGGGCGCTGATTTTATCAGGATAATTTTTCCGAACACTTTTGAGAAGATTGGAAGGATGCTGATAGGTCTATAAGATTCCACTTTCTGTGCGTCTTTCCCTGGCTTAGGAATCATAATGATGGCCGAAATTTTCCATGCTTGTGGGAAATATCCTTTATGGGTCATTGCGTTGAAAATTCTTGTGAGATGTTTAATTGCTAGGTCAGGTAGTTCCTTGATCATATATCCGTTGATGTGGTCGATACCGGGTGACTTTTTCACATTGATATAATTATTGATAACATGTCTCACCAGCCGATGTTAGATTTTCATTTTGTTTTGGTTTATAGCACCAGAAAATTCGAGCGTTTCTTGATTAGGTCCGGATCGATATTCGGAGTGAAAACTTTTTAAAGATGATTTGCAAAAGTTGCTGCTTTTTCATCGTCACTTCTGGTTCAATTACCAGAGGGCATTCTAAACGGCGGGACCTGTAACTGAGGTCGTTTTAGATTCTTAGTTGCCTTCCATAGTGAGTAATTATTATTTTGATTTGGCGATAATTCAGTTAAGTAATTATGGAATTTTTCATCTTTCTCGTCTTGTAATAGCTTTCTTAATTTACGTTGTGCCATATTGAATAGGTTTTTAGATTCTGGCGATCGTTTTGCCAGATACGTCTTAGCCGTCGCTTTTCTGCAACTGCTGCTTTTATGTGAGAGGCAGTAATAATTTTTTTTTGTGTTTCTGAGGCTTTATAGGTGGGGTAGCTATCTTCGCAGCATTCTTCATGAGTACACTGAGCTGGTTAATTGCTTCCTCGATATGATGTTCGTTATCCAGAGGTAGATCGAGAATGTTAGAGGAGATATATGTCTTATATTTTGTCCAATTCGTTGAAAAGTTAATGAGATTAGATGATGTCTGCTTCACTTCCTTTTCTATGAAGTATTCCAGGAGTATTGGTGAGTGATCAGATGATAAGTCCAGAAGAAGCTTCGATCGAATTCGTTTACTATTAATATTTTTTGTGGCAGCGAAATCTAGCAGGTCCGGAAGTCGTGCGAGGTCCTCTGGCCAGTGTGTCGGTTCACCGCATGATGCAATGTCATAGCCAGAGTCAGTGATAACGTTGTATAATACGCGACCACGAGTGGTAATCAGCCTTGATCCCCAAAAGGTGTGTTTTGCGTTAAAGTCACCCGCGACGATAAATCGGTGCCCTTGGAGTGAGAAGAAGTCTTTCAGTTCCTCTTTCGAAGGGTGGTGGTTCGGTGAAGAGTAGAGTGCTGTTAGTACTATTTTCTCAGATTTACTCTCGATGCACACAGCCGCTGCTTGGATATTTAGAGTACTGTGACGGTGTCATAAATAGTGTGGAATATCTCGATTGATGAGGACCGCAGCCCCACCTCTTGCTGACCCGTGCGGGTGATTTGTACCATAGAAATCATATCCCGTGACTCTGATGTTGTAGTAATCCGTCAGATGAGTTTCATTGATAAGAAAAACGTCAATGTCGTGTTGGTTCAAGAATAGTTTAATTTCATTCAAATGGTTATGTATCCCGTTTACATTCCAATAGCAGATTTTCAAAAAAAATATTTTGAACATTGAAATTTTTGGATGAGAAGTTGCTGGCTGCGCAACATTTCTTGCATCATTGTTTGCATTGATGTCATGAGTTGCATAATTGAACCCATAAATACTTGTAATTGGTCCGCGGGAGGAATTATTGGTGTTGGAGGTTGGGAGAGTAGAGCATCCCTATACGATGTGCTAGGTGTAGGCGTGAAACCAGGAGGTTGGGGTTTCGGGTGTGTGGCTGAATTTACCGTTGGTTGCAGGGTTTTCTGATAGCTTGCAGGCCTGCTAGTTGCAGCTTTTTGTCGAGATTCTTGCGTTTTTTTCTTTAATGTTGTATATACAGGGCACCCCCTGTAGTTTGCAGTGTGGTTGCCACCGCAGTTGCTGCTTTTTTTGCTTCTGCTGCTGTTCTTGAGACTGGGCATTTTCTTGTCTCATGAATGCCACTGCAGACTACACAGACTGCTGGAAGGTTGCAATAACCTTTGGTATGCCCGTATTCTTGGCAGTTGTGACACTGCACAGGGCCAGTCCGTTTGTGCGGCTTGCATGATGGGAAATTTACCCTCGCATCCGCTCGCATAACAGATCTTCCTTAATCGTTAAATTGTTCACCTGTTTTACTATGTTTTAAGCGAAAAAAAAGCTTTGTTAATTTGTCGTCTAATCATATATTTCAAAACGAGGGTGGTCCGATAGATACTTAGTCTCATCGCCCGATGGTGTCAGTATCGAAAGAGAGATTAATTATCGTGTAGTACATTCTCGTAAACGACTACTGTCAAAATTTCAGCCGAATCGGACTCGTAGTTTTGTTTTGACCAGGGCGTGTCCGCTGATTTTAGAAAAACGGAAAAAATGGAAATTCCGCCACGGCTACATTGATCGAATTGCACCCCGAACTGCTGCCCCATCCATCGCATTCTCCAGATTTGGCCCCGTGCGACTTACTTTTGCTTCTAAACTTGAAAAAGTCATTCGCCGGGCAGAAATTTAAGTCGAATAAGGAGGTCATCGCCGCCGCAGAGGCCTGCTTTGCAGACCTCGAGAAAACGTATTTTTCAGATGGATTAAAGAAGTTGGATCATCGCTGGGTCAAGTGTATCGAACTAAAAGGAGACTATGTTGAGAAATAAATCGCAATTTTTCCAAAACTTTCGTTTTTTTATGTAGTCTAAATACTTATCGGACTGCCCTCGTATTTCGTAAGAATGACTTTGCATGATATACGTTTAAAATCTCTTAAAATTTCGTCGTATGTCCAATTTTCAATAGACATCAGGTGTGGTCCTACGTCAAAATTCTGAAAAACAACAGTGCTCTTCGTGGTTTCGCAAAATGAACTGAAAATTGTTGATTTATAATTTATTCATTTTTTGACCTTCCAGACAGGGGTTCAGGGGTAAGTCGTTGTATCGTATTACGCTATTCTTCTATGTCCTCCTTTCAGTCAGTACAGTTTGAGGGGCATAAATCGGGCCAATCAAAACATGAGACTATGAGCGTTTAGATAATGATTGAAATGTCACAATTATTCAATTGGTTATTTAAAGAAAAAAAGGGATTGCAAGGATGACGTAGGACTTAAGTTGGCATAGTAATATTTTGTTTGTATTGATTCAATTATGGATTGAATAGAACGATCAACAACTTCAACTTGGGAACAAAAATTACCCCTACTAGCATGTATTTGCAATGCCGATTTCCTCAGGCCCTTGGTTTTGATGATTGTGCTAGAATGCCTACAATGGATGTCAGTCAGTCAGCGTATTAAATATTGCACGCTCACGTTTATATACAAAATGACTAATAATATGACGCCGAATTACCTACGAAACACTATAATGTATGGAAGAGACATGCATCGATATAATACAAGACAAGCAAGCGACCTCAGAACCATGAACTTCCGAATGTCGTGTACCAAAATTCAATTTTTTATAAGGGATATCGACTGTATAATACCTTACCCAATGAGGCAAAGACAGCAACAAGCCTTCGAATGTTTCGTAGTATTTGTAAAGAGTTTTTGAAGCATGATTTAAATGTTTGACCTGGGGTGTAATCAATGTTAGTATGTAAGATGACGAAGCTATAACGGATTAATTTTTTTTTGTGCTTTTGTCTTTTTTATCATTAGACTATGATGATGGTGGTATTTTATTTGTTTGTACTCGTTTTTAATTTATTTATTTATTTTTTATACATTTCGAGTAGTCTACAACAGTTTGAGCATCGTGCACGTGAAACGGCATAGAGAAGCTTAAAATTGAGCATTGGCTAAAAAAATGGTTCTGTTTTTAAGAAAATCATATTCTAAGGGATTGAAATTGCGAACAAGCTAGGGATAGCTCAACCGGAATTCTTGTAAATTTATCTTTTTTACAGATGACTGACGAGATCTTTCTGTGTTGTGGCAGATCTCATTGCAGATTCAGATTGAAGCGATTATACCCCAGTTTGAATGAAGGGCCTGAAGTATCGGCTGGAATTAGGCTTAGGTTTGCTCAGCTGTCTGGTCTCGAAAACGATTAACAGATCGTTGTCGGGTATCCAGTAAAGCGGGATTTCCTTTGTAAATTCAAAGCTGGTATGGATATAGGTATTAGGTTCGATTCTTGATCGGTCAAGGGTCTTCCCGGATTGGAAATTCTCTTGACATGCCTTGGAATATCTAGCGTTCATATAATGCCTTTACTTGCTCTCTCGAGTGACAATCTATGTCTATGCTCTTAACTAATATACTGGTTTTGTTTGTATTATAAAAGAAATCTATATATATATATATATATATATATATATATATATATATATATATATAGTTATCAAAGAAAATTCGTCCAGCTCAAATCGTTGTAAGAAAATAAAGTGGGACCGTCATCATTATTATATAAGGAATAGAGTACTGTTTTAGGTGTAGGTGCATGTGTGTGTGTGTTTTTTTTTATCTTTAGACTATGATGATGATGGTATGTTGTTTTTATTTTTTTTTCTTCAATTTTTAATAATTTTAGTTATTAGATTAGTTTAAAAATAATTGTGAAGTCTACAAGAGTTTGAGCATCGCGCGCGTGAACCGGCATAGTAAAATTTCAAATTGAACATTGGCAAAAGTGATTTCTTTTCTTTTTTTTTTTTTTTTATCTGTATTATAGTGACTTTCAACTCATTTGGCTGGTTCGTCACTTCTATTTCCATTTTTGGAAGAATGTCGGGAGTGAGAATTGAACTCGTGACCTTGAGCGTGAGAGGCATGGATGTTACCACTACGCCAGATCGCCTCCTCAGCATTTCTTTTCTTTGTTTTTGTTTTGTTTAATAAGATCGATCCATTCCAAGGGATTGAAAGTGGAAACTGAAAAGAAGCTAGGGATAGCTCAACCGGAATACTTGTAAATTTATCCTTTTGACAGATGATTGACGAGATCTTTCTGTGTTGTGGCAGATCTCATTGCAGATTCAGATTGACGCGATTATACCCCAGGTTGAATGAAGGGCCTGAAGTATCGGCTGGAATTAGGCTTAGGTTTGCTCAGCTGTCTGGTCTCGAAAACGATTAACAGATCGTTGTCGGGTATCCAGTAAAGCGGGATTTCCTTTGTAAATTCAAGGCTGGTACTGACATAGGTATTAGGTTCAATTCCTGATCGGTCAAGGGTCTTCCCGGGTTGGAAATTCTCTTGACATACCTTGGGAGAGTTACTGGGCCTGAAGTGTCGGCTAGAATTAGGCTCGGGGTTGCTCAGCTGTCTGGACTCGAAAGCGATCGCATTAGTAGATCGTTCTCGGGAATCTAGTTAAGCGGGAAATCCCTTGTAAATTCATGGCTAATGCTGATATAGGCATTGGGTTCGATTCCCGATCGGTCAAGTGTCTTCCCGGATTGGAAATTCTTTTGACATGCCATGGAATATTTAGCGTTCAGATAATGCCCTTACTTGTTCTTTTGATAAACAATCTATGCCAGTGGTACAACCGGACCGTTTTTTGTTTTTAACTTGCTTACTGGTTGATTTGATATTACAAAGAAACTCCTCCATAAAATTATCCACAAGATAACTCGTCCAGCTCAAACCTATGTAGGGGAAAGAGGTGGGACCATCATCATTTTAAAAAAATGAAAAAAGGGGACACAATTCGGTGGGAACGAAAATTATCCCAACTTGTATGTATTTGGAATGCCGATTTTCCAGGCTCCTTGGTTTTGAAGTCTGTATTGGGGAAACCGTAAACCGGGCCAATCGAAACGTGGCAGTTAGGGCGTGCGGATAACGCTTGACATTTTACAGTTATTCAACTGTTTATCTTATGAAAAATAACATTTCATAAATTGTGGTAGATGCGTTGAAATATTTCTTATCAAATGAGACAAACATCTTTCTCATCGATTAAGAAAACTCGTAATCTTTAATTTTTTCCTGCATGTTCTGTGTTTAGGTTTTCATTTTACTCCCCGTACATATCGATTAGATGTAGTCCCACGTCACGTATTTTTCCCTATGCAAAATCTCAGCGAAATTGGACGTCATACTACGTCAGCTATGGGTTTACTTTACAAATATATAAAATTCTGTTACACCAAGATCTGCCTCACAAGTGGAATAATATATTGACTGCCGTTAATTGACTAAATTCTGACTTCCAATGGCTTTACAAACCATCGTATTCTCCAGATATGGTCTACTAGCTTTTTACAGACCACAAAAAGATGCTCCGGGAAATGAAATTTCACTCAATCGAAAAAATGATTGCCGAAACTAAGATATATTCTGATATCGTAAACAAGCCATTTCACAAAAAATCATCGAATTCATCGAATTGTTTTGAAGAGGGCTTGAACGAATGTACCATTCTTGTAGGCGAGTATTTTGTTGGAAAAAATAAAAATTAAAAAAATAAATAAAAATATAACAGAAAATCTTAGGTGAAATAACGAATGAAATCTGATTTAAACTGCTTGATCTCTACATAGGAAAATCATTTCGATCGAACGTTTGTAGTCAGGAGTTATGTAAACATTCACCCTCGGGAAATCTTCTTCTTCTTCTTCAATGGCACTAACGTTGCTAGAGGAACTTCGCCGTCTCAACGTAGTATTACTTGCGTCATTTTTATTAGTACTTAGTTGAGATTTCTATGCCAAATAACACGCCTTGAAATGCATTCTGAGTGGCAAGCTCTAGAATACGCGTGATCACAGTGCAAGTCGGAGGAAATTTCTTTGACGAAAAATTCCCCCGACCAGAACGAGAATCGAACCCGAACACCCGGCATGTTAGTTATGACGCTAACCACTCGGCCACGGGAGCACGGTGCACGGGAGCATTTCACCATCGGGAAATATTCCTCTCAAAAAAACTTTGCTGATAAGAAAGGAAAACTTTGGAAAATTTATTTTTTTTTTTCAATTTAATTCAAATGTGTCATAAAGAATACCTAAGTGAAGACCCCGTTGTAATGCAATTTGTGCTAGGTTCCAGAATTTAATTGAAATTCAGAATTTTACCTTAATTGACTCTCCCAGCCAAACTCTTGGGCGTCCAATATACTGTCCCGTACAAATCCCTCAATAATATCTCGGGCGTGTACATCGATTGTTGCTATGGTTTTGAACTTCAGTCTATCGTTGGGCGATAGATCGGCTCGTACTAAAACATTGAGAACAAAAAAAAAAGAATCAGAATTATTGATTCACTAGTATTGACATTTGATTTACCTTTCACAACCAGATCATCCAACTGCCTATTTTGGGCCTCAAGATATTCTTTCATCGCTCGTTTGTTGCCTTTCTTGACCTTGGAAAACACTTCTTCGACCTCGGCGGTCCACCAGACTTGGTTGGCAGCCAGACATACCATTCCCTGGTAGAGCATGATCCAATCGGGTCTGGGTATTGCAAAAGGTTATTGTTTTGGAATGATTGCCCAAAGCACAATCCAACTCACCTTGCCCGTTCCCGGTCTTTCCCATAGTCATAGATGGCTTTCTTCGTGATGAAACGATTGGTGGTCCTCATTTCGTTCAGAACATCGGTCATCCAGCTTTCAACGCGGTCCCTTACAACGACTTCAATCAGCCGCAGGGCATATCGCACGAAACACGTGTGAACGTGCCGAAGAAGACGGGGAGAAAAATGTGAGCAACATTAAAACTTTTCCCTTCCATATTGCAAAGATACATGACTCAATATAAAGTATGACGCAGCCTGTCGGGCTCTTGACATTCGGCGTTCGCAAAAAGGTCATTATCGAGACAATTGAAACATAAAGTTTCTGTTTCTTGTTCTTTTTATGCTTCTCTCGCACCGCTGACATTATGTCGAGTGCGTATATATATATGGTACGTGATGTCATAAAAACGAAAAGATGCGAATATTGTTTCGTACACCCGTTGAATTTCGCGCTTTCCGCGATTACCGGGTCTCGCAGGGAGCCACGTTGGCTCGGACACACTCGTACAAACTTACCATACTGCTGGAACTCCATTACTTCCCCTTCAGCGGATACCATGGCGGTGACAATTGGCGTATCGGAACGGTCTTTAGCGAATCGTAAAGATTTTATGTTGTCGAACATCTGTAACGAGAGAAGGAAAACAAAAATCCAATATCTTTGGCAAATCGATCGGAAGGTCGCGTCTCGAAATCCCTCCCCCCGTGAAGGCAGCTGGCGTTCGCGGAAATTACAAACTATAAACAGCTTCGGTCCCGCCCCGGAGACTAAAGCCCGGGAGTTCGTAAAATGTTCGCGAATTTCATTAGGCCCCAAACTCGTTGTAATGGCCCGTAAAGATGTTCTTGTGTGAGAGTATTAATTGTATCCTAGATAGCGATAGGTTAGACATGAAAGACGATGAAGGAGCTGGCCGCTAGGGGGAAGCGACTCGTTCCTTTTGCTTACCTTGATGATGTGTTCCTGGACGCACGTAGGTTCACCGCTGCCGAGGATCGATAATAGCTCATCCGTGGAGATGAAGTAGAACCTAAGTGGGTTATTATAAATTAATGAGCTATAGTTGGTGTTGTTAACAAACAGAAATGAAAGGCGTATAGTTAATTGAAAAGATTAATGGTACGTTGTTTCGATGTTCTTTCGGTTTTAGTTTTGTGAACAATTTATTTTTCTGGTCCTTTTTATATAATGATATTGTTGTAATTCAGTTCCCATCCGTCTAATTTGGTCCCTTGGATATCGAGTTAGGGAGAGTTGATTGTACAAGATAGCACTACTATAAACGCAACCATCTTTTAGATTTCCGATGAAAACTTAAAAAATCTATATACTGTCTGCAATAGCTTAAAAATTAGAAGGTATTTTTTTCCTGTTTTTCCAAAAGAAACTGCGGGACCGGTCTTCTGTTTGATTATGGGCTTTTTTGTGTTGAAATTGTCTTTTCCCAAATAAAACATAAATTTCTGATTTATAATGATGAGTTTTGGTAGAAGGACTATAATTTTTTTAGTAATAGGTAAATTCAACGGGGTCGATTAGAAGATCAGTCAATGAACAGTTCTGCGATTGGACTCATGTAAGAAAACGTAAATGTTTGAAGGTATTGATAACAAAAAAATAAATTCATTTTGGGTGGAACGAAGTTTGCCAGGTCAGCTAGTGTTTGATACAGAAAACATGATAGAATGAAGACAGCCCTAAATCGGACAATTCCTTTCTAATTCTAATTCTGATTAAAATCCATTTTTACTGCAAACATGCTAGGTTTGATTCCATTTGATTGATTAGCTCTCGAGTTGTGCAGCAACCTCCCCCTCTCTTCAGAGAGAGGAAAGGAGTGTCAAACCACCATAAAAACATTAATTTCTCCCTAAAACTTCCATATGCAAAATTTGGTTCCATTTGCTTGATTAGTTCTCGAGTTATGCATAAATTTGTGTTTCATTTCTATGGCAGCCCCCCTTAGAACGGTGGGAGAAGTGTTGAACCACCTTAGAAATGTTTCTTTCCCCCCTAAAACCACCACATGCCAAATTTGGTTCTGTTTGCTTGATTAGTTCTTGAATTATGCAGAAATGTATCCTTCATTTGTATGGCAGTCCGCCTCCCCTCAGAGAAAGGGAAGGAGTGTCTATTTACCATAGAAACGTTTGTGTGCCCTGAAACCTTCGCATGCCAAATTTGGCTCCTTTTGCTTCTCGAGTAATGCATAAATTTGTGTTTCATTTGTATGGCAGACCTCCTTCCCCACCCTAAGAGAGAGGGAGGAGTATCTAACCACCATAAAATCATTTATTGCACCCTAAAACCTCCACATGCCAAATTTCGTTTCATTTGATTGATTAATTCTCGAGTAATGCAGAAATTTGTGTTTCATTTGTATGGCAGACCCAGAGGGTGAGTGAGAGGGTTATCTAACCACCACCATTTCGTTTCATTTGCTTCTGTTTCAAGACAGACAGACAAACAGACAGAAATCCATTTTTATACAGTCAACTCTCCCTAACTTGATGTACTTCGGCTTCTTCTTTTTGAAAATAAGAGAATTCAACTCGATGTTCTGTATCTCGATATGTTCACTAACTCGATAGGTTTCATGGTACCTTCGGTTGATTTTACAAGCATTCTTCTCTACATAACTCGATGGTCCCTTGGATATCGAATTAGGGGAAGTTGATTGTATATATAGATTCTCCCACTGTACTGGTAAATTCGACTTCTTGTGGTGGCATTACCCGTTTGCTGTTCCCTGTATCAAATTGCCACTTTTGGACTTTTTGGACCACTCATAACATTGCGATTCGTTGATAGCATGCTCACCGTATGCCTCCACTAAGAAGCATTTTTATATTTTTTTAGATTATAGCAAAAACTCAGAGATGTGCGTAGATCGTAGTTCATAGGCACAAAATCAATCATTTCTAACACAAAAAAAAAACTGGCAACATGAAATTTCTGATACTTTGAATTAGATTGTGTTGACAGATGTCAAAACATGAAAAATATATGAGTTTTATTTTTGTTCTATTAAAATGCGTAAATATTAATGTGTGAGTTCCAGTTTCATATGCATGTGCGACAATAATAGGTAGGGAGAGCTCATTTTTATCTAACTCACCTTGGAAACAGCATCCGCTTATGCTCCAGATAATCGTTCAAAGACTTCTGACACGCATCCAGCTCCGCTCCGAGCCGCAGGAAGTCATCGAGCCGATCCGGCACAAGACAAACGTCCACCACAAGCGGATTTGCGGCACTGGTGGTCATAATCTGGGCGGCGAGAAACAAATAACATAATAACAGCATACTTTATTGCTCTCTTAACAACCTGGTGCTTCCCCAATCCCGCCTGGCCTATAAACATGTTCGCTGTTATTTACCTCTTGAAACTCCTCGTCGATCTTGTTAAATTTTTCCGCCTCTTCCGGTAATTGAGCACTTATATCGCCGCCAATAAATATACCCTCCAGGTAGAGCCACTTCCGCTGGACGCTAAGCCACTCGTCGATGATTTCGGAGATGAGCGTCAAATGCTTCTCCCAGCGTTGGACCGTCGGCAGGAATGGGCCAATAAATCTAGGATGAGAGTGCGAATCGAAATGGATGAGCACAATTTAGTCGAACGAGGGAGGGCAGAGTGGAAAAGGGTTGCCCATCGCTCCCAAACCGCCCTCCCCAAAATCGTCCTGAAGAGGTATTATATCTATGTTTCCGATAGAGTTATATGGAGATTTATGGCGTTGTTTCGATCCAACAGCAGGATGGACCTGTTACCGGAATTAGTTAATAGCTGACGAAAAAATGAATTCGATTTGGTTGTGAACCGAAAGATGTGGGTGGTAATCGAATTTACAAATTCCGTTCGGGCGTGATGTGAGTTTCGATTGCGGGCGAAAGGATAGCCTCTCGGTTTGATTTATGTCATGATTGATTCATTCACCATCGTCAACCGGGGACAAATGAACCGATCCCGACCCGTTCCGGTTCGGTGATGGCGGCGTCAACAGAAGAATGAAATATAATAAAAACTTGTTGGGGGGGGGGGGGTGTAGAGTAACGACACAAGCTGAATATTTCATGGCATCGCAAATTGAAAATTTCAATATTGGACACAACGTTGCCGGGGCTTCGGTTCGTTTGTCCACACGTGAAAACGCAATCAATTGTAATTACTGTGATGCCGCCATCGATTGCAGATTCATCGAGTTTTCCTCCAGTGTTTGCATTATCTCGTCCACAGCGCCAAGAACGAACCTGGAAGTAGATCAAAAGGCGGGAAAATAAATGAACCTGGCGGACAATGTTTTGGGGCAGACGGTGCCACAGGGGAAAGTAAACCAACAGAAAATTTCTCCTCCCGCAGATTGCCAGCACTAGCTAGTAGCACACTTTTAATAAATATATATTGCGTTCAACAACGATAATCAATCCGCCTGGGCAGGCAGGATATACAGGGACAGACCGATGTGATATCTGTTTGTATCAATTATCAATTTACCGGTACAGTACCCGACAAAGGCTCACTTAATAATAATTGATTCGTGGTTTGAGTCTAGCGGAAATTGAATATCGTACAGATCGATACCATGAGTACCGTTCAGCTTGCATTAATGCTGTTGGCATTCGATTTGGTGCGCTTGCAACCAACGGAGAAGGATACTTCGCCAATGACGGCTGCCACAATTCCGATCGCACTGATTATTCGAGCCGCGCCGCGTGTTTATTCCCGAATACAATAAATGAATGTTTTTGTACTCAATTCCATTGAAAATAACCAATTTCGATTATATGTGCTATCCACTCGAAAATTAATCACTTGTCGAAATTGAAACGCTGCTCGAGATGGATGGGAGCGTGTCCCTGAGATGTGCCGATCGATGTCAGCAGCTGTCAGTGAGAAACGTTCGAATAAAAAGTCCTTGGATGGTGGTCGTTCGTTTCTTATATAATGGGAAGTGCGATGAAGATGGTGTGGGAAGCAATTTGCCGACAGTTTCGTAATGAAAGTTAGCGAATAAACGTAACTACTGCAATGAAAAGCTACTTTTGTTCGGTGAATAAATTAACGGTTGCCGAAGATCGAGCCTCGCTCGATCTCACAACTCAATCTCACTACTCAAATATTGGAAATGATTTTCCAGGTTTAAAGAAAAAACAGCAACTACTTTTAGAGGCTACACCTAATATTGGTACTTTGCAGAAAACGTTACTCGTTGGTGTTCGTGCTTCGAACCAAAATCAGTGATCTACTCACCCTGCAGAGGGTTTCGATTGCCGTTAGGCTAATGAATTCATCGAGAAGTTTTCTCTCTTCGATAAATGAGTAGTGTCCGATTGATCCATTGATTTCAAGGGCAGGCGTCTGATGACTATCGAGGTAGGTGCACAGTAAATTGGCTGCTTCTTTTAACGTAGCACTACATAATACAGGAAGTATAGGGTGTAGAATTACTGTGCTCTCCCAGTTGTGTTGGCTAAAACAAGCAAGTTAGGTAGCACTAATGATTCCACATGTCACGTTGCATCGAGGGAGAGGTATAGAGTATTTTATTCTGTGATTTCTTCTTTGGTTCCACTCAAGACAGTGAGCAGCCACCAGCATATTTTGAGGCTTAGACTTCATATGAAAACTACAAAATCTCTTCTTTCCAATGGATACGAGAATGTTATAACTGGAGCATCAGGCATAAGGTTCGTCGGGAAGTTCTACTAAATAGATATTTTTTTAAAAGTCTGGCTGCTGGTTAAGGAAGCAAAAAGTGCCCCATACCAAATCACCAGTTCTGTGGAAAATATATGGAGTATGGAGTACGAATAACATATTTCGGCAAATGTTTTGAATCCCTATGGTGAAAAACATACTTATTCGCTGCTTAGCGGCATTCTTAATAGCTTCGAGATAAAAATTTGAAAAAAATACTGTCCATCTTACTATAGACGGATTTCATGCCAACTCGTCTTAGGAGATGACAGCATCATCTTAGATAGTAGTGAAACGCTGTCGGCGTAAATACACCGGTCATTTAAGCAACTTTTCTTACTTAAAATCTTCAAACAAGAATTAGACTACTTTTTGAAGAGGGCCAACATTTTATAACTTTTTTGTTTTATAAGATTTATGACTCTCCATTTTATAACTTTTTTGTTTTATGAGATTTATAACTCAAAAACTATAATATTTGCAAAATTTTGGTCAATGGATGAAATGTAAGAAATTGTTTAAGCTTTCAAAATACAGTCTACTCTCCCTAACTCGATATCCAAGGGACCATCGAGTTAGGGAGGTATCGAGTTATGGAGAGAAGATTAACAACATTTTATAACTTTTTTGTTTTATAAGATTTATAACTCAAAAACTATAATATTTGCAAAATGGTCAATGGATGAAATGTAAGTAATTGTTTAAGTTTTCAAAATACAGTCAACTCTCCCTAACTCGAAATCCAAGGGACCATCGAGTTAGGGAGGTATCGAGTTTTGGAGAGAAGAATGCTTATGAAATCAATCAAAGGTGCCATGAAATCCATCAAGTTAGGGAACATATCGATATACAGAACATCGAGTTAGGGAGAGTTGACTGTAATACCAAAACTTGATTAAAAAAAAATACACTGAAAAAAAGTTATAAATTGAAATTCTTTTTTTCTCAAAAATATTTTTTTTAATTCTCAAAAAAAAAAAATGAGAAGCCCTTACAGCTTTCAACAAATCACCCATACATTGGAAGATGTGCACTTTTACAGGGAAAAAGTATCTCCAACATCAACTTTTTCATGTTTCCTTTGAGAAAACTAAGTTTATCCTAATTTTGTTTCAAGTCAAGATAGCGATGTAGTGTATTCGAAATATGAACTTTTGTCGAAGACGTCAACTTTCTATCTTTTATAGTTTCTGGAATATAAGGCATTTTTGCATGAAGATTCCTGCAAAAAATGATGTTTTGTTCGTAACATTTTTGTGTGTTATAATTCTCGCGTTTGACTATTTTTTGATATGTTTCTAAGTTGAATAAAAGGTCGCAGAACATGTGGATCGCGATGATTTATACATAAAAATGTTACAAGTTAACCCATTCGCTGCCAAGCCTAAATTATATGAAGTCACTCTCATTGTCATTCATATTTTGAGTGTTATTGTTTAAAAAAAACCCTGTTATTTCTTGGTAAGAGCACATATATTATCATACATAATGTAGCTACTGTAGCTACAAAAAAGCTAAACAAACTCCAACGACTGGCATGCGTTGCTGTAACAGGAGCAATGCGAAGCACACCCTCAAATGCATTGGAGGCTATCCTTCACATGTTACCTTTGGGTCAACATGTTCAGCTGGAGGCTAATAGAAGCGCTCTAAAGCTAAAAAGATATAAAAAAATATTAGACGGGGACAAAACTGGTCACTTGAGCATCCTGAATCTCTTACCCGTTGGACCAACCTCAGAGATGAACAGCGATTGGATGGAACCAAGGACCAATTATGATTTTCCATACAGAGTGATCGAACTTTCTCGTTCAGTATGGGATGAGGGTGGTCCCGATGTTCGTAATGGTTCAATCTTGTTCTATACCGATGGGTCGAGAATGGGTAACAGAACAGGTGCTGGAGTGTATGGTCCCAGAATAAAATTTTCTGTAGCTATCGGGAACTGGCCAACAGTTTTCCAGGCAGAAGAAGCTGCAATAATAGAATGTATAAATGGCTGCCTTAAAAGAAATTATAGACATGCTAACATTTGCATCTTCTCAGACAGTCAAGCAGCACTTAAAGCCCTTAATGCTTTCAAGTGCTATTCAAAAATTGTCTGGGAATGCATTTGCCTTTTACGACAACTGTGTCAGAGAAGTTCTGTACAACTGTACTGGATTCCTGGCCATTGCGGTATAGAGGGAAATGAACAAGCAGATGAACTCGCAAGACGCGGCTCAAGCTCACCCTTCACTGGTCCAGAACCATTCTGTGGAATTTCTGAATGTGTGTTGAAGAGTGAGCTGAATAAATGGGAAGACCGGGAAGTAATGGCCAACTGGATGGCTGTACAACTCAACCAGTCAAAAAAATTAATCACGCCGAGTATTAAAATTACTCAACAATTGCTGAGTCTTAATAAGAAAGACTTCAGCACATTCACTGGTCTTATAACAGGACACTGTCCGAGTGAATACCATCTCAAAAACATAGGTTTAGTGCAAGATGATATTTGTCGCTTTTGTAATGCCGAAAGCGAAACCTCAGAACATTTGCTCTGCAAATGCGGATCACTAACAAGACTCAGACTTCAACACCTTGATAAGGCTATTCTGGAGCCCAAGGAAGTTTGGTCTGTGTCGCCGATCAGGACTACACATTTTATCAAACAGATTATTCCTGATTGGCACCTATCTCGCTATAGCTTTCAGTCTACTTCTTCATCAATAAGCAGTAGATAAGCTTGAAGCGTAGTACAAAAAATGGGGCATACCACAATAGTTCAAACTAATGGACGCAGTGGTTCACACCCAACAAGGGAAAAAAAATCATACATAATCATTTGAAAGCAGAAAACCAAAGACGATTATACTCGTCGTTGGCAATGGGAAGGCACGGGGATATCGAGCTGCATGTTATAATATTTAAAATAGGACGAGTATACTCTTCCTTGGCAGCGAATGGGTTAAACATTGAAAAAAAAACTCAGTATTTTTTTCAAGTTTTGGTATTTCTTTTTATAAATTTAAATTTCAACAATTTTCTACATTTCATCCTTTGACCAGAATTTTGTAGATATCATAGCTATATTTTTTTGTAAAAAATAAAGAAAAAAAAATTTCCCCTTTTATAAATTATTTTAATTCTTTTTTGAAGATTTCAAGTATGCAAAGTTGACCAATGTCTTTACACCCACAACGTTTTACTGCAATCTACGATTATGTTGCAAATGACCAGTCGAGTTTGCATGAAATTCGTTCATGATGTATCGATAATTTTCCAAACAAAAATTGTCCATAGCATTTTTTTTCACTTTGCAATTGAGAATTTTTTGTTGAATTTTGAGATTTTTTACTGCTCTGCTTTGTATTTAAATGCATTCCTTAGATTTTTTTTTAAATATTTGTGGGTACATTTGTAGCATTTCTTCATTTGTGAATTCTTTAAGAATTTTCCGTGTTCAAAAATATCTCTCCATTTTGTCACCGTCTACAGTTTTGTTTCCTAAAACTCATCATTTTGATGAGCAATTCCACGCCAAATCAGCCGGCCTCTGAACCCATCGTCTCTGATTTTTTTAAAACTTGGCACTACCTTGGAGCTACCTAAAATCACAATTTTCATTATCATATGACCAATTTAAATTACACAGCACCTTTTCTCGCTCTGGAAATAAAGCATTTAATTTTTTAGAAATCGTTCTAGAAAAATGCGCTCATTCGTTAAAGGTTAAAAGAACGTATCCAAAATCATTGGTCATTCTTTCAAAAATCGTAACTCAAAATCTGTCTGATTGAAATATGATCTTTGACAAAGTTGTTGGAAAATCAATGAACTATTCAAGAGAAATAAGAGAAATTCCAACAATTTTGTGAAACATCATATTTTAATCAAATACTTTTAAAAACTTTTTAAGAAATAGGTCGTAATTTAAACTGGTCGTATGATAATGGAAATAGTGATTTCATTCCACCGCGGATCATTCGCTCGCGGATATTCGGGGTTCTACATGCATCGATGTAAACAAAAATAGATGAACGGTGATTTATCATTTTGCTGCAAAAAGGCTTTTGGATTAAGACGAGATTGCACAGCGACGGGTTCAGGAAAATATTCCAATGCTAACGAAAACGACTGTTATGTGCAAACACTTCGAATTTATCGCAATCACGGTACTTACATTTGGTGGCCATCCTAAGGAGTATCGCTAATTAACAAGGTTTGCTAGAATTAATATTAATATAATTTTGAAAAAAAATATAGCATTTCTTATTTGCTAGTATTTCTTTTTTTTTCTTATTTGTATCTGTCAGTCCCAATGATCAACGTTTTTTAACTAAGAGCTCAACGTCAGTTCCTAGGGACCGACACGGGGAGCAGCTTGTTAGCCAAGATACAACTGGTTTTGTGAATCCGGATTCAAAATGAATTCCATCTCTAGAATTTAGTTTTCAACAATTTGGAGGACAATCACAGAGCAGTCAAGAAAATGTGAACATGTCCGTCTCGACCATTCAACATATGGCGATCTACTCTACTTTGAAGGCTACCACTTACCTTCCACTTTGTTCCTCGCTCCTGCTCCCGTAAGGAATGACATTAAATGATGTTCGCTGCCAGATTTCCGCCACCTCCTGAACGCCGCGTTCGATTGACAGCTCCTTGATGGCATTATTTATGATTTCTTCGGCGATTTCCTTTTGTCGTTTCGGTTAAACGTTCGCAGGCAGGCATCACGGACGACGAGCGGAGAAATGGGAAAATAAGGGGAAAAAATCACACACAAACGAGCCAAATAATAAAAATTGAAAAAGCACATGAAAAATGAATCTATATCGCACCCTTTTTACAGCCCCCTTATTAGCAATGAACCGAAGCGAAACTCGAACGATCCGATGGAGTGGTTTTCCAACCGTTTCGGCCGATTTCATCGGATCGAAGAATGGTATTAATGTCGGGTGATGATGAATTTACTGCCAGATTACGATTATGAGTGCCAGGGAAATGAAGTTATTATTGATTTTTGCGATTGATGCATCATTGATTTTTATGGTGAACCTTTTTTTCATTAAAACATCATCATTTTCTCGAAAAATAAATCATTTATCAACTGTCACGGTATTTAAATCCAGTACACATTTAATTTATTTCATTGAAACGAACTAAAGAAAAATGACATTTCTGAAGGGATAAAGACACATTCTCTCCGCTAAAGCGTGACATCAATCAGTCCCCTTAGAACGTAAGCACCCGAGCTCTACGCGTCATAAATCATTCCCGAAGGATTTAAAGTGACCAAATTCTCGACTCAGTAAATCTTTAACAACAACACCGTCCCCAAAAAACGTACCTGATATTTGTGCAGCTCCATGGCGAACATGTTTTCGAGCGTGAACCGATCGGGTGACATATCGAAGTGCTGTCCGGTTTTGTCCATCAGCATCTGCCAGTGGCGCTCCCGGAGGGCCTCGTCTTTGAGACTCAGCATCAGTGGGATCGATGATTTGAACTGCTTCATCTTGGTGTCCAGTGCCTGACCGACCGCTGTTTGGCGAACCTGGTCATGGATTGAGGGGAAGGATTTAAAACTGCGGCTAATTTTGTGGTCTTGCGGGCCTTACAGATCGGGGCAACTTGCGATATTCCTTCATAAAGGCATCAATTCCATCCAGCAAAGCTTGAGGGTTCAGGTTAGCCCACAGTGTTCTGGACCACTTCTCACGGGCGACCTTCTGTTTGAGGTACAACTTGTAGACCTGGTATCGGACAGTGTAAAAACAAACGTCAGTGAGTCTAAGAAGACAGATAAATGCAGTGGAAGTGACCATCAAATGTAAAGGAAAACTAATAAACTAGGGTAAATGATCTTGGTTTGTCCAGTCGAAAATATGATCATGGTTTGCCCACTTTTTTGAATGCTCTAATTCAGCGCTCCTGTGTCAAATAAGGCCTTCGAATGTTTCGAAACATATAAATGAAATTGCCTTTTACATGACTTATAGTAGTTTGATAGTATATTTTTACGAAATCACATGTTTTAAAGGATTATAAAATACACCTTCTATTTGTGTCAATGCACCCCTCATTCGAGCTAACTTTTAATCGATCACCAGATGATTATTTGGCACGTATTCAGACTTTTTCTGGATTACAACACTTATAAATATTGTAAGCATCATGCTTGGTCACCATTTGTATCGGATTTACATAGCTAAACCATTAAATTAACGCATTTTGATGAACTCAATTCTGATCATGAGTTGTCCAATTCAATAATGTTGTTTTGTCCACATGATTTCTATGGAAACCGCTTGGCGCGCTGCAGTTTGTTTATGTTTGTTTATGGTGTGCTTCGCGCATAGCAGAAGTATGGTTTTTCTGTGTTGATTGTGTTGAGGTGAACACTTCTAAAATGCCCAAGAAAAGGCAATATTCTGAAGAAAGCCTAAATTATGAATGAATCAATATGATGACAGTAAACTCAAACAATGATAAATGCAACATCTAATTGTGAATTCGAATGTTTTCATTCAAAAATGGAGATTTCTAAAACCGGACAAACCATTATAATTTTTTGGGGCAAACCATGATCAGAGGTGGTCAAACCATGATCATAATTCTTCTTTAAGGAAAATCGTTAAAAAACATTAAAATTTGAATAATTTCAACACCTTATGGTAGTATTAGCAACTAGAGACTTGGGGTATTTCAACAAACCCAAACTCGTATCGATTATGTGTGATTTTCATGAAGAAAAATCGATTTGCATTTACTAGTTGCGTAAAAACACCTCAAATTGGACAAACCAAGATCATTTACCCTACAAATGTACTATCCAAGGTTTCCGGATTTGGGCATCCGGCTATTATGGAAAAATGATAGCGAAGGCAAAAACGATGAGAAAGTTTGACGATAATTACATGATGACGGTGCCCAAAGACCTCAATTCTTCCAACACCCCGCAGATCCACCCCATCGAGGAATATTCATTCATATTTTTAGTGTTATTGTTTAAAAAAACCCTGTTATTTCTTGGTAAGAGCACACATATTATCATACATAATCATTTGAAAGCAAAAACCAAAGACGATTATACTCGTCGTTGGCAATGGGAAGGCACGGGGATATCGAGCTGCATGTTATAATATATTTAAAATAGGACAAGTATACTCTTACTTGGCAGCGAATGGGTTAAAAATTGAAAAAAAAGTATTTTTCTCAGTATTTTTTTCAAGTTTTGGTATTTCTTTTTGTAAATTTAAATTTCAACAATTTTCTACATTTCATCCTTTGACCAGAATTTTGTAGATATTATAGTTTTTCAGCTATATTTTTTTGTAAAAAATATTATGGAAAGATGATGGCGAAGCCAAAGACGATGAGAAAGTATGACGATAATAACATGATGACGGTGCCCAAAGATCTCAACCCTCCCCGCAGATCCACCCCATCGAGAAATATTTGACCATCGCCAAGCGGAACTTAAGGAAGATTTCCAGTATGTGTAAATTCTTGCGTTTGATATGTTCTTGAGATGTTTCTAAATATAGAAAAAGTTTGTAGAACATTTGAATCGCGATAATTCATACATAAAAAAGTTACGAACGAAACAATAATAATAATTTGAAAGAAAATATTAAAAAGTTGTTGTTGGAAAAACTCTTTTCCTGTAAAAGTGTCCATCTTCCAATGTAAGGGTGACTTGTTGGAAATCGTAAGGACTATTTATATCTTTTCTTTTCAGAAAATTAAAAAACATATTTCTGAGAAAAATGAATTTTAACTTCTATTTTTTCGAAAAAAATTTAAAAAAAAATTAAATTTCAAAACAAAATTCACTCAAAACGTATATAAGACCTACAAAATGTTGGTAAGAGAATGGAATGTAGGAAATTATTTAAGTTTCCGTTGGAAAATATGAAACATTTTTGAAAAAAAGAATTCATTGAAAAAGAAATGTTTTGAAAATTTAAATTCATTTTTCTCAAAAATTTGTTTTTTTTAAATTCTGAAAAAGAGATATAAATACGATTTCCAACAAGTCACCTATGCATCGAAAGGTGGGCACTTTGACGGGGAAAGACTTTTTCCAACAACAACTTTTTTTCGTCCTAAAGATTTTGAGTGAATTTAATTTTGAAATTTAAGTTTTTTTTTCAATTTTTTCAATTTTTTTAAAATAGATATTTCATAATTGAGCTCTATTGGTACTAGTCGTGCTGCAACTTTTTTCATGCCAAAAACATCAACCAAAATGTGATGGACTGTCTCGTGTGAGATATTTAATTCACGGGCTAGTTCTCTCAAACTTAAATGGCAAGAAATTTTGTTGGTACAGCGCGGAGTCGATTATATACAGTTTCGGATTTATTTTCACTGTATTTAATCGAATCATGTATATAATCAAGTCAAAAACAAATTTTATTCGTTTTTATGCATAATTTTTTTTTTATAGAATAGAAACGAAGAATTTAATTTTTGATTTATCCCCTTAAAGACAGAAAACACCTTTCTCACATGAAATTTTTTTTTTTTCCAGAATCTCTCAGAGGGTAATAGATGTTCATATTTGATTTAAAAAATCCTTCTACGCATTTGTTCGAATATCAACAATGATAGAGTTATAAAACTTTTTTTTTTGTTCCGGATTCTGTTGTCTCATACTGGTTCTACACTAAAAAGTACCTTGCATGAGCCAATTCTGTTGGCTTCATTCGAAGGATGAGAAAATTTAGTACAGGATAGAGTAGTGGAACATCTAAAATAGTGGATTTAAATAATGTTTTAGAAGTGAAAATTTCAAAGTTAGTAATTTTTAGTGCATGATTGTTTCTATCAATCAAATTTAAGTTCTCAAACCACTCTAGAATTTGTTCTTTGATATCCATCTTCTATCTTTCTTAATTTCTCTGCAATATCTATATAAACAATTCCCGGTGAAAATTCAATAAAAATTGCTCAAAAATCACAATGTTTACCCCAATGTACATATAATAGTCACTTATAATACACCTTAATGTTCAAAGGTTACATTTTTTTTAAACAAGTCATGTTTGAAATGCAAAAAAAAAACATTTTTTCAAACAGTATATAATCGAGTCCAAATTTATATAATCGAATCACATATATTCGAGTCTGTATATAATCGAGTTTTTAAATAATCGAATCCGACCAGTAATATAGAATATAACACAATATCTTCAACCAATAAAATTATCCATATCAAAAATCGCCAAAAATGTGAAATTGTTCGTCATTACGCTGTAAACAAACTAAATAATAGATCGCAATCGGAATTTGAAAAATGTTCAGCGGGAAGATATCTAATTACAAATTGCTGGGTTATACAGGGTCTTTCAGATTAAACACTCACGCAAAAAAAACGCATGGTTCCTAATGAACTTTTGTTTTTCGCTTTATCGATGGTAACACTGCACTTCGGGACGATAATATTCGGCTACTCGTTCAGTCTGATCGGATGGTTTTTAGTGTCCAGATGTACAATTTACAAAAACGTGTATTTTTAGGGAAATCGTATTACTCGAGCAACCGAAGCCTTAACACGTTAAGCCCCGGTCGAAATAAGGGACCGACAATGATCTTTTCGTTTGGCCCACGTCGTTCCTAGCGAATCGATAGTGGACTTTTCTAAATATCATTTTGTAACTTTGTTGTTGTCGTTCCCAATTCCGACACTCTCTGGACGAAAAGTCTTCTGTCGGTCATATGAGATCGGTGAAAAAAAGACGAAAAATTCAGTGTCAGTCCCCAGGGACCGACGCGGGGCTTAACGTGTTAATGAACGTTTGTCCTCTTATGGTAAAAATTTCCACATTTCTCGTCGTTAATTACTTCCTCTGGGGGTACGTGAAGGACTGTTGCTAAGTTAATAAGCCACAAAATTTGGAGGAACTTAAACAGGAAATTTTAAATAGCATCGAAGTCGTAATGTTAGAGTTGTGCATGGAGAATTTCGTTCACCTTTAAAACGCATTATCGAAAAAAGTGGTACTCACATCGAAAATGTCCTAAATTAAGCTTTATTTTCGTTTTTGAAAAGTAAAAATCAGTTCACTTTTGTAGAAGTTTTCAAAATTTGTTGCGTGAGCGTTTAATCTGAAAGACCCTGTATTTGACAGATTGTAGTTTGCTTACATTACATCTGCACTGTATGGAAATATGAATAAGAAGCAATATGATGAACTACGAAACACTTATCACTGAACCATTACTCGAGATAAATCACACAATTTAACGGTCATCCACCATGTGACAAGCCGACGAAGACGGTGACGGTGAAATTGTCTTCCTTGAAGCCGAGAGTTTTGGTCAAATTTCCCCAAAAGGCCTTTTTCAAGGCTAGAGGAAAATTAACTGAAAAAGCTTAAAACTAATTCTCAATTCTCAAATAATTCTCACACCTAACACTATCATGCAGTCACAACATCCCCGGCGAATGATCGTTCAGGTACAAATACTCAATAAGGCAAACCAAGAAGAAGAGAAAAACGTCACAGTGTAAATTAGAGACTGAATTGAGAAACAAAATAAAAACTCATCAGAATCCAACTTAAATGGAATCCAGCAATACGAACCCCAATGACAGCAACATAGTTTCATTTCAGCACCATTACATTAAAAAAATATTTTTTTAGTCAAATAATTATTTTTTTGGATTAGATTACTTCAGGTACAAGTCACATTATAATTTGAAAGATTCGAACGAATGAAAATAAAACAATATATTTCAATTAACAACCCTTGGTATAGGGCACGTCTCTCCAGTTATGGCCCCAACATTACTCACCCGTCTTTTTTTATTCTTCCTAGAAAGTTAACCGAATTCATAATGATGTTGATGTATTTTGGTGAGACAGTTGGCTTTCGAGTCAACCTTTCACTTTTTCACCTGATCTTGAATCAGTCAATTCATGAATGATGAATCCATTGAATCCATTTGTTTAGTGCCTTCCTGGTTTTGTCATGCGACACTCGGGAAGGATTCGCAAAAAAGCTAACTGTGTTCGTGTATCCTCTTCATCATCATCGTCGGCCACAACGGAGACTAAACTATTGGGAACATCAATTGTCCGAGACAAAAAAATCCACCAACTTCCACCAGGGCGGCCCCAATTGTCGGACCGGCAGAGAGCACTCTCTCAGGCGCAATGGTCAGAAAGAATTGGTGGCAGCAAAAAAAAAAATACTAACTTTCCTCCATTAAATAACAGTACGACTCTTCCCGGCTGGGAAAGGGCATAGCACAACAAATGAAATCTGAAAATAATGATACTTGCAATTCGCGTCTACTCACCACTTTCATGGCATCGTACTCCTCCTTGCACTGCAAGAACTCATTGTAATCCGTTAATGGGATGTCGAAGAGTTTTTCCGCGTTCTCTGTGAAATTGAAGAAAAACCCCAAAGAGAAAAAAATGGGGGTAAAACAAATGGAAACAGTTAGTGAAGTGGTCGTGTCGTTGAGTGGTGGGGTTTGTAGCACTCGCGACAGGAAAAAGCTAATTGTTTTGGAACAGCTTCGAGTGGCTCGTTTTTTTATAGGCACCCGCAGGAAGCTGGGTGTTCAATTAGTGTTCGGAGTTGAAAATAAGAAGTACACGTCGATCGGCATTACCGCCACACTTACCCAGCTCAACACGTTGTTTTTCCGTTGCTTCGATTTCCTTCCCATATGTTTCCATGAGTTCTAGCCCCCGGTCCAGGTTCAACCCCACCGTTCCAGGACCTTCGCTCTTGTAACGTTGGATAAATTTGTTCAGCTGGAATGAAATTGCTATTTACATCCACGGTGTACACACACACACTCACCCACCCACATCCACACGCCCTGTTTAGCATATCAAACGAGAACGAGAATCAAAGCGACCACCACATCAAATGCTCAATTTACCCTTCGTCTTCAGACCCCGGGATCGACAGACAGCAGAACGCCATACTTTACAAAGGAATGGGAGAAAGCTGACGGATTCATTTTGTATCGATTCGGGTAGAGAAGGTGTGAACCGGTGTGAGTTTGAATCATCTACAGTTACATTCCACGAGATGGTTCAAAGCTACCCCTACCGATGGTTTAGTGCCCGGAAAGTATCTAAGAAAATGCTTTCCTTAATTTACTCTTGTTTTCAGGCGATTATGCTTCTCTGTGGAAATATGAGTTTCACTACAACTATTGGTTCTCGGAAAGGGCCCTAGCATTGCACGGGGGAAGCAGGAGCGGGTGATGGTAGCCCCGATGCTCATGCTCATGTGCTTCGAATACTCACTTCAAAGCAAAATATACTGATCTCGTTCTGCGTCATCTCGGCAAACTTTGTCTTCGTTGATTGCAGCGTATTTGTGCGGTACAGCGCGGAATTGAATAATTTTCGCCATCGCTTCTCCAGTTGGTGCGCCATCAGCATGTCCCCGAACGGAAGCTGTGCGAGGATGAGAAAAGGGAGCAGACATAGAAAGGGGGTGTTAGTGTTCATTATGATGTGTGTAGAATGAGATTCGCAAACATCCAAATTTAAGAAAGATTTTGATAAGTTATATCATGTCCTAGCTTAACTGAGGTAATTCTGAATGTCGTCTGAATATTGTATTGAAGAAATAACATGCATCAATGCAAATTTTTCATTGCAATCATAATTATTTTATACAATTGTAATTATTGATTATTCGGAAATACTATTTTAGAATGAAACAAAATTTGAGAATAAATTATTCTGTATAATTTTTTGATTGCCCTGATGTCGCAACGTGGATACTTCGTGTCAATGCATTTATCGTACTGATTGAACATGTCTAAGTATGCATTCGAAAGCAAACAAATTGGGCGTGAACAAACCGTACAGAAGGAGAGCACCAAGTGGAAACAATTGGTCCTCTTACTCTTCTTCTACGTATTTTAGAATTGGGGCTTGAGCTTAGGTGGACTGCACACATCGTAGTTGCTCTCCGCGATTGACCTGGGTCAGCAGAATTGCGCAAAGAACACACATTCCAAAACGCGGCGGCGGATAATATCCAGTGCAGTCTGAGAAGACAAAAGGGGGAAAATACCTCTACAGATGAATGAACCGATTTTCGTGATTTATCGAATCCCCAATTGTAAAAAATTTTTAAATTTTTTCATCATGAAGGGTTTCAACGGGCAACCTAAGAAAACCCGTTGGAACTAATCGCGTCGTGAATTCTTAAATATTTCACATATTGAACAATTCCACTCCAAACTAGCCGAAAACAGAAAATTTTGACGCGACTCTCTTCGATTTTGTTGAAATTTGATACTTATGAGAGAAACTACCTAAAATCATAATTTTCATTTTATACATGACCAATTTGAATTACGACTGATTTTTTCAAAGGGCGTATTCAAAATCATTCTGATTCAAATATGATGTTTGACAAAGTTGTTGGAAAATAAATGAACCGTTTAGGAAAAATAACATTTTAAATTTAGGGGAAGCTGCTAAAGACGAACACCCTAAGTAAACGTTGATTTTTTTCGTGAATTTCACAAAAAATATATAGCTATCCCACCAAAAAATGATAGTTTAGGTCTCCCTAAATAAAAAAAATGTATTTACGGCAGAAATCTTGCAAAATGAATGTGTCCAGTATCATTGAAAAAATAAATTTGAGTCAGAAAAGACGGATGCTTGGTGGGGAAGATTGAAACTATCTGAAAATTGAAGTTTATGCACTCGATAAGTTTCGGAGGTATTCAAATAGGGCTTGAAAATGATCGAACAAAATTGCTTGACTAAAATCACATAGAAGGGCTTGTAATTTTTCTCATTTTTTCATGTCTCAAAAAGCTTCCGCCATTCTTTACGGATTATGTTTTAAGAACCGCTCTGCTTATTCGTCCATGATATTTGTTTGGTCTCGCGACGTACTTAGTGTACATCTTCAAAAAAAGAAGGAAGAAATTGTAAAATTGTTTTCATAACAATTTTTTTCCCCTTCGGTGGAGTGTCCGTCTTACCCGACTTGATATTTTTTTTCATAAATATTTTCTGATTCTATGAACTGGAAGAAAAGTGATGGTAAAACACTCTCGTAACGAAAAATACCCCAAAAATTACTCGATAACAATGAGAACCTGGGCTGTGATTGGTTGCGCGTTCGCTTAGTAAGCGATCGATCGTGAGTTCAAAACTCAGGGCCCTCATTGACCATCTTTGTGTTGTTACAGAATAGCTACGTCCACGCAACAATCATCAGCGATGGAGATCGATCCACGGTCGAAATAAGATCGATTCATCCATACAACTGCTCTCTGCTCTGCAAGACACATCGGGCTGCTGTTCTATAAATAACTCAACAATGATCAAACAACTGTCTCCGCTGTCCGGTGGTCCAACTGGATAATGGAAGAACAGAAAGAATACCCTTACGCCTAAATGGCTACTGTGTGAATGTACCATATGTAATGGTATAGAAGGAATACTGGCGAATGGCAACTGTGTAATGTGCTAATTATAGATATGATAACCATGTGACATGTACACGATTAAAATTCGGCTCTGTTACAGCTAAAATGCTAATGAGCCTTAAATAAATAAATGGGATAAAAAAAATAAAAATGAGAACCTTATTTTCTGCAGTTGAAAATTTACATTGAGCTGCTCTTCGTAGATTACTTTTTGGTTTTTATTTACAACTAGCTGATCCGGCAAACTTCGTCCCGCTCAAAATTTGTTTTTCGTTATTAATACCGTTATTAATATTATTAATACCTAATACGTTTTCTTACTAAGCGCAAGTTCATGAGTCCAATCGCAGAACTGTTCATTGATTGATCTTCTAATCGACCCCATTGAAATTACCCTTTACTATACAATTCCTAGTTATTCTACCAAAATTCATCATTATAATATCAGATTATTTTCAGACACAATTCTCGTTCAAGATTTTCAAACCACTTGCAAATACAGGTCGGACTCGATTATATACAGACTCGATTATATATGATTCGATTATACACAATTTTGGACTCGATTATATACAGCACTTTGAAAAAAAATTATTTTTTTTATGTTTCAAATATGACTTATTTCAAGAAGAAATGTAACCTTTCAAAGTTAAGGTGTAATTTAAGTGACTAATTCTTATACAGTGGGGTAAAAATCGTGATTTTTGAAGATTTTGCTTGAATTTTCACCAAGAGCTAATTATATCGATATTGCAGCCAAATTAAGATAGATAGAAGTTGGGTGTCAAAGAACAAATTGTAGAGCGGTTAGAATGCTTCAATTTGATTGATAGAAACAATCCAGTTTGATAAAAAAAAAACAGGATGACATTAATAATAATACATTAACAATTACTAACTTTTAAGTGTTTCACTTCCAAAATGTTATTAAAATCCATTAATTTAGATGTTCCACTACTATATCCTGTATCAAATTTTCTCATCTTTCAAATAAAAGCAACAGAATCGTCTTCCGTAGCGTAATTTGTAATGAAGAGCCAGTTCGAGGCAACAGAGTCCGAAACAAAAAAAAAGGTCTATAACTCTGTCATTGTTGAAATTCGAACATATGCGTAGAAGGATTTTTTCCATCAAATATGATCATCTATCACCTCCTGACGGCCCACTAAAATCTTCAGATGCCAAATTTGGATCCATTTGCTTGTTAAGTTTTGAATAGTATAACAGCCCACCCTAAGAGAGGGGAAAGAGTGTCGAACCACCATAGAAACATTTATTGCATTCTAAAACCTCCACATGCCAAATTTTTGTTTTTGTTTGCTTGATAAGTTCTCGAGTTATGTAGAAATTTGTGTTTCATTTGTTTGGGAGACTCCCATAGAGAGGGGGTAGGAGTGTCGAACCACCTTAGAAACATTTATTGCACCCTAAAACCTCCAGATGCCTTATTTGTTTACATTTGCTTAATTAATTCTCGAGTAATGTAGAAATTTGTGTTTAACAGAAAGCCAGCTAGGTGAACACAGTAAAGGTGGAAACAGAATGCTGCGTTGTGCGTTGCTTCTCATTAGCTGTCATTGCTTGCGTTTTGTACTAAAACATTCGCGCGACGCAGTCTGTTGATTTGCAGTCACAATCTAGCATTCGCGTCACCACTTTTCATATAAACAAAAACAAAATAAAATTCGTATGAAAATCTCTTTCTTGTTTTGTCCACGGATCAGTTGAATGTTTTTGAAAACAACACATTGATATATCCGCGTTGGCGGCATTGAGCTTCGTTTATTAGTTTAGGAAAGCGTGAAAGAATAGCTGATTTTCAGTTGGAATGAACACGTTTTCAAAATTTAAATTATGAATGAAAATAAGCTATTCCATATCAAACTAGAATTCTATTTAAATGAAACATATTTTTGTTTGCAGGTGGTGAAAAAGTTTCATACGAAAATTGTTTATGAAGCCAACTCTATATTATGATGAAAAAATTCAGCAACAATGTTGGAATTGTTTACCCATTTGGTTGAATTAAAGTCACAAACACGTGTTTCAATAATCAAATTACATGATGTGAATATTTTCATTCAAATTTTAAAAACCGGCTTCGTGTCTTCTAATTTGATGGAGATTACACTAACGAGTTTGGGACCCAAATTATGGCCCTAATTTGAAGTTGCCACCAGACGTCGACACCATGCCACTGTCATCGCGAACTCGGCGCTAGCAGTTTAGAACAAATGTTAGCGTTTAGTACAACGATGCTAATGACGCAACGCATTATTGTGTTCAACTAAATGGAAATACACATATTTAAAATGAAGTGTCACCTTAAAGGTGGAAACAGAATGCCGCGTTGTGCGTTGCTTCTCATCAGCTGTCATTGCTTGCGTTTAGTACTAAAACATTCGCCCGACGCACTCTGTTGATTTGCAGTCACAATCTAGCATTCGCGTCACCACTTTTCATGTAAACAAAAACAAAATAAAATTCGTATGAAAATCTTGTTCTTGTTGTGTCCACGGATCAGTTGAATGTTTCGAAATTCGCTTTTCCATATCAAACTAGTATTCTATTCAAATGAAAAACATTTTTGTTTGCAGATGGTGAAAAAGTCTCATGCGAAAATTGTTTATGAAGACAACTCTATATTATGATGAAAAAATTCAGCAACAATGTTGGAATTGTTTAGCCATATGGTTGAATGAAAGTCAGAAACACGTGTTTCAAGTAATCAACTAACATGATTTGAAAATTTTCATTCAAATTTTCGAATTTAAAAACCGGCTTCGTGCCTTCTAATCTGATAGAGATTACACTAACGAGTTTGAGACCCAAATTATGGCCCTAATTTGAAGTTGCCGCCAGACATCGACATCATGCCACTGTCATCGCCATTCATGAAAAATAACATAAAAAATTGAATCTACATGCGATTCTACATGAAAAACTATACATAACGTTTTTGACTAACCGTTCTCAAGACATAACAATTTTTTATAGTGAAAATAATGTTGGTGAAATTTCTATACGACGTCGGAGTTTTTGTCGTAATGCCCAGCAGCAATATGCATTCGTTAATATTTAACGAACGTGATTTTAACTATATTAGATTGGTTATATCTCGAGAACTGATAGTCCTAGGATATAATGTTATGCGTAGTTTTTCATGTAGAAATGCTTATAGATTCCATTTTTCATGTTACTTTTCTTAAATGTTTACGAATTCACAAAGTATTGAAATAAATTTTGTTTTGTATTTTTTTGTATTTTCATGTCTGATTTGAGATTTTAGATTTCAAACCACAGCTCCCATTTTCACGATTTTAGATTTTGAACATCAAATTACAAATTCATGATTCTAGATTCTGTTAAAAGTTGAGAGTTGAGAGTTGAGAATTGAGAGTACAAAGTTTGCATTAGTCCTTTCAAGTCCTTTGAAGGCTATTTTCGTTATTTACCGAGATAGAGCCATTCTAGTGACGAAGTATCTAATCTATTACGTCTTTGACTCAAAAATTTAAACGCGATGAAACACGTATAAATATTCTTTATTTACTTTTTTATTTTATTTTAATTTATATTTTCAATTTGACTATTCAGAAAAATCGTTATATAAACGTTTTTAAAACATGCTTTTATTTCCAGACTGCCTCCATTTGGGCTAAACATACTTTTTTACTGTATTAAAATTTATTCGAATTTTTGATGTTCCGGATAACCAGAGAGGCTGAAATCATCTACGTCAAGGCAGTGTTTTTGGATCCTTTTCACTTTATACGCTTGGAACATCTCCAATAACGAGTTTTTCACGTACCTTCCAATATAGGGACCCATTTCAATGATTCAGGTGATAAAGTTAAAGATTTTGAACGTTCATATCTCTTTAATGAATGGATGGATTTAGATTTCAAATACACTAGTTAATAGGGAATACTTTCATGCAATTCGGGTAGGGTTTCTTACTCCGTTGTGATGTTGCATAAAAAAGGGTGCCCGTCCCCATCGGTTAGTCCATCAAATCGAAATTAGTTGACACGTTGAGCCCACCCGTATTTTTGTCATTTGATTGGTTAATTGTATTCTTAGAAAATTAGATAGAAGAAAAAGTAATAAACGCGTTTAACACACTGACGGTCATTGTGTTTTGGCCAAAAAGAAAAAAGGGGAGAGTCCAATGGTTGATTCTAATACTAGATGGTACCAGGAACCCGTCTAGCATAAAATTTCATCCCCATCTGGCATATAAGGGTGAAAACTACCCGTATGTAGTACTGCACACGCGGCCCCAACTCAAGGTAATCGAGTAAAATCGATAAAACTCAATATAACCCTTTTGATACAGTGATAGTGATAAATTGTAATTGGTAGAATAATACAAGCAGTGATTCCAAACTATTAGATCGAAGTGTCCTACTATGTATTGAGGCAAGTAGAAAACGAAAAACACATTAGGTTTAACGTGTTCTATAGCGCACACCTTGAAAAATTGAAATATTTCGCGTGTGTAGTACTGCTCTCATGGCCCCAGCGGAATAATTTTTGAGTGCAGTACGGTACTCATGGCCGTCAAAGTGTTAAATTATACTAACATATCCGGTGTATACATTCTGAGTGATGCGTCTGTTCCGGATTCTTTGATGAACTTTGAGTACATTTTACGTTGAATATTGGGCTCTTTACAAATGAAAACAGATATGAGAGCCATACTAGACGTGCAAGCAAAGGTGAAATTGGTTTAGCAAGCGTGCTAAATACGCTTCGTTATATTTAGGGGTGATCCCAATAATAAATGTTTCTTTTTTTAATTGAGTTTCTTCAAAAATTCATAACTTTTGAACCGCTGAACCAACTCAGATGATCGACATATAAAATCGAAGTCAATAAGCTAGTCTCCATTGAGAAAATATTACACTTACTGAAAAAATTAGACATGCTTTCGAAATTGTCGATTGTATTTGTTTTTCATAGTTTACATGGTTTCGGGGCCAATAGCACTATATTTTTTAATCCTTTTTTTTCCAGAAAACTGAGGTGCTTTTTACATAAAATATCCAGATATCAGATTACAAAACTATAAATTTTCATGAAAATCTGAGAACCACTATATCGCTTTGACATGGAATGGTTGTACAGTCAACTCTCCCTAACTCGATATCCAAAGGGACCATCGTGTTAGGGAAGTATCGAGATACAGAACATTTTTTCCTATTTTTTTATGTCTCAAATTGTCATATATTAGGGTAAGTGTCCCAATTATGGTATGAATTTGAATTTTTGATTCATTCCCTTAAAGTGAAAAAACACCTTTCTCATATAAAAAAAATATTTTTTCCAGAATCTTTCAGGAGGTGATAGACGGTTATATTTCACGAAAAAAATCCTTCTACGCATATGTTAGAATTTCAACGATGACAGACTTATAGAACTTTTTCTTTGTTTCGGATTCTGTTGGCTCAAACTGACTCTACATTGAAAAGTATGCTACGTAATCCGATTTTGTTGCTTTCATTTGAAAGATGAGAAAATTTAGTACAGGATATAGTAGTGGAACATCTAAATTAGTGGATTAAACATTTTTGAAGTGGAAAATTTAAAAGTTTTTTTTTATTTGTAATTATTAATTTTATCCTAAAAATTCATACTAAACTTGATTGTTTCTATCAATTAAATTAAAGCTCTCTAACCTCTCTACAATTTGTTCTTTGACGCCCAACTTCTATCTCTCTTAACTTCGCTGCAATATCGATATAAACAAATCCTGATGAAGATTCAATCGAAATCTGCAAAAATCGCGATTTTTAACCCACTGTACTTATAAAAGCCACTTAAATTTCACCTTAATGCTGAAAGGTTAATTTTTTTTCTTGAAATTATTCATATTTGAATTATAAAAAAAAAACATTTTTTTTCAAACTGTATACAATCGAGTCCTAAATTTAACATAATCGAATCATATATAATCGAGTTTGTATATCATCGAGTTTGTATATAATCGAGTCCGGCTTGCACGAGGCACTAGGTTAACAAACAAAATATTGATTAAGTATGTTACTCAAACTGAATTGTAACGATCACGCAGGAACTGTTCAATCACAAAGAAATGTTCGAATAGTTTCACAGAAACATTTTCAGTTGATTTCAATATTCCGGACATATTCTTCAGGTTTGATTTAACGTTCGAATTAACATCTCAATAGAACTACTATCTTCAGCGTTTTTCTCAGGTTTTTCAACACTTTCTAGTATATCGGTATCTGGCATCAGATCACAGCAAAATACGTTTTGGTCCTTTTTACACTATGTATTAAAAGACATTGAGCAATTGAACGGTATTGTACCGTCGACATCGCTCACGACACATTAATTATGCCAGCGGAATATCACTCCCGTCCATGTTGGTTGTGCTTTGAAGTTAGGATTTCCCAGTTTCTGGACAAATTCTCAAGCCATATCCCGAAGAATAGAAGAGGGGTAAATTATTTTGTCTAGCTTGACAAGACAACAATTCATTGACCGCTCCAGCTTCTCGATTCTGACCAACCTTATATGCTTTTGGTCTAGATACAATTTTCCATTCCGATTCCATTTTTACTTTAGTTTGAGTAGTGTTGATACCGCACTTTGTGCAATACTGAAATTATTTGCAGCTTCAGACCCCTTCCGTCCATATTTTTCGACCTGCTCGATGATGCTCAAACCTTGCGCAATGGTTAGCGTTTTGATTGTTCGCTTGAAAGGTTTCTCGTGGTTTTCCATACTTGAAAAGAAATTGTTTGATGACACGAACACTCCGTCTTCACTTTCAAGGGCAATTGAAATCTGAGGTAATAACGCACAAAAACATGTACGCGAAAATCAATCGAGTTAGGAAGGTGAAAATCCATGGAAAAATGAATCAAAACACATCGAGTAAGAGAGGCATCGAGTTAGGGAGGTATCGTGTTATGGAGAGAAGAATGCTTGAAAAATCGAAGGTGCCATGAAATCCATCGAGTTAGGGAAAATATCGAGATACAGAACATCGAGTTAGGGAGAGTTGACTGTATTATGACTGACGATCATAACGTGAATATGAGAGAAACGAAACATTAAGAGTTTTACGAATTAGATGAATGCCTTTTCTGCCAATGTATGTCACATTCATTCTCTCGCATTAATTTGTGGCGAACAGATGCAAAGATGCAAAGAACTTTCGAAATCTTTAATTTTTTTCATGTTCAGTTTGTACATATTTTAGATTTTCATTCACATTCTAAAAAGAAGTATTCTTGTATAGGATTGAATCATTATTACATTATTGAATTTTTGAAATTTATATGTTATGTATTTCAAGATTTTGCATTGTATTTTATTTTCCTTCCCTTATCATTTACTTGACATTCACAATCTCAACACATTGGACCACCTGCATAAAGGAATGCTATCACACAATCAACGCACCGAGCTCCGAACAAAAACTCTCGAATCGAATCCAATCAAGTCCTCCGAAACGAATCGCCAACTCTGTCGCTCTCCCTCTCTCTGTCAATGGTGAAATGTTCAATTTTTTCATCCCTCGCACCGGGACTGAGGATCCAGTGGATCCGTCCGTCCAGAGTCGATTGCTAGTGATTTTATGGCCAAATGCCCTTGCCCAGCGTATCGTGGAAAACTTACGCTAGCAAAGTGGTGCTATGCTAGGTATCCTGTTTTAGTTGCTTCGCCCGCGAATCATTCCTGGCATCGCCCATCAGTATGCTAATGAATCAGATAAAGTTTTCATCAACTTTATCGTTGATGATGATGATGATGGCGACGATGAAGATGTTGCTGTTGCTGTTCCTACGGACAGATCCTCGGGTGAAGAGATTTAGGGGCGTTATGATGCCGGGGCTGTTGATTTCAGTGTTCCGTGAAAGCGCAAGCAATTTTCTTTTCCCAAACAGTTCGCCCGCTAAGAGGCAACGGTGAATTATTTCGCTGCTCAATCGTGTATCAAAATAATTCGAACGGAGCAATGCATCCAGCTGAACTGCGATGGATGGATGAAGGTGGAGGAATCCGTTTAAAAAACATACTTTCGTAAATCGCTTGAGCATTCACATTTATAGGTTTGTTAACGAAATGGAATAAATGTTCACGAACGATGAAATCGCGTGACAATTTTAAAAAAAAATTGCCTACCTTTATCCGATGATCCTGCAAAATGTTGTAAATTTCCTGCATCTCGTGAATTTTCAGTTCAACGGTTAAGGTGGTCGTCTGGATGGTATTGATAGTCTGCATGACACTCTTGAAATGGGTCAGTTCCTTGACGTTTCGATCCAGTTCTACATGTAGATTCTGCAATGCAATGGAAAACATGGAAATGAAATCGTGGTTGCAAACTATCTCTCAAATTGTGATTAAAAGTCACAAGACCCAACATGAAATGGGGGTGTTTCATGGGTGGCCCGGTAAGGATAAGTGCGTGATGTGGTGTGCATTGATTATTGGAGTAAGGCTATTTCATTCTCCCATAAAGCGCTTAAGTAATAATTTACGAAAATGTGCAATACACTGCGTTTCACAACTACAGACCCGCTCATTTTTACTGAGATTCCAGAGATATGTTAGAAGTCGGTTGAATTGAAGTATATAGTGTAGGACATAACAACTATCTCCATTTAAAAGAGTGGTCATTTGACCTTTATTGTTGTGTTCAGGCGCGAAACATTCGAAAAACAAAAATTCCAGTATTTCATAACTATAGAACCAGATCGAAAAACGCTCACGCCTTTACAAAATTAACGTCAATTTTACATGAATTACAAGAAGTTTCCAATTCGTAGGTCTTCTTTAGTTCTCAATCAGTTCAATTAACCCATTCGGGGTGGTATCGACCAAGTTGCGTCATGTTGTAGTGTGTATCTCGTTCTACGCAGAGGATACTGCTCGTTTAAGCTCTTCAAATCACTCATACTGCTCGTAAGCTGCATCTACTATTCGTACGATCATTCATAAGGTATCGAAAGGTTTTGATCTGGTAAACAAACTGACAAGTCCAGAATCTGAAGCCCCTATTCAATCAACCATGCTTTGACATTTCGGATGTCATGAATCGACGCCAAATTACCCAATTATCAGGGTGTTTTTTTTTATACAAAAACAGAAGTAAATGATTCTGAAGTACTTCATTGCACTTTTGACTGTACATTTCATTCCGTCTTAAATTTTCGGAATGAAATAAATATCAAAGGTTTGAGTAAAATCCAATTAATTTTCCCAGCATAATTCTTTGTCTTGGAATTGCTCTCTCCATTATTTTTTCCTGGAACCAATGGTCTATCCAATGGCTTGAATTTTTAAAATAAAGATCGGCCAGGCTGAGCAAAAAAAAATATACATATATGCGGCGGAAATAACATAATCGATAGTACAAAGTTTCTTTCCTTAGATTTGGAAAAAAATACAAACAGTCAAACAAAAAAAACGTAAAGGACAAGGAACGTTTACAAAATTTTCAAAGGCGGAGTTGACTTCTTAGACGTTTAGCGTTTTGTGTGAAAAAAAGTACATCTCGGGAAATCCAAGTAGGAAATATAAATTATGTATGTCACATGATTTATTTTGCTGGACTCCATGGATGTATGCATGAATACCATACACGGTAAATGAGGCATCGATAGCTAACCGCTCGCCTTCCTTCTTCCTTCGGGAGCACACAACCGGGTTGGTTTGTCGATTCTACGCCATTCCCAGGTGACTTCGCTGCCCAGCTTCGTAGCTTTTTAACTAAAGAACTGATGATACCACAAATGCAATGTTCATTTGCTTGCTGTATGCACCGAGAAATAGCTTTGAGAGATTATTCGTATAATTTTGTTCGCTAGCGTCAACGTCGATTGGCTTGAAAATTCAATTTCTCCTCCCTGGCCACATACACCATTACGAATAAACGAATAAAACCCACCTCCCACACACTCACCCGAATATGCTCGCTCAGTGCTATCATCTGCCGCCGGGTCCGGTTGGCTAGGATGTTTCCCAGCGTGTTACGCCACTCGACGGCGTGATCGATAATGCTCCTAATTAGCGGCTGCAGATTGATCCGTATCGATTTGATGTCGTGATAGGGTCGCTGCCGCTCCAGGTCGGTCACAATCTGCGTGTAGTAGATGAACTTCTCGTCCAGCTGAACCAGCGGCAGGTTCTGGGAAAGAAACTTTTCGCATACGCTCATCTTCTCGTACATCCAGAGGTTTTTGTACTTCTGCCAGCTGACGGTTCCGCACAGGAGCAAAAAAAAACAGTCAGTCATGCAAGTAAAACAGACCGGTTAGAGATGATACGGTGAATTTCCCGAATGCCATTCATCGTGATTGCTGCCATATCGTCAGGTCAATCCCCGGTGCATCATCATCATTCGAAAGTTGCACCGGGCGTCCACTCCCGGAAATAGTTCCGGGTGGGTGGGAAGTTGGGATGGAAAAGAAAACTCCGCTGAAACGTACGAACCGTGCGAACAGCAGCAAACACGATGGATGGGACACAAAAGAAACCCGAAAACATGAAATATTACCATTTTAAATACACCAGAACATCGGCCACTAGATTCTGGATAGTTTGTTGCAACTTTATAACAAGTTCGCAAACTTTTGGAATCTGTAATGTGTAGGCGAGGAAGAAAGTGGTCGAGTAAACAAATTTATCAAAGTCAAATAAAATATCGATAAATTGTACAAAACTGCACACGGCGTTCGCGCTGCTGGAGAAAGTGCAACTATTGAGTTATAACTTTGCCATTCCTCGCCGCCGGAACAGTGTGCAGTTTTGGCAGGGCATGGATCGTGAAAGGGGATCGGGATGAGGGGATGAATGATGGTTTCAAACTTTCAACCGTCGTCCCCATCGTTATGATGCATGTGTTCGTTTTGTATATTTTGACATGAATTTTATTTTTTATTGTTGGCACATGTGGGAAAAGATGATGGCGACCCATGTGCAAAACGTTGCACATCATCCGCTTTGTTGAGTCATACTTTTGTGTCGGGCTCCAATAAAACAGTACTTGTACTCTTGTATACCTGTATAACATCTTCGAAAAAAGTGAAGCGGAAGGTTTCATCGTTGCTTTTGGTGTCCGGACAGGGCAGGCAGGTCTGGGTCATCCAGCGGCGGAAGCACTTCAATCTGCAAGTGTGACAAAGTTTTAATTGAATTGAAGGGGTTGCTATTGTAGTGTACATTAGTAACGATAGTTATATTGAAGAGAGTTTACCCTAGGTTTGTTGATTTACATTTTAATCAACAGTTTGAAAACTTCCAAAGTCTCTCACTAATTGGCCGTTAGTTTGTCTTAACATCAAAGTGATTGAATGTGGTTGTATAAACCAATTTACAATAAATACAGAAAAATGTATAGAAATGAAGTTTGGTTGTTCTATTAGGAAACATCAACCACTACAATCGGTTCAATTCCAAAACAAGCAATCTTATCTAGAAGTGTATACTTTACGTAAATACTTTCCACAGACGAATCCGTTGGCGTAGGTTTCGTGTATCGATCGAAAAAAATTAAGAGTAGGGGATGGGTGGCATCTTAGGTAGCCAACCAGCACTCTTGAACAGGCTCTATTTTGTCGCTTGTAATATGTAGACCTACAATATGACATGTGATTTGTTTAGTTCCAGGTTTGTAAATCCACAACGAAGGTCACGTTCAGTGACCGAACAACTGCATGTTATGACTCGTTAAAGTTATTTCCACGTTTCCGCTATTTTGAGTGATGCTGAGCACCTAAAAACCAACATTCGTCCGAAATATCAGCCGGAATGTATCGAAAAGTAATCGCTCTAGAATCGCTCCAAAAGTATTGCGTTCATAGTTAGTGTCACAGCTGGAATTATGAAATGGAATCTGGAATCTAAAGCGACCCATAGACGGCCAATATTATTGCGCAATATTTTGGCTTGTGCAATATAATTGTTTGTCTAGAGGCTTCAATATCGCCCTATCTAGGCATTCCGAATTTGATTCTGAAATCAAAAATCTGGATTCTGTAATTCGGAATCTAGAATATGGAAACTATGATATGGAATCTACAAACTGAAATCTAGAATCCAGAATCTGGAATCTGGAATCTAGAATCTTGAATTTAAAATCTATAACTTGTGTCGTGATCGATTCAAAGGAAATTTGTTTGACAACTTTTATTTGGCGTGCTTCAACGCTACAAAATATGCTTATATATATTCACAAAAAAAATAAAGTATATTCTGGGCTTACAATTCGGTAACCCTTTTTATAATTTCAATCCCGATATCCAATAAATTTACCGTTTGAAACTAAATCAAATTGTAAACTTTTTATAATGCAATTTCTATATCATACGTAGCAGAACCGATCTCTATTTACTTCAGGCTTCTATTGTTTATAATTCTCTGCTTAATCGACACTTGTGATTACACCGTAGCTACCGGTGTTATCTCGGTAAGTTCTTTGTTTGCCAGGGTTACCAAGTCCATTGCTACTGCGGCAAAAACTTGAATTAAAAAAACAGAATCCGAAAATTGCGATTTTGTTCATTACAAAATTGTTGCAACCCTTTCCGAATTCTTCAATTCACCGGATCCAATAGTGATACCAATTCCTGGACGTCCCCGTGATTTGAATATTATATCATTCCAACAGGGGACGTTGCGTTACGTACGGAATGCGTTACGTGATACGGGCAGCGAAAAGAGGCATAGGATGACGAATAACACCGACACGTAGCGAACGAAGACGTATTTTATTCACTGAGTACAAATATTTTATAAGACAAACTACTAAAATAAAAATATTTCCTAAACTATTGAGGATAATAAAAGACTGTGTTCAACGATGGCCATGCTGAGAGAATGTATTCCTACTATTACTACTTTTTACTACTAAGATTGAATAGTGTTACTTCTCCTGGCTGTATCCTGGTTTTGTTTAAGCTCTGTATCTACTATCAATTGTAACACAAATACTTTTTTTCAATCATTTCAAAGCTTCAATATGTAGTGGACAAAAATATCGGGAATAAAGTAAAAATCGATTACTTTCTGTTTTTCAATGATTTTAGTGACTAACACAATTTTTCGCCAACTAATTCAATAGCAAATCCAATTAGCCTTATCAACCTTTCATTTGATTCCTAGAACGTTCCTGTAGCATCTTTCAACACAGAGAAATTGTTGTTTGAATGAGAAAAAATTCCTTCGTCTTAGATGATTAATTTTTAATAAATAATAATTGCATCACAAATCGAATCGAGTTTTGAAAACTCCAATAAATTCTGTGCAAGGATCATTTGTTACAATGACAAAAGAAAAATTATTCTAATTTTTTGCATCGATTTCGACAAAATGCCAAAGGTATCTTTTTCGATTCGCGATGCGATGATTATTTATTGAACAATTAATCATCAAAGACGAAGAGAGAATTTTTCAACAATATCTCTCTTTTGAAAGATCTTACAGATAGGAACCAAATGAAAGCTAGTTGATAAGGTGAGTTGGATTTACTATTGACTTATTTGACAACAAACTGTGTTAGGCCACGAAATTTTAGAAAAAACGGAAAAAAAACTTTTTTTTGCTTCCTCCCGATATTTTTGTCCACTACATCTACACTAGGGATACATCTACACTACGGACCTTAAAATTTCAAAAAGTTACCCTATACAAAATGTTTACCTCCTCGAAAAAGCACCCTATCCCAAATATCAACTCAATCGGACTTAAGAGAAAGTGGCGCAAAGCGGTCAAAGTTTGAGTTTTTTGAACATCGAAAAATCACCCAAAAAGCGGAAGAGGAAATCGGGGTTATCGGAAAAAAAGTTGATGCCAAATTTCCTAAAACCCAGTTCTAGAGTGTCGAAAATCGACACTGGGACTAGGTTTTTTTCGGAGTACGAGACGAAACCTATGGTTTTATGTGCCAATAAAAATAATTATCTCGATTTTTCATTCGGAAATTGTTGCGAAATGTGCATTGCACGATAATATACCCTTTGCAAAATATTAGCTCATTCGAACTTCATTTATTAGTGTCACAGACGTAAAAATTTGAGTTTTTTTTTAAAAAACGATATTCATTAATGCCAAATGTCTCAAAATTGCATTACTCGTCGAGATTTATTGTTAACTCGAAAAAAAAGTTTGTCAAAAAAAATGAGACAACTGTAAATCTCGATGTGCCATGCAATTTTAAGTCATTTGGCAGCAAAAAAAAATTTGAAAACCCCGATTTCCAGTGATTTTTCGGTTTTTGAAAAACTCAAATTTTAACGTCTGCAACACTAATAAATGAAGTTCGAATGAGCTAATATTTTGCATAGGATATATTATCGTGCAAATCAACATTTCGCAACAAGTTCCGAATGAAAAATCGAGATAATTATTTTTATTGGCACATAAAACCATACATTTCGTCTCGTATTCCGAAAAAAAACTCACAGGGTGTCGATTTTTGACAAAAAAAATTTTCGAGGTGACACTAGATCTCGACGTTTCATGCAATTTTAAGACATTTGGCATCAATTTTTTTTCGAAAACCCCGATTTCCTTTTCTCCTCCCCTCTTGGGTGATTTTTCGATTTTCAAAAAACTCAAACTTTGACCGCTTTGCGCCACTCTCCCTCAAGTCCGATTGAGCTAATATTTGGCATAGAGTGTTTTTTCGAGGTGATGAAAATTTTTATGAGGTAACTTTTTGAAATTAGAGTTGACCATTTTCATTGACACCATAATCTACACACATCAGGGTAAAAAAGTTGAGAGTTTATGATTAAAAACGACATTCATCCCATCTTTATGACTCATTCTATGTACAACAAATTTGTATTTTATTTATACAGTCAATTCTCCCTAACTCAATATCCAAGGGATCATCGAGTTAGTGAGGTATCGAGTTATGGAGAGAAGAATGCTTGTAAAATTAATCAAAGGTGCCATTAAAATCCATCGCGTTAGGGAAAATATCGAGATACAGAACATCGAGTTAAGGAGAGTTGACTGTAATGAATAAATCGGCAATTACTTTTCGGGCAACCCAATATAAGCTTAAATTCTGAAGTTTGAACCTGTCGTTGTAATTTAAACCGTTTTTTATTTTTATTTTTTGGAATTAAAATATACAGCAATTCCATGTCATACCGATATAAAGGTTTTCGGATTTTCGTTAAAAATGGTAATTTTGTTCTCTATCATCGTATTTTTTTATTTTTCGTAAGGGTGTCTATTTTTTGAAAAATCAATTTTTTTCCTTCTTTCCAAAAATGACTTTTTTCATAAAAATGATAACTTTCGAACCACAGGACCGATTCTGATGATCGACACATCAAATTGAAATTTTTCTTGAAAAAAATGTTAAACTTCTAAAAAAAATGGATTTTGTTTTTGTAATTATTTATTTAATTTGTTTTTTATAGTTTTCTTGGTCTCGGGACCAAGGGTGCTATATTTTTTATATGTTTTCTTGAAAGCTGAGTTTTTTTACATAACATATCCAAACTTCAGACAGGTGTTTTTTTTTCTTTTTCATGTTATGATTTATTAAGTTTAACCGATGATCCGATAATCGATGATTCCAAAAAAGAAATATTGTAAGAAATATTGCAAGAAAACTGAAAACATGTAAACTTTCTCAGCCTTCAAGAAAAAATACAAAAACAATATAGCGCCCTTGGTCCCGAGGCCATGAAAACTATAGAAAACAAATACAATCAATAATTACGAAAACCAAAAACAAAGTTTTTGGAAAAGTTGTATTTTATCAAAAAAGCAAGCTTATCGGCTTCGAATTTATATTTCGATAATCTAAATCGGTCCAGTAAGTTTTGAATTATGATTTTTTGGGGTGGAAAAAGGAGAAAAATTGATTTTTCGAACCATAGGTTAACTTTGAAAAATCATAACTCAAAAACAAGAAATAACACCTCTTTGATTTTTAGATATGTTATGTGAAAAAACCTTACTTTTCAAGAAAAAAATATTAAAAAATAGCGTCCTTGGTTCCGTGGCTATGGAAACAATAAAAAACAAATACAATCAATAATAACAAGAACAGAAATCGAATTTTCTGCAGGTGTAGTAAAGACCAGGTGATTGGATTTAATTTGATATATCGATCATCTGAATCGGTCTAGTAATTCAAAAGTTATGAATTTTAGAAAAAAATCATTTTTGGAAAAAAAAAAAGTGAAAAACTTGATTTTTCGGACCAACCTAAAATGGAAATGGGCACCCTTAATAAAAAAATACGGTTCTAAAATTTTGAGATAACGAACATAATTCCTATTTTCACGAAAATCTGAGAACCACTATATCGGTTTGACATGGAATGACTGATAGATGAAAAAACTAGGATGGATTAAATTCAAGATATCTCTGACAAGCGTATATGAAATCTAGAATGTGGCTGCTATATTTCGAAACATAAAAGATAATCAAAAATCAGAATGAGAATGCAGAAACAGATTCTGATCGTGAATTTTATTTTGAGATTGAATCTGCTTCGCCGGGAAAATTCATTAGCAAAGTAATTGGAGTCGAAAAAAGAACAAAAACTAGACCCCCGAATCATCAATTCGTTTGTACTTTAGACTCTTTAAGTGAATTGATCATAGAATAAGAATGTTGAAGCTGAGATTGAAATTCGAATCCAACTTATATTTATCGTACCTAAACGTGAAATTTAGGATCTGACTGTTGGAATTTTTATCCGCATTCAGAGTCACTTTCTTGTTGATTGCATATTCGAGCTGAAGCAGCAGACAGCACATTCAATGACTGTATACAGCTTTGAATCGCTGACATCATCTATTTTTAGGTGAATCATTGCTGCACAGTCGAATGCCAAATTGTGTTGCAAGTGGGATACTGTTGTCGGTGTTTCTATTGTCTTACATTGTGTGACATACAAACGTGAATAAAATTAATTTTTGCTAGTGATTTCAAGCTAGCAACACACAACACGAAACGACACACAACAAAACTAATAAAGTTTATTAAAAAAAAAGGTTTATTCAATTAGAACATGTTATCGGCGCCAGAGCGATATAATTTATTCCACTATAAACAGTATTAGGGAGGGGAGACAATCTAAGAAGAAATTAGAGTAGTTGAAAGGCAAAGAAGAATGTAAACTTACAGCATCGAAAGCGACCATGACGTTTTGGTTCGCATGCTTGAGGGTCCTGGAGACAGAGTTTCCTCGGTCTCGTACGTGTCATAATTGGTAGCATGTAACTAACTAACAAATGACTTCTGCAAGATTTTGATCAAACGAAAGTGGGATATTCAATCCCACTAGGGTATTCAGCGGAACATTCATTCGGCAAACACTGATTCGCGATAACAGTGGTAGAATGTCGACTTATAATTTGGGGCCATAATTTGGGTCCCAAAATCGATAGTGTAATCTACATTAAACTGTGTGGAAGATGTTGAGCTGATGTAAAGTATTGTAGGAGTAATTGAATTGAAAAAAAAACTAGTTTTGTTAGTTAGTTAGTTTTAGCGTTTGTTCAACTTTTTTACTTACCCAGCAAACATGTTGAATTCAATTGAATTCGAAAGTTGTTTCGTTCAATCGATAATATAATCAATACAAAAAAATTATTACTAATCCAACAGTGATCCCACGTTAATCTTGCGATTATATCATAGATATAACCCACCCATTTTATCAGAGCGACCCCACTGTGAGCCGTCAGCAATTTTATCAACCAAGTATCTACAATGAAGGTCTTCTTTGGAAAACAAACATTTTGACATGAAACCACAAGGTACAACTATATTAATATACAAATATTGGTCTATTTGGCGTTGCTCGTTGCATTGAAGTGAAAGATGTTCATTTGCCACACGCAACGATGGCTTCCCATTGTGCCACATTCCCTATTAGCATTTTGTACTTACCGCTCCAAAAATTCGGTAACCGAGTTAATCACAACGCCGTAAACTTCGGCAGCCGTTGGCTTTATAAGGATCTCAGGCACGGCTAGGATGGCGTCCACCTCGAACAGCGGGTGTTCCCGCTGCAGATCAAACATAAACCTCTCAAGGTTTCTGGTGGCGAATCTGATAAGAGAGAGAAAGAGAGCGAAGAATAGATAGACGGCAAGGGGTGCGTTTCCCATTATTACTTAAGCAAATGAACGAACCCACGCTGGGAATGCTACAAGTTGCACTGCGTGTTTTCACCGCGGTGCTGACTCCTATGCATCTGTGTAACGTAAGAAGCGACTAGGAAACAACCAGGATTTTCAGTGCTGATGCATAGGAGCCCGCATGGTTCTGATACCGGCAGAGACGATAATGAAACAAAAAGTTTCCATTTCGCCAGTATCTCCGGTGAGTAGACCCCAACCTACCTGGTGAAGCAGGAGAAGATCTGTTTCTCCCAGTAACTGTAATAGTACTTCATCTCTCGACACTCGCCGGTAAATGTACCCAGCACCAAACTTTCTAATTTAATCAGTATGGGTCCTATTGAATCATAAAGTTTCGCCAGCTTGGTTGTTTTCATGTTACGCTCCAGCTCCAGCGTCCGAAAGTACTCCTGACAGGGTTTTACCCCGCCGTCCGGGGGACCCTCCCGGATGGAGACGCGCTTTGGTTTCTTCGGTTTCTTCGTCTCAGCGGTCGCCAGTTCGTCGTCCGGTTGATGCTGGTGGTGATGATGGGAATGGTGGGCGTCCTTTGACTGGCTTGGAGTTTTCAAGATGAATTCTGCCGCCCCGGCTGTGCTTTTCTCTCTCGGTTGTTTGCCCGGAGCGACGTCAAACTCGAACAACGCGAACGATTCCAGCTTATCGATTCGTGATTTTATGTCGCTACTTATGAGACCAATTTGGGCTACCAAAGAGAATAAACTTTTCATACACTACGGGCGATGCCCAATCGGCCCAGCAGGATGCGGAAAAAGGATGAGATAGAAAATAATGAATGGTTTGAGGTGCGTGCTTTTGTTAAGGTGGAAAATTGACATGGTGTTATCCGGCTGGTTTATGACATTTTGCGAACAACCAAATAAAATTTATGTGGTAGGCAATAACTTAGAATGAAACCCATATCTGCGACAAAATAACATCACCCCGAATACCTCTTGAAGTTAACAACTTGCTGGTTGCATAAACATTGAACAAGCTTATCTCCCACCTGTCCCAAGCCGGTTCACTGCACGACAAGGTACCTTTTCACTTACCTCTTGGCAGCGCTCGCAGTATGCCTTTATGTTGAACGACTGCCATTTAAATCTGCCTAAGCCGGCTTGAATAATCGTCTCGACTTCATACAGGTGGCCTCGCAAGAAATGAATCTGCCGAATTGAAAATAAACATGAGATAGACGGTGGCGGAGAATGAGGGAGGGTCATAAAGTAGAAAAATCTTCGGCTTCACCTAGGATAAGCCTGAAATAAGGTAATGTCTACTTTTCGGGAAGATTTATGCGGAAACATTGCAGAGGTTTAATCTCGTCATTAAATTCGTTCCTCGAGGCCAAGAGGAGGGTATGGCGCCGAAGCAGAGATGCCAGATCTACGGATTTGTTTGATTATTACGGAATTAAAGATTCGTAGACGAAATCTATTGAATTTAGTTTTATACGGATTACTGTTATCCGAACTTATTGGAGTGATTCTGAATGATTTTTATGAAATAACTTATCCTTGTTAGATGTGGATCTCGCCCCCATTAGCTAATTAGGTAATATTAGCTATTGATAATCCAGCAGTTTTCCTACTAAAATATGTGTTTTTTTAATTTAATTTCACTTGCCACTAGCTATTCCCACAATACATCAAGTAACATTCTAGCATACGATTCAGGCGTTTTAATTACACGATACGGTTTTTTTTTTCTTCGATTCATTCGTTTTTTTTTGACAAAACGAATCAATGTGCAGAGCTTGGCAAATACATATTCAACTGAGAATAGTCAGGGGACTACGAAGAAATTCGTCTTCGTATTCTATTATACATGAGGTTTGGCTTCTTCCAGCAGTGTCCCCGTCAACATGACTCAACAGTCATACGGGCGTTTTTTTTTCTATCTCACTTTACGGCTCAACTATCTCATTTCATTCTTCCCGTCAAATGGACTCAATTGCATATCGAAGTGACTCTCCCTAAAATAAATACGTTTGTCGCTCTCATGCCACACTTATGCATGTATCGATGTTTTTTTGTATCGTACACGAAAATTACTCACACATAGAAAATAGCGTGCAGTGTTGTGCTCAGAAACACTGGCAAATTTGTGGATTTCGTTGATATAAACCCGTTTTTCTGCATGTTTTTTTTTTACAAAACTGAACTCGGAGACAAAGCGAAATAAAATTGTGTTTAGAATTCCTCCCAAAGTGCACGCTATTTTGCACGCTGTTTACTAATACTAACGCGAGAACCTTTATAGCACACCTGATAACTGTCTACGTTCGTTGGTTTGAGTTCACGGTGAATGCGTCCATTAATGGTGTAACTACTTTTTTGCATCAGAAATCAAGTTTTCGTTTCACTTCATATGGGCGTTAAAATAAGATTATGTACGCGGGTAACGATATTCATGTCAAGGAGAGTAGTAGTGTGGATTGAAGTCAGGTTGAATGAAGAGGCAGATTTGTATTCATTAGTAACGTCAATTAGAATAACCATTTGCTAGAATAGTTCAACGGTTATCCTCGCTGTTAACGCTTGTCAATTCATTTCTAGTCAATTCAAGGAAGGTTGACGGCGAATGCCGAAGTAGTCCTAGCCGAAACGAAGCTACTGAGAGAAGAGGCGATTTTCATTTTTCATCTTCGAAGATTTCGGGTCCTGTCAATGCGTCTTATGATTTTTTCTCTATCTGCCGACAAAAGGCGGTTACCAAATGGCAGAATCGGTGGATTGGAGATGATGTTGGGAGATGGTTAGACTCTTTATTCTCAATAATTCGACCTGACTCTGGATTGTAGAGTTTAATGTTGATATGTTTGTTTTCAAATTACAACCGCGCCTAATGCGCATGTTTTGCTTCTGACATTTTATACAATTGTAATCAAAGGTCGAACTCGGTGTTTGATCATGAAGAGAATTCCGCCATGAAAGACCGTACATTTATGCTTGTCAGTTTGTGATATCTTAGCGGGACGTGGTCTCAATCTTCTCAGTTTGAGTCTTTCATAGCAGTATTCTATAGTTCGATCTCTGCTCGCTATTGCATAAACTGGCAGCAAGAAAACATATACTCTACGTTTAGGATCATCATTTGGAATACTAAACTAGTTGAATTTACGAATTTCCGAACAATAAAAATGATTAAGTTCAAAAACTTTTGTTTTCGAATTATCACAGTCTTACGTCAAGTTTCTGATTGTGGTTATAGGCACAGATCTGTTATAATTTTTTTAAATGTTTTGAATACATTTTTTTCTTTTTTGAATACAAAAAAAATGTTTTTGATTCAACAAACACCTTTCTCACATAAAAAAATACATGTATCCGCAATTTTCAGGAGGTGACAGATAATCATATTTAATGGAAAAAAGTCTAATGCGCATATGGTTGAATTTCAAAAATGACAAAATTATTGATTTTTTTCGTGCGAACCATTTTGGCTGATTCGTCATTCGGACACGGCGAGAATTCAACCAGTGACATTAAGGTACGGATGAAAACCATTACCCCAGATCACCTTCTCTGACCTTTTTTTTTGTTTGGTTTAGGGCACTGTTTGTCTCAAACTGGCTCTAATTCAAAAAGCACACTAATTTGGACGATTCTGTTGCTTGCATTTGAAAGATGAGAAAAATCAAAACACGATACGGTAGTGGAACGTCTAAACTGGTGGATTTAAGTAACATTTTGAAAGTAAAAACGAACTCAAAGGTTAGTGGTTTTAAAGGTATTATTATTAGTTTTATCCAGTTTTCAGAAAACATGCGCTGCGTTGCGTTCGAGTTCAATTTTCATCAGCGAGCGCTCGAAGAAAACTCGTATACTCTCTTGATACGAAGCGCGCCGAACTCAGAAACAAGTGAACCCAAAATCAGTACGGCGCAGAATGCAGATACCAAACATCCCTTCTCACTTGTGTGATGCGCGTCTCTTTCTACACACACACACGAACACATAAAATTCTAGCGCCCGTTTATCTTCGCTCGTTCTAAGCTTAGCATAAAAACAACAGCGCGTCCCCATACGCACCGCCTCAACAGAGAAAGCAAAGCAGGCGAACAAAATTCGAGCGCGGTTTAAAATTGAGCATATACACCGGTGTAAGGATACGGTTCAGGGAGGATGTTCGAACTTTAAAGCGAACGGTGTTGAAAACAAAACATTTCAATTTTGTTTCGGTGTGCGTTGATGCGTCCGGGCGCAGGTGTGCGCAAGGAGTGAGAATCCGTATACGAGAATCCAGACATATTTGCATAGTTCAACTGGGTGCAGAATAAAAAGTTGCACATCAGCACCGCGTTGCTTTCCGAACACTGGTTTTATCCCAAAACTTCATACTGAACTTGATTGTTTCTATCAACCAAAGTAAAGCTGCGGTTCTGAAGCCGTTGTGTGTGGTTTCTCTCACAGTCGTAACATTTTTGTGTGTAAACTCTCGGGATTGATATTTTCTGAAAAAAAAATACGGCAGAACATGTGAATCGCAAGAGTTTACACACAATAATATGACAAGTAATATATATGCAGTAATTTCTCAAAAAAAAAACATGAAAACAATGGTGTTAGCAAAAATATTCTCTTATGAAAGTTGCCCTCCTCCAATGTGTGGATGACTCGTTGTTTATTGTATAAACTGTTCATATATTTTTTTCAGAATTTGAAAAAATAAAACGCATTTTCAGGAAAAATAAATAACAGTTCTTGGTTTTTTTGTCAGGATAATTTTTAAAATTTGCTTCATATTTTTTTTAATGAGAATTAAAACAAAATTCCGCAATTTATTCTCTGTCTATTTTTATACAAGGTTGTAGTCAAAGAATGAAATGTGGGCAATTATTGAAAATTTCAATATGAAAATCAAAAATGTTTTAATACTTACAATTTTCCACAAAAACGGGTTTCTTTCAAAGAAAACATGAAAAAGTTGTTGTTACAAAAATTTTGTTTCCAATCAATCCCAGTCACTCACAATGTAATACGTTTAGATAAAATTCCAAAAGAACTTTTGTTGAATATCCACTCAAGAATTGGTTAGCAATAAAACTTGAATTATTAAACGGCCTTAGATAAGAAGCTATATAATATTGTGGTTCTAATTATTTTTTCTACCAGTAAAATGTTCAGAAATTATTCATAAATTCTATGGTTTGCCACAAGTGCTGCTAATCCGTTCGAAATATGAAATCCATAGAAATCTGAGATACGAGAAAATCTACGAATCGACTCGAGAGAAATTCTGGCATCTTTGTGTCAGATGCGGTTGTACATTTGAGCTAGTTGGAAAATTAAATCAAAGGTTCACTAAAGCAAGAGCCGAGATGTCAATGATTGGTTCGAGCCAGTCAATAACTGCTCTCAGTTTCAACGAAAGTTAAAAATTGAAACAAAATTAAGTTCTCTTCTATAACTGTCGTGGTCGTTCTCAGACAACACGCCACCGTGAGGGAAATCTTGGAACACCAATCTTCAATCTCAACCTCCTCGAGACGAACAATCGCAGAGCAGTCGGAAATGCCAGCAGGACAGGGATTTTCGACGATGAAGGAATATGATAATCACGATTATCTCCGTACCGTTCTTCGAGAGACTTACGGTGCGGCTCCGATGACTCTCCATTGTCATTTCCTTGGGATCTAGAGTCATCTTTTGTGCGCTGCTTCGTTACTTAAAATTATCCATGAATATTTATGATAGCGGGAATAAATTAATAGCCCCCCCGAAACGTTGGTGGTACATCGGGTATTGTTACTGTCGTGCTGGGTCAAACGCGTCCTTATTGGTAAAATTGAACTCGTCTAATGGGTGAATCTCAATCAGATTTCAAGAATTGTTCCGACTAAAAACGATTGGACCATTCTTTTTTTTATTTTTTCGACACGTTATGCCTAACTAATATAGCTCGATGTCGCGCCAAGGAATGGCCACCGGAGACGGCCAGCCGGTATGTTTTAGTTTCGGTTAATTATTTATGAAGGGTGAAGTTTCCCTGCGAATTTATTATGGAAATGAACCCCTCAGGATGAATTAATGTGTTCAACAGCACATGGGGCATTACTAGCCAGGTCGCGCTGCTTGGGTCAGACGGATTTGCATAGAATATGTCACCCGGCCGAAGACGACGCTATGTTGCAGGTTGAAAACGATGAGTTTAATTATTTAGTTATTTGAGTCGCAAGAATCGTGAAATTGAATTGATAGAAGGCGTGGAATTGTTGCCGGTTTCGGAATAATTTTGAGAATTGTAATTAAAATAGTTTTCAGATCACCTCCTAGTTGCTCATGAAAATAACTGTCGAGGATGAAATTAGACCATATGCGTAGACTTTTTTTTAACAAATATGATCATTTGAAAGATTTCGGGTCAGCTGCCCTACACCCGGTAAAATAATTGGTGAACTATAGTTCTAATATTAAATACGTTTAAACTCTAGCTCTAACCCATATTTCCCCAATCTAGCATTTTCGTCTCGAAACGATAGTTGACGTATTCCCCTCTATGCACACATAAAGTGAGTGCATTGCTTGGAAATTTGTGGATCAAAGGTCCTCGTTAACGTTGCCTAGACGATTTTATATTTCACGGCCATGTGTTACAATCCAAATAAAAATCAAGGTTTCACAGTTAGGAAGTGGCTGACGTTGTCCATTGCTACGTGAAAATATACTGATCCAGATTCGACCGTCGAAAGCGCTTGCTCTTTGTCAGTAGAGTCCTTTGTTGGCACAAAGTATTTCAAAACATAGCGAGAAAAAAAGGAATCGGACAAACCTCCAGTACTTCTGCTACCACTACTGGAGTCCATCGATGGGGGAGAACGAAAATGTGGATAGAGCCCGTGCAAACAGCATGTGCAAATGTTAAGAAAACTGAGAGTATAATTAAATTCCTGTTCGTGCAAAAAAGCAAAGTTACCTCCGGTGCCGCTAGTCTGAGTACCATATCGTTATAATCGTTCACCATTTTGGTTACGTGTTCCACATCCGTAAACAGCTGCTCCTGAAAAAAATGAAAAAATATTAATGGTTAACCGGTACACTCACTACACTCTACACATTGACAAATGGCAAAACAGAATGCTAATCAATGGTTTGCGCCCATTGATATCCCACGAGATATAAAGCATAAATATGCTTATCTTCGGAAGTCACGAAGCTCGAATTAATATTCAAGGGAAACGTCCCTTCTTTGCCCCTTCCCGGAATCAATAAAAGACACAGTTGCCACAGAAGCGAACATCGTAATCTCAGGAGCACAATAAAACTCTGTGTCGGTATCATAAATTAACATAACAGTTTTAATTTTGACCACAACTGTTGGTTTGCCACAGAAACCGGTGCGTTGGAGTCATCCCAGCAGTTTGGGTTGGTTTTGTTTCTGCAGTGGTGTCACTTTTTCACCAGGTTGGGCAATAAAAACAAAACGCAGTGTGTCAGTCATGGCCAGTCGGTAAAGTTTCAGTACTGAACCGATTGATATCCGGGGCGTTAGCAGGGGGAAGGGTAATAAAGTGATGCAAAATGATGACAGAGCATTCCTTCCAGGTAACCCGTCTGCAGTCCAGGGGTCTTTTCCGACGGTTTCCAATATGAGCGATTCGATGTAACGAATGTTCTGAATTGATCTCTGTTCTAATTTGATCTACATTCGATAAGGGGATGTGCGGGTAAGACGGACAGTGGGGTAAGGTGGATAAACGATTGGATTGTATAGTTACATTTTGGGTTTCATCCTATTGTTTATAAGACCCGCTCCTAGATTTTACTTCATAATATTTAACTGATCGACTGATTAAACGTGAAAGGGGAAACCAAAAACCGAAAAACCTAAATCATATCGAAAGTCGTATAAATTTCAATCCACAGGCGGAGTTATTATTTGCAGCTTCGTTATAAATTAATCTTAAAATTTAATTCTCTGGTGGTAATATTCCGGTATGTTAGTCAACTTCAAAGCAATGTTATGTATATGCCAAAACGTGAATGCAATTATTTTTTTTGAATTATGAAAAAAAAAACAAACAGTTTCCAGCGGGAGTAAGCGAGACATTGAAAAGTCTGTTCACCCTATTCCTAAGGGTGGAAACAGAATGCCGCGTTGTGCGTTGCTTCTCATCAGCTGTCATTGCTTGCGTTTTGTACTAAAACATTCGCCCGACGCAATCTGTTGATTTGCAGTCACAATCTAGCATTCGAGTCACCAATTTTCATGTAAACAAAAACAAAATAAAATTCGTATGAAAAACTTGTTCTTGTTGTGTCCACGGATCAGTTGATTTTTTGTTAAAAACAACACATTGACATATCCGCGCTGGCGGAATTAAGCTTCGTTTACTAGTTTAGGGGAGCGTGAAAGAATAGCTGATTTTCAGTCAGAATGAACACGTTTTCAAAATTAAAATTATGAATGAAAATAAGCTATTCCATATCAAACTAGAATTCTATTTAAATGAAAAATATTTTTGTTTGCAGGTGGTGAAAAAGTTTCATACGAAAATTTTTTATGAAGACAACTCTATATTATGATGAAAAAAATCAGCAACAATGTTGGAATTGTTTAGCCATATAATTGAATGAAAGTCAGAAACACGTGTTTCAAGTCATCAAACAACATGATGTGAAAATTTTCATTCAAATTTTAGAATTTTAAAACCGTGGCTTCGTGTCTTCTAATCTGATGGAGATCACACTAACGAGTTTGGGATCCAAATTATGGCCCTTATTTGAAGTTGCCACCAGACGTCGACACCATGACACTGTCATCGCGAATTCGGCGCAAGCAGCAAGCAGAACAAATATTAGCGTTTAGTACAACGATGCTACTGACGCAACGCTTTATTGTGTTCGACTAAATGGAAATACACATATTTAAAATGAAGTGTCAAAGCACAATTGTCGCAAGGCGACGCATAACGCGGCATTCTGGTCCCAACTTAAGGGATGCTTCGCGTCTATAAACGGAAATCAAATCGCCATATTTCCATCAGGGTGACGTTTCTATGATAGTTTTGTTCGGATCTGTGTCTAATAATGCATGAACTTTTTGTCATCAAAACCTCAATTCGAACCTTGTTCACGTAAATTAGGAGAAATTACTTAAACTACAGCCAATATTGTTCGTTAAAACAGCTTAAAATTAATTGGACAAACGTTTCTCCGCCTCCAAGGAGTGGTGGAATCGTTTATTTGACCATATTTTGATTTGTGTGACTCTTCTCAGACGGTACTATAAAAAAAAGATGGTATTTGTCTGACTGGAATATTTATTTTTATTAAATTTCCATCAATAACGGCGCCAGTGGTTGTGTGATTAATGTAATCACAATCACAAACCGATCGGCATGAGTTGAATCCCAGCTGGCGTCGTTGGGATTTTAAGTGTTAATAACAGCTAATGATTGTTTGTTGGGAAAAACTCCGTTTCACCCCCATCAAATGTCCGTATTATCCGCATCACAATAGAAAAGTTCTACATTTCGGCCCGTTAAAAATAAATGGAAAACATTTTTTGTGAAACATTTGATCGAACAATTACCGATACAGAATACACCCATACCTCGTTATACGGCCGCTCATTATACGGCCTTTCGCTATAACGGCCCTCTTCAATTAAGACACGTTTTCGATTTACGACCTAAAGTGATCCGCTATAACGACAAAAATTAGTTTTGCCATGTCGATATACAGCTATCCCATGCCAAATCGATTTTTGGTTCTCAGATTTTTGTTAAATTTGGTATTCATATGTCGATATGTCCAGTAGTTCAAAAGTTATGAATTTTTGAAAAAAGTCATTTTTGGGAAAAAGGGGGAAAAATTGGGAATTATAACTCAAAAACGAAAAAAACGCCTCTCTGGTTTCGACATATGTTATGTGAAAAATCTTCAGCTTTTCAGAAACAAAAATAAAAATATATAGCGCCCTTGGTCCCGACACTATGAAAACAATAAAAAACGAAAACAATCAATAATAACGAGAACAGAATTCGAATTTTCTGCAGATGTAGTATTTCCTCAAAAAAGACCTGGAAATTGGATTTAAATTGATATGTCGATCATTTGAATCGGTGTAGTAGTTCAAAAGTTATGATTTTTTTTAAAAAAGTTCTTTTTTGGAAAAAAGTGGAAAAAGTTGTTTTTTCGGACAACCCTAAAATGGAAATGGTCACCCTACTGAAAAAATTAAAAAAAAACGGGTCTAATGTTTTGCGATAAAGAACAGAACTACCACTTTTCACGCAAACCTGAGAACCACTATATCGGTTTCGCATGGCTGTATATATATTTCGTGAAACATGAAGTTGTTTCATTTATGTTTATGGTTTTTGGAGTCTGTTATTATTTTATGTTTTTTTTTATGTATGTGTTTTTGATTCAAATGAAATAAAAAAGATAAAATGCATTTGAATGAGAAACCATGTTACAAATTTAATAAATTTGGAACCGGCCCGATTTAACTTATGAGAATTTGTATTACAATAATTGATTCCTTATACGGCTTTTTGCTTTGCGGCCAAGTTTCGTGGAACCAATCCAGGCCGTAAAGCGAGGTACGGGTGTATTGAACTACAAGAAACTGTTTTTGACTTTAAGCAAACATGAGTTTCTAAAGATACAATAGAATTTTTGCTTGATATTTCCGCATTGCTCCCACTTCCCCTAGCTAAAGTTTTGAAGTTCACGCAGAAGTCCTGCTGTAGTTTGCCGTAAATGTTTGTTATCCATTATTTAGTGGCAGTAATGGTTTTATTTAGTAAGCATTCTATCAAATACACTCGACAAAAAATAGAGGAACAGAGTGAAAAGTCGGAATTATTAAGTGATTATTGACATGCTGCAAATTCGTGAAAAATGAATGCATAGAGATGGAATGTATATCATTTTAAAGCTCCAGTATCCAGTAAGTATAACAATATTTTACGCACATATTTTTATCGTGGTGTAGTGGACGACAATATTGGGAAGAATCGAAACTCGATTTTCTCGAACACGCTTTTCAGAGATTTTGTGTGTTTTTTGCTATCTCCCAAAGAATGGTTTCCAGACGATGGAATTCACTCCTACTGCCACCATTTTGCCATTTAAGTTTGTTAGCAATAACTTGTGGTAGTCTAAAAAAAACAGAAATCAATCATTTTTCATTTCTTCCCGATATTGTTATCTACTGCACTTACACACGTTCAGATAAAAATATGTTTTCAAAATATCCCTTCTAACTTCTTTAAAGCTTTAAGTTTAAGCTTTAAAATTATGTACATCCCATCTTCATGCGTTGAGTTTTCACGAAGTTACAGCATTTCAAAAATTACAAAAAAAAACTACTTTCCACTATGTTCCTCGATTTTTTTCGTCGAGTGACATTGTTTTGCCATGGAATGGTTGTAACGCTGTTCTTGAACATGTCATATGAAATCCAACCAGAGCGTGTTTTTTGGCAATTCGACACGAATAATTGTGTGAAATAATAGCAACTTTCACAGTTCATTATTGCATCGTTGTCTTCCGAAAACATTTGACAATTATAGTTGATACTCCTTCCAAATATTCACGCAATATAAACACTCCCACGTAGCATTTAATTCAATCCCCACCCTCAACCCTCAAATCTGCCGGCAGCTGCAGATTGTAATAGAATTAAACCGCTGAGCCCATCCGAAGAAATCCACCAAGCTCAGATTGATTGCTCCTAGCTCGAACCATTCAAACACTGGATACATGATTTCATCATTACTTGGCTTTCTCGAATCCCGCCCATAAAGCCATCCCCGGCAATCAAGGACGTTTTCTTAAGCCATCCGAAAAACGTGCCTTCTTCCCAAGAAAAGGTTTCCCCACGTTGAAATTCACTCCTTCTGCCACACGGTAAGGGATGGTATAGTGCAAAATGATGTCGGAAAAGGGGTATACGTGTGTGTTGTGCGGGTTGCTTACCTTTCTCATAATAGCGGTCCTAATGACTTTGCTGAGCGTGAATCCCATACACTCGAACTGCTGACCTTCGCTGATGACATCGAATATTTCTGTCCAACGCAAACCACGGGGCCAGGGTGCACATGTGCGAGAGGGCGAGTTGGGAAGAAGCGAGAGAAGGAAGATATACACTTTAGTAACCGCCCCTCGAGTCAAGTGGGTTATTGGAAATGATAATCAGTCTCAGAAGACAGAACAACTCCAGTCTGCTCGAAAGCTCAAAAGCGCGGAGTCAGTGTTTTTCAAACAGATTGGGCGCCTCTTGCGACCCCTTCCGCAGCCCATTTTTCACACCCAATCGACTGTGCCAGTCGTGTGGAAGGCTTACCGTACGAAAAATTTACAGCGAACTTTAGCTTGTATTCAATGAGCACCGAGTCTCCAATCACCTCGCGCCAAGTGGGAAGCTTCTTCTGGGTAACTGCTGACACCATCACTGCGAATAGAAAAGTAAAATAAAATGTAAGACGATAGAGGAAATTTATATTGCCCGAGAAAGGGGTTGAAAGAAGGGGGAGGGAAGAAACCCCAATGTTCATTGCTCAACGAGCAGCCCCGAGTGGAATCAATTTCAAGGGTGCGAAAGTTCAGCTCAACTAACGTTGTGCCTGCTTCATCTTAAACTCTGCGGCCGGGGTTCGCATCCCGATGGTCGTTGCGGACGAGCCGACCGTCGAGGGGGTATTGCGGGACGCTTCAACCAACTTTTGAGCTAGCGTCAGCTCGGGATTCTGCGATTCCGGTCGATTGACGAGCCACCTCACGGCGGTTGCTATGTTCGCATATTTGCTACTGTCAGCTCCCGCCATTAGTACTGAAGGCCGTCGCGAAGTTTTGGATCGTGCTGCCTTCTTCGAGCGGGCGACTTGCTTCTCCTGCTCGAGCTCTGCAAAACACAAAGTAACACAAAGATCCGCCTTCAGATGATTGCTTGTTTCGCAACAGTGGTGTTTGCCTACCGAAGATCGGTTCGCAGAATTCCAGCTTCAGTATGTTGCGTTTCAGGATGCTGTTCACGATTCGCGTTCCGTAGGCCATAAATTCCTGGAACTTTTCTTTCTCGTAATCCCGGATGCTTTCCACCAGCTTCATGTACTGTGCAACGATGGAACGTTTCTGTCGGCCGTCAAGTCCTGCTCCATCGCCACCACCACCCATCGGAACCAGAGCCTTACTCTTCACCCCTAGATCCGTATCGGGTGGCGCTGCTCCTTTCATGTGATGTGAATTTTCAAACTAGCAAATAAAAAGGGGGAACAATTTTTGATCGCCCTCTGAGTCAGTCATAAATTGTCAACAAACAGACACACACACACAAACCTCGCGGAAAGCTGTCATGGATTTCCGGATGAAAGCGAGCAGCGAGCGCTCCCAGAAGATCGCACCGACGCGGCCAGGCTCGTTCCGCTGCAGAGGTGGTTTGTTTTTGTTTTTCTGCCAAAGGACGAGAAAAAAAATAGCGGTTAAGCGGTGGATAAAAACAGGTAAGCAGATTACGAAAATTGAGGAAAACTTTTGGCTAGTCCGGGAAATATTAATAACGCAAAATAGTTCTGTGGAAGTTTCGGTTGCTCCGCAAAACTCCACCGGACCGCATAATTGAGGTTGTTGCTGAGGGGGAAAATATTACCGGAAATATTTTTATTGCTCTTGTTGATTGCGGGGTACCAACAAGAAAGCTGAACTATTGGGAATGTACACTTGGTTCGCAATGTAGTTGAGTGGCGAAATAATTCTTATGTCGGACTTGTACTCAGAAAATATGTTTTTATCTTACTTTCGCCGACCGTAGTTCAGAGCTGTTGCGTTTTATCAGAACTCTAGCATGTTCCTATTCATATCTATATACAGCCACTCCATGCCAAACCGGTTTATTGGTTCTAAGATTTTCGTGGAAATTGGTAGTTTTGTTCTTTATCGCAAAATTTTGGACCCTTATTTTTTTTCATTGGGGTGCCTATTTCCATTTTAAGGTGGTCCAATGCTGGCCTGATTTTGACGACCAATATATCAAATTGATGGACTAGTCTTATTTGGAAAAAAAGAAAATACTACTTTTTCTGACAAATTTGATGTTGTTTCCGTAATTATTGATTGTATTTGTTTTTTTATGGTTTACATGGTCTCGGGCCCAAGGGCGCTATATATATATATATATATATATATATATATATATATATATATATATATATATATATATATATATATATATATATATATATATATATATATATATATATTTTATATATATCCAAATATATATCCAAAATATATATTTTTATTAAGGCTCATATGGCGTCAACCTGACGGGGCCGGGAGTTCAATATTTCGACAATGTTTGCCTTATAACTATGTGAGTAATATGTAACCGATTACTCGCGGTTGGCTCGAGGTTAGTATTACAAGTGTTTTCGTAATTGTGATGTTGCTGTCTCCAATGCTCTGTACCTGTGCCCGACACGGGATACTTCCTTTTGGGATACAGCTGACCATTAATCAGCAACGCCCCCCTAGTCTGTACCCCATATCTAGCGTGGTGCGTCTTCTCGACTCGAGGAATCCAGGATAGAATGGTATCTAGCCGGCACAAGCATCAGCTCGTGTAGAGTTGTCATGAGCGGTACAACCTTTGGCTCTTGTTGAATGATCAGTGGACTGCACAACCTTTGGCCCGTGTATCTGTAAAGAGTGTGTGTATGTATTGCCGCGACTAAGTAAAAGTTTATCGATCGGATAGGAGGGATATGAAACGGGGACACAACGAAGGAAACATCATTAATCGTTGACATCGGCGTTTCTGAGGAACAGGTATAGATGAAGCAGAAGATCAGGATCACGGCTACCTAAGATATCCCGGACGGGGATATCCGATTGTCTGCCTTTTGCTCTCAGTGCTCTAGAGAGTTGAGAGCGAGCAGCATGGAACCGGATACACGACCAGACAATATGCTCGATGTCGTTGTAGCCATCGCCACAATCACAAAGATTGTTTGCTGCGAGCCCAATGCGATAGAGATGCGCGTTTAGGTTGTAGTGATTGGACATAAGCCGAGATATCACGCGAATGAAATCACGACCGACATTCAATCCCTTAAACCAAGCTTTCGTCGAAACCTTAGGGATAATCGTGTGTAACCAACGACCGAACTCATCTTCACTCCACATGCGCTGCCAACTAACGAGTGTGTCCTGACGAGGAATGTGAAAAAATTCGTTATAAGCAATTTGCCTTTCAAAAAGTGAGCCTTCTGAAGCGCCCACCTTAGCTAGCGAGTCCGCTTTCTCATTCCCCGGAATCGAGCAATGAGAGGGAACCCATGCTAAGGTAATCTTGAATAATTTTTCGACCAAAACACTCAATAGATGTCTTATTCTTGTTAGGAAATAAGATGAGCGTTTATCAACATTCATTGAACGAATTGCCTCTATTGAGCTGAGACTGTCTGAAAAAATAAAATAATGGTCGATGGGCAATGTTTCAATGATCCCCAGTGCGTAGTATATCGCACCCAGTTCAGCAACATACACGGAACAAGGATCTTTGAGTTTGAAAGAGGCACTGGAATTTTCATTGAAGATGTCAAAGCCAGTGGACCCGTTTATGAATGAACCGTCAGTAAAGAACATTTTATCAGATCTAACATTCCCATATTCTGCCGAAAATAGCGGCGGAATAGAATCGGAGCGTAGATGATCTGGGATTCCATGGATTTTTTGTCGCATGGACAGATCAAAATTGACAGAGGAATTGCAAAAGTATGGGAAGCAAAATTGGTTGGAGATGCCCGGTGAAGGGTGCACTTCATGGGTAAGGAAATCATGGTACAAAGACATAAAACTTGACTGAGGAGTCAGGAGTTGGAGTAGATTTTCGAAGTTATCAATCACCAATGGATTCATGATCTTGCAACGGATGAGAAATCTGTAGGATAATTCTGTGAATCGAAGAGTAAGCGGGGGTACTCCTGCCAAGACTTCGAAACTCATCGTATGTGTCGAATGCAAACACCCCATGGCTATACGCAAGCAACGATATTGTATTCTCTTCAGCTTGAGAATATGAATCCTGGCAGCTGATCGGAAGCAAAAACTGCCATATTCTAACACTGATAATATCGTTGTTTTGTACAACTGAATGAGGTCTCCTGGATGGGCACCCCACCATGTTCCGGTAATTGTTTGGAGAAAATTGATTCTTTGCTGGCATTTCTGTTTCAAATACGCAATGTGTCTCCCCCAGGTACACTTAGAATCAAAATATACACCCAGGTATTTTAAAAACATAGAGTGTTGGATCGTTTTGCCGGATAGCTGAAGCTGGAATTGGGCGGGTTCGTGCTTCCTAGAAAAAACGACCATTTCAGTTTTCTCCGTAGAGAATTCGATACCCAGCTTGAGGGCCCACGTGAACAGATTGTTCAGGGTATATTGCAACGACTTTTGCAGAACGACGGGATTAGTACCCGTGATGGAAATAACTCCATCGTCTGCAAGTTGTCTCAGCGTGCAGTTTCTAGTTAGACAATCATCCATATCATTGACGTAAAAACTGTACAAGAGGGGGCTTAGGCAGGAGCCTTGTGGTAGGCCCATAAAACTGTATCGAGAAGATTTCATGCTGCCATGATTGAAAAACATGTGCTTTTCTGAGAGTAAATTGTACAGGAAATTATTCAGAATTGGCGAAAGTCCACGATTATGAAGTTTCTCTGAGAGAATTTCCATGGAAACTGAATCAAATGCCCCTTTGATATCGAGAAAAACGGAGGCCATTTGTTCTTTACGAGCAAATGCGATTTGGATTTCAGAAGATAGCAGCGCGAGACAATCGTTCGTCCCTTTACCTCGGCGGAAGCCAAACTGCGTATTTGACAGCAAATCGTTCGCTTCAACACACTTGTCCAAACGAAGTAGAATCATTTTCTCCAACAATTTACGAATACAGGATAACATTGCAATCGGCCTATACGAGTTGTGATCGCAAGCCGGCTTGTTGGGTTTTCGTATGGCTATCACTCTCACTTGTCTCCAGTCATGCGGGACAATATTCAGCTCCAGAAACTTGTTGAACAAGTTCAGCAAACGCTGTTTCGCCAAGTCGGGAAGATTCTTCAACAAGTTGAATTTAATCTTGTCCGACCCCGGAGCTGAATTGTTACATGAGAGGAGGGCAATTGAGAATTCTACCATCGAAAAATTCTCATAATCGCATTGGAGCGGAATGTCGCGTACGACGTTTTGTGCAGGAACGGAATCGGGACAAACCTTTCTTGCAAATTTGAAAATCCAACGGTCAGAGTATTCTTCACTTTCATTTGTATGGTTCCAGCCACGCATTCTCCTAGCCGTATTCCAAAGAGTGCTCATAGCTGTCTCCCTTGACAAACAATTGACGAACTTCCGCCAATATCCACGCTTTTTTGCTTTATTAGACCTTTTAGTTTGGCTTCTAGAGCTTGGTACTTTCGAAACCATTCCACTAATCCAGTTTTCCTGAATTTTTTGAAAGCGGATGATTTTTCAAGGTAGACCTTTGAACACTCCTTGTCCCACCAATGTGATGGAGGACGACGTCGGAAAGTGGTAGCAGGAACACGTTTCTTTTGAGCTTGAAGTGCGCTTTCGTAAATCAAACTCGATATAAAGTTATACTCTTCGAGTGGAGGAAGTTCATGCATTGAAACAAGTGCTTCAGATATTATTTCTGCAAATTTTCTCCAGTCAATATTTTTCGTGAGGTCATACGCAATATCGACTGACTCACGAGAACCTGATTCATTGGCGATCGATAAAATTATTGGCAGGTGATCACTACCGTGGGGATCTTGGATTACCTTCCACGTGCAATCCAGGGATAACGAAGAAGAGCAAAGTGATATGTCTAGCATACTTGCCCGTGCAGGAGGGTTGGCTATCCTAGTTGCTTTCCCTGTATTTAAAACTGTCATGTTGAAGTTGTCGCACAGATCATAAATCAACGTGGCACGGCTGTCATCGTAGTGTGACACCCATGCTGTTCCATGGGAGTTGAGGTCACCTAAGATTAGCCGCGGCTCTGGCAATGCCTCGATGATATCAAAAAACTGATGGCGGCCGACCATGGTTCTTGGAGGAATATATATCGAGGCAATGCAGAAGTCTTTGCCATTGATTTGTGTCTGGCAAGCGACAACTTCAATGCCTGTCATCGATGGGAGAGTGACTCTATAGAAGGAGTGACATTTTTTGATCCCGAATAGTACGCCACCAAACGAGTCATTTCGATCGAGGCGAATAATGTTGAAATCGTGGAAATTCAGCTCGTCGGCTGAAGAAAACCATGTTTCACAGAGGGAAGATACATCACAGTTAGAACTATGAACTAAAAATTTAAATTGATCTAGTTTAGGGATGATGCTTCTGCAATTCCACTGTACTACAGTGGTCAAATCCTTGACCTCTTGCACTGAATCAGGCATCGAGGGAAATGAACGCTGCTAAAAAACCACATTTTTCTTTCAAAAATGTTCTCACAATCGGAAGCAAACATAATACTATGCTTTTAAGAGGGTCATTTATATTTAAAGTATTTAAAATGTTGTCCACCAGGTCAGAAAGCGCAAGCAAACCAGATTGTGGCTGTTGCCTCGACCGCGAAATTGAACAGACGGGGTGGGTGCTGCTCCGGGAAGTGCTGAGGACCCCTGGTGCGTAGAAGAACCGCTTAAACCAGGAGGTACTTGCTTCGGTCTATTCTCAGCACGTTCAATTCGAGTTTTCATTCCAACTTGGGAAGTTTCGGTCGTCTTTCTGGGGAGTGATGGAAAAGAAGTAATTTTTCTTTTCCTGACGGCACCCTGCGATGTACCGGAACTTCCTGCATTGGGAGCGTCAACAACAGGCTCGTCGTTCTGCAGAATGGAGTAGGGATTGTCCTGATTCGTTGGTACGGAACTCTTAAGCATTTCTGCATAAGTCCGCTTGGAACGTTCCTTTAAGGAACGCTTGATTTTCTCCCCTCGTTGTTTGTACACCGGGCATTGGATAAGATCATGAGGAGTCCCGCCGCAATGAAGACACTTGTGCTCTTTCGCGCAAGGATTCTCATCATGGCTGTCTCCACAGTCTGCGCAACGTTTTTTATTGCAACAATAGGCGGCCGTGTGACCGAGTTGCATACATTTGTTGCATTACCCGGGGTACAAACAACCGAACAGGTAAACGAAGTGCACCTATTGCAACGTAGTTTGGAAGGGCGGAACCCTCAAAAGTCACACGAAAAGAGTTTGTCCGATTGAGAACCCTTTTGTCACTTTTGTCATTTTGTGACACAGATTTCAGTCGATCGCATGCAAGAATCTTCACAGTTTTTAGTGAAGAGTTCTTGAAGCGACCGACACCATCGATAATCTCTTTTCGAGTCAAACCCTTTTCGGTTATTACGCCATCTATTTCGACGTTGCAACAGGGCACGTATACGCGATACTCAATCGCAAAGAGGTCGCAGCGCGTGATTTCGTTCGCTTGGGTCCTGCTTGAGACGACAACTCGTAGTTTGTCTGGCCCCATCCGTGTAATCTCGGTAACTGCAGAAATCTTCTGAGTAAGTTCCTTCGAGATACGAATGACATTGAGAGGTTTAGATTTTCGTCTAAAGTATACAATGAATGGGCCTTTGGAGCCTTCATGGTATTCTTTTGGACGAAAATCCTGTTTTTCGTCAATGTCCTCATCTTCAGAACTTCCAACTTCATATACAGAAGTTTCTTCCTCAACTTCAGCTTCATCTTCCTGCTCTTCAGGAGGAGGATCGGTATCGGAAATATTCAATGGCGTTGATGGGGGATCCTTCCCGCCCTCAGCCATATAAAAAAAATCGGTCAACTGTTCGATATGAACAGAATATAATGATTCAAAATAAATAAATGAGTGAAAAAAAAATATTTTTTTATAAGGTTATGATTTATTTTATGTCAAATAAAATGCTAAAATGAAAAAAATGTTCCAATAAAAGTTCAACGGTATATAAGAAATAATGATCACCCCTAATGCCAACGTTTGCCGATTTGGTTAACACAAAGTTGAACAATGGTGTAAATCGTGCACAGAAGGTAGAAGGAATGATAGGGAAACAAAAGAAAAATAAATTTCTACTTGCCGCGGCTGTGTGGCGTGTGTGATGAATGTGTCTGATTTGGATCCTCAGCGCGCACCACTTTAAATTTCGCTACACTCGCAAGCGCAACCGATGAAAAAGCACACTATTATTCGATGTGAAAAAAACACCTTTGTTGGATCGATTAATAACTTGTCCGATCTGCTTGCGAGTTGTCGAACCAATGGTTATATTTTGTTTAATATTATTTCTTGTAAGCTGAGTTTTCCAAATTTAAAAAATCGGAGAGGCGTTATTTTTCTTTCTTGAGTTATAATTTTTCAAAATTAACCGAATGTCGGAAAAAATAATTTTTACCCCTTTTTTCACAACAAAAATTCATCACTTTGGATCTACTGGACCGATTCAGATGAGCAACATTTCAAGTTGAAGTCATTGAGCAACCCTTGTTTAAAAAATATTACACTTGGGAAAAACATCTAATTTTGTTTTCGTAATTATGTATTGTAATTGTTTTTCATAGTTTACATGGTTTAAGGATCAAGAGCACCAATTTTTTAAATATGTTTTTCTTGAAAGCTGAGGTTTATACATAACATATCCGAATATCAGAGAGGTGCTTTTTTCGTTTTTGAGTTATGATTTTTCAAAATTAACATGTTTTCAGTTTTTGTTCAATATTCTTATGCGACATGTGTTGTGCATCGATAGAATAGGAATTCTCTTGCGCCTAAAACGGCTACTGTGTTATAGATAAAACAAATGTTTATCGATAGATAGCGATACTCTTACGCCTCAAAAATGGTTATCTTAAGATAAAAATGTACACGAATGAATTTGGCTCTGTTACAGCTAAATTGCTAAATGAGCCTAATTAAATAAACTGTTGAGATAAAAAAAGACTACATTCATGATACTAGATGTTTACCCAAGTGTGGCATTTGTTCAAAAAAGACCAACCCATTGGCTTCAAATTGGTATATCGATCATCAGTATCGGCTAGAGTGCCAATGGATATATGGGAAAAAAGTGACCCTCGTGAACTTGATTGAAAATGTTGATTCCCACGAAAAACTACCCTATGCAAAATATCAGCTCAATCGGACTTCATTTACTAGTGTCGCACAGCGGTCAAAGTTCGAGTTTTTTGAAAAACGAAAAATCACGAAAAGTGGGGAGTAAAGGAAATCGGGGTTTTCAATTTTTTTTTGTTGATGCCAAATGTCTTCAAATTGCATGAAACGTCGAGATCTACTGTCATCTCGAATTTTTTTTTTGTCAAAAATCGACGCTCTGGGACTTTGACGTTTTTTTTTTTGGAATACGATGATTTAGGTTTAGGATGCCAATGAAAATCGTCATATCGATACTCCCTGCGAAATGTTGATTTGCACGATAAAATACCCTCTGCAAAATATGATCTCATTCGGACTTCATTTACTATTGTCGCAAATGTCAAAGTTGAGGTTTTATGAAAATCGAAAAATCGAGTAAAGGAAATCGTCAAAAATCGACATTTCAGACAGAGCGCCAGAAAGTCAATTTTTGACAAAAAAAAATCGTTTCATGCAATGCTAAGACATTTGGCATCAAAATTTTTTTTTGAAAACTCCGATTTCCTTTAACTCCCCCTTGGAGGATTTTTCGATTTACAGAAAACCTAAATTTTGACATTTGCGACAACAGTAAATGAAGTCCGAATGAGCTAATATTTTGCAGAGGGTATTTTATCGTGCAAATCAACATTTCGCATGGAGTCCCGTATGAAAAATCGATATGACGATTTTCATTGGCAACCTGAACCATACATTTTGCATCGCATTCCGAAAAAACGATAAAGTCCTAGAGCGTCGATTTTTGACAAAAAAAATTCGAGATGACAGTAGATCGCGACGTTTTATGCAATTTGAAGACATTTGACCGCTGTGCGACACTAGTAAATGAAGTTCGATCGAGCTGATATTTTGCATAGGGTAGATTTTCGTAGGAATTTTTAAACAAGTTCGCTTTGAAAATTTGAGATGGCCATTTTCATTGGCACTCTAATATCGGCCCAGTAGATCAAAAGCTACGATTTTTTGAAAAAAGTAATTTTGGGATAAAAGGGGAAAAATTATTTTGCGGGCAATCGGTTGAATTTGAAAAATCATGACTAAAAAACGAAAAATAACGCCTTTCTGATTTTTGGATATGTTTTTTAAAAAAACCTCAGCTTTCAAGAAAAAATATAAAAAATATATAACGCACTTGGTCCCGACACCATGTAAACTATGAAAAACACATATAATCAAAAATTACAAAAATAAAATCCATTTTTTCTGCAAGTATTGTATTTTTTTTCAGAGAAGACTAGCTAATTGGCTTCAATTTGATATGTTGATTATCGAGATCGGTACAGCAGTTTAAAAATTATTAATTTTTGAAAAATGTGATTTTCGGAGAAAAGGGGAGATAATAATTTTTGGACCACCCTAAAATGGTCAGACCGAAAAATTCTTGAGTGATGTGCTGTTTGAAGCATAACATCGAGGATCACAACATTCAATAAGAGATATTGAATTCAAAACCATAACCAAGAAATATTTCGATAAATAATTTGAAAAATCGTGCTGTAAACGTCTTGTGGAGATGAGAAGAGCTTTTTTGTTCGAGGCTTTCTCGAAGTAAAAGAATGAGATGAATATCAAGAGCTCAACAGTCAAAAAAAACTCTAGAAGCTTGGCTCCAAGTTGCGTTTCATAACATACGACCGAGGCTCACCTCACCATAAAACACCTTAATTTCCATGCATATCGAAACAATAACTCCACAGCAACGACGGTTCGGATTTTTTTTCTCTCTCGTGGGGAAGTTCTCCCCGGATAGCACATTATCCTGCATGACACAACCGGAAGCGTGCCAGTCAGGACAACAGGAAAACATGTATTCCGCTTGGGGGAGCTCACTCGGATGTAATAATTCGCGATGACAGTACGGTAAGGTGAAAGTAGCGTACAAAACGATGCTCATGAAGGCGAAAAAATGACAATAAATTTGTTCGTCTTCCGGTTTTTCTCCCCCTGTTTTCCCGCTATCCAAATTTACGTACCTCGAATTCGTGCCCAACCGCCTCAACTTCCGCCAGCAATTGTTTCATAATAGTTTCGTACTTGGAAGACAAATGGTTTGCCAATGCCGGCCGAGTTTCCATCTTGTCCAGGTTCTTGATCAACTCGAGGCCCAAGTTGGCGGATCTAGGCAAAAGGGAACGGAAAAAAGTTGTTGTGTGATAAGCGGAAGAATGATTTCAGAGGTACACGTGTCAGGGCGAAAGATTCGTGTGAAATTAGACATGATTTATGTTTCTGCCGATGGTTGATTTCGGAATCCGTCGCCTTACCTGAGGGATGTGATGCACTGGTCAAGCGCCGTCCGGGCTTCGTGCTCCACCTGTTCTACGCCCTTGTAGAAGTACTCCAATGTCGCTTCCCAATTGGCCAGGTTGCTCGGCGCGAAGATGTCATAGTCCACCGAAATGATGTGATTGATGAGACGATAAACCTGGCCCGGGTGATACAGAGGAAACAAATGACACCCATCAATACTGATTGATTATGCATTAGAGTGTTCGTCGTACGGCTGCCAAATGAAGCCGTTATGGACGTGATAATTCGACATCCAGACACGCTGATTGTTTTTTGACGTGGGACTACGTCTAACCGCAGAATATAGATGGAGGGGGGGGGGATGATGAAATGAAAACCTAAACACAGAACATGCAGGAAAAAATCAAACCTTTCGAATGCTTATAACTCGAACCTTTTTTAATAGATCGAAAAGATGCTTGCATCAATTGATAGGAGATATTTCTACGCATATTTCACAATGAATAAAGTGTTATTTTTCATTAGATAAACAATGAAAAATGTGGAATGTCAAGCGTTATCTAAAACGCCCTAACTGTCTCGTTTTGATTGGCCCGATTTACCGTTTCCCCAACATAGACATCAAAATCAATGTGCCTGGGGGAATCCGCTTTGCATGCAATTCTGGGGTATTTTTGTTCCCACCGAAATGTGCTTCCCTAACACGGATTTCTAAATCAATGTGCCTGGAGGAATCCACTTTGCAAATACATGCAAGCTGCGAGTACCTGTGTACTCGCTTGTCTTCGTGCAGACCGGAATATGTTTCCCTAACACGTACTTCTAAACTGAGGAGCCTGGGAAATTTAGATACTAGAGGCGAATGAACTTTTAAAGTCGTTATAACATGAAAAGTAGAAATTGAAGCTGTTGATTCATGCAAGCCGCGGGTACTCAAGTACCCGTATGTTTTTTTGCACTCCGGAATGTATTGTACACACACATACTAAAAAAGCGGATACGAACACAACGCTTTGGTTTGGCTATTCAAAACTGAATTGGAAGATATGCCTTCATATCTTCTGCTCACTAAATTTCTACGGTATACGGTTTGATGATTATGTGAAATGCTGATGACCATTTGCATAATCTATTATTGATATTACATGGAATTGATCAAACTCTTTTCTTTCAAAGCAAATATGTTAATCAATACAAACAAACGCCTACTAAGCCAACGGTAGTCCCACATTAACCTTGCAGTTATATCATAGATATAATCCACCCATTTTTTGGCAGAGTTGTCACACTTCTTGACTAGGCGAACTTAGCCAGAATATTACCCTGCCCTGGGCTTCTGAATGCCAAAGGGGGGCTAGGCTCTGCGGAATACGTGCGTATCTGCATGCTCGTGCTGACCGTTCCTGACCGTTCTAACCGAGGAATTGTCGGACAATCGCGCTGGTGCTAAGAATGACCAACTTTTGGATGCCGGCCAATTGCTTCTCCATGTTCAACACCTCAACACGACTGGAACTGTTCTCGGGACTTCTCTTAGCTTCCAAAGATCCTTGAGTTCCGAAGCCGATGGGCGGTACATACAAATTTTGCAAAACCTCCCTATTCGGTGAGTTGTCCTTTTAGCAGATGGACACAGCGCCACTCATCGAGGCCAAACTCTATGCAGATGACCCTACTTATGTCTTTGGCAACGTGAATCAACGTAGACCTTGAGATCTTCCATGTATAAGGTATGGGTCACTTCTTCGAGGACGCCGTCGCCATACCTTATTTTATAACCATGACTATTTCTCTTGAGCGTCCTACTGAGGGGGTTCAGTGCCAGACAAAACCAAAGCGAGCTGAAAGAGTCGCCTTGGAGTATCCCCCTCTTTATCTGCAGCGTTCTAGGCCGCAACATATTTTTCCCACCACTGAGGTGTAGAGACGTGCTCCACTGCAGGAACCTAACGATGGCGGGTTTAATTTCATAGATCCCAATACCCGGACGAGAAGCGGATGAGATATTGAGTCATAAGCCTTCCGAAATAGGCCATACTTAGGCTCCGCTGGTTGTATATCGCTTGTTCGACTATGCCTGCGTCGATGATGAGTCGATAAGCACGTTATCGGTCTGTACTTTGAGTCGGTCTTTCGTAATCTCTGAACACTCGATTTTATTGTTGGCACTTTGCAGAGTCAGAGTAATGTTTTAACCGTCTTGATAGGGCTCTCAATTGCTGTACCAGTGTGTCCAGTTTTTCCGTCAGCTGGTGAGCTCCCAGTTGACGAAGTTCAGTAGGCTGCACGATCACAACAACTTGACGACATAAGTTGACCGATCTGTTGCCTCTTTTATATGCCATCAGCCTTCACAGCGGCTACAGATTCGCGAGCCCCACTCGTGAATGAATTGCTGAGTTGTAATAAACTTTGTCTCAACACATCGTTTGCTCTGTTCGTTCTGGAGTTTAGTTCTCTCTACACCTTCTGCTTGATCTCACCGATTTGTGTTTGGGAGAACGTATTGTTGCGTACAATCGCTCTACGCCTCGCGTTCATCGCGTTTTGGTCAAGCATCCCGACGAACTCTGGATACGCTTCCTTGAACATTGTGAGTATTCAAGGGCGACAGCTTATGTCCGTTTCCAAAGCAGTGCATATGTAATATGCGCGGATGACGAATTCGTTCATTTCGTGTGCCCACATGACCCGGCGCCTAGTGGTACCCAGCTCCAGTTCGGGGACCCTCCTCGGGCGATCGCATTCTAATTATTCCTATTGTGCTTAGCTCCATTTCATGGGTATATACCCTTTGCCGGGAGACAGCGGGGCGGCAAGGTATATTGGAGTCCCTCCTTGCCAGAGGACGTTTTCGTAGGCTCCATTGACCCAGGAAGCCTTCCTCGGAAGAGTTATAGCACTCTTACTCTTTCGCACCCCCTCACAACCAACCAATATTTCTTTTTACATTTGGTTCGAAGTGTGTTTTTTTTTAATTGATTCGACCCAGTTTTCATTTGAGAGCATCTATGATCTCCAATGAGTGTTCGGCATTAGGCGGCTCCAATGAGATATACATCGAGGTGGAGCAGTAGGCGAAGTATATCTGTATTGGCAAGAAAAAAAAACGTGTCGTAATTATTTGCATTCAATATAGAATGTGTATGGAAAAAAACAAAAAAATGTTGAAAGTACTCACGGTTGCATGATAATTTGAGCCAAAATTCTCATGAAATCATTCAACTGCTTGTTTTCTAACAGATGACAATTGTATCGTATCTTATTTCGATTATTTTTGTAGTAAAAGGTCCAGTCCATTTGTATACTTAGTTCTCGAAAGCCGTAATATTTTCGGTGAAATTTTGATTAATTGGCGATTATTCTCACATAACATACACAACGGCACTGAGAGCCTTCGAAACATCAACTTTATAACGTTAAAATAAAGAAACTTCGTTTGTGTCTATGAACGTGGGGGGAGTGAAAATGGCACATAGAAATATCAATTTTATCCGTTTTTTTTATTACTTCCTGAAAATAGCATTTTCACATGGATACGGATACGGCCCAATCAAAGATAAACACAACAACTGACGTCACTATTTGAGAAATAGTTATGGCAGCGCAGGCTATGTCGTTCGAAACTCTACCATCTTCATTACCTTTTTCCCAGTACATTGAGCCGGCCCATAGACGTTCAATATTATTGTGCAATGTGGGTTGCATAATTTTTTGAATACTGCACAATCAGGAGCACAGACGTACAACCACATTGTGCAAACAGACCCTGTGATGCCTTCGGGTTAACAGAAAATGTTATGAAACCCTACCCCCAAGCAGCATTAAATGTAAAGAGCAGAATTTTCAATTATCGATTGAGTCGTGCTCGTCGTGTGGTCGAAAATACCTTTGGGGCATTGGTCAGCTGAAATTCTTTATAGACTTCATTGTCACTCATGATAATAACGCGTGCTCAAGATGGCTAGTTCAAACGACCACTAGAGACTAACTGACAGGATTTTGCGCAATATTGCCAACAGACGGCACAATATTAGCCCGTTCGTACAATATATTTTCAAGATTTAAAACAACGCAATATATTGCACAATTCACACAATTTAATATTGCCCTTAGACGCACAATTATATTGCACAAACCAAAATGTGTAATAATTCCATTCATACAATAGCTAATGAGAAGTACATAAATTGATTTGACCCGGTATTTGATCTGTTGGTTTTACTCCATTTCTTGTGTGTTCAACTAGTTGTTTGAGATTCGGCATGTGCAATTATACATGATTGAAACCATTATTGTAGCCTCAACCACAAAGTTGAGGCGGTAAAAAAATTGTTCCCCGCCAAAAAGGGACGATTGAGAGAGACGACAAAAAAACGCAAGATTCCCACAATCAATCATTCGCACCCGAAATCTCATTAGAGCATTCAACCGGTAAACTTATCCTACGAATGAGCCTGTTGAATAAACAATTCTCAAAACATTTCGGAATAATTTTCCGACCAATTGTCGGATTGAAATTGAAAACCAGCTCTCCCTCCCTCCCTCACTTGAACTCCAACTGATCGCAGCTCATCCCCCCACAGTTAAACGTCGGAATTCTTCTCCTCCCGGAACGAATTGGAATGATATGGTAATTTTGCTTCGCCCGGAAGCACTACCTGCGGAAACCACACCGAGGCGCCAGAGCCAGAACCCGTTCAAGAGCAACCAATTTTGTGGGTGGTTTCCGCGGGAAAAGAGCAGGTGAAACGGGTGAAACAAAAGTTTCGCGTTCTGGTTCGTTTTTTTTTTGTTTTGGGGGCATAAGCATACTTCCCAGCGGTCGCTTCACAAAACACTATTTTTTGCTTTCTCCTCGCTTGAATTAACATTATATTGCAAACCACTCAGATCCCATGATCCCGTTCAAGCACACTTTCTTTTCTTTTGTCAGCTTTTTGGTTTTTCAATCAACTTCTCACCCATTGTCGAAAATTGGCAGCGCGACCTGCTTGGGAAAGACAAACAGACGCTCCCGCCTCCCAAGGAACAACTCCAATTTACCTTTTTCAATATATTATCCACCTCATCCGGATCACTGATCGTGCTCTTCAAATGGTGGTCGAACATGTTCTCGAACTCGATGAATACCTTGATGTTAGCGCGTTGGTTGTTGGTTGAGGTGAGAAAAATTAAGATAATGGAAATATATTTTAAATTAAGTTCGGAGATCGGAGACGCTCACGCCCGCCCTCACCTTGGCCACGTGAGCCGTATCCTGGCTGATGCGTGTCATGTGGTCAACATGGCGGAACAACTCGTTCCGATCGAACTCCCACCGGGATCCGTAGCCTGACTTCTCGATCTGGGCCCGCGTCTCCATGTAGCATCTTTTCCAGGTACGTAGCATCTCCGCACAGTTGGTTGCGCAGCGGTGGATGTGGGTTGCGGAGTGTCTGGAATGAATTTCGATTGCTTTTTAAGTTCTTTCGAAAAATAAAAGCATATAAATAGTGAATACATGGTGTTGACCTCGTAATATTTTTGTGTTTAAATTCTCCGATTTGGAAAATTAAATTCTTCTGTAATTCTTAATTTGGAAAATTAAATTCTCCTGTAATTTTCCAAATATTGTAGTAAGTTCCATTATTAGCAAGTATACTTTTAGCCTAGCGTATCCCCTAAACTCCTGTGAGTGTTTCTTATTGATACGTTCAGCCGTTTTTTCCCGAACGATCAGTGTTTGGAGTAAATTAGAGAAACAATTAATCATAAGCTGTACCAAAACTACTAAATGCTATGCGTACCCTAGAAATGAACGATTCGCAACTTTCGTTTCGTGAGTTTTTGGGGGTGGAGTGTATTTATATGTGTGAATGCGTTGGTATATGTGTGAGTATAATCACTTCTTGCAAACGTCATATCCACTTTTGAAAACACGTTGCACCTTCCTTATGAATAGTACATCCAAGCCAGCGTTGGCAGAAAAAAACATTCTTGACGGAAAAGATGCTTTTTCTTGTGTGCTACAATGTTTGTTTTTACGGAGCACACCGCTCATTCTCATAGACTGAGACCCAAAAATCACAAACTTTGCTTAGCAGGGATTGAACCAAGGCCGGCTGGGTTGTAAGGTTGTTCCACACAACCACGCCTTCTACATAGTCACTGGTGCTGTTATATCAATGCACGAAAATATCACACCAGATTATAAAAATGGATCTTATGAGTATACAGGGAAGAGGGTTTTTTGCAGAGAGTAAAACAGAGAGCGTTAACAACTTTGTTTTTACTTTTGATGCGTGGTTATTTGTAAAGTGTCTCGTAGTTTGCTTTCTTATATGAGGGGCTCAGGATGCAGGGGGTGTGAGCGACTTGATCGATTTCTCTTGACCGATTTGCTCTTTTGATCATAACTTAACTGCAAACACATTCCCAGCTTATTACAATGTGAACGATAGGTCAGAACCTCAATGATCGGTTTCTATAACAAAATCAAATTGGAATGTTTTTATGCGCTGAGTTATTCACGAAAGAAAAAGTTGATGAAGAGAAATCGATCAAGTCACTTACACCCCTTTTATTCTAAGCCCCTCATATTGATACAGTCAACTCTCTCTAACTCGATAGTCTCTTGGATATCGAGTTAGGGAGGTATATAGTTATGGAGAGAAGAATGCTTGTAAAATAAATCAAAGGTGCCATGAATTCCAACGAGTTAAGAAAAATATCGAGTTACAGAACATCGAGTATGGAAGAGTTGACTTTATAATGTGCCAATGGATGTATGGGAAAAAGTGACCTTCGAATTCCAAAAGGGAATTTGATTTAAAATGTTGATTCCCACGAAAAATTACCGTATTCAAAATATCAGCTCAATCGGACTTCATTCACTAGTGTCACACAGTCATCAAAGTTTAAAATATTTGAAAATCGAAAAATCTCCCTAGGAAATCGGGGTTTTCGAAAAAAAAATTGTCTTCAGACTACATGAAACGTAGAGATCTACTGTCATCTCGAAAAAAAAAAATTGTCAAAAATCGACACTCTGGGAGGTCTTTTTCCGGAATACGAGGCAAAACGTATGGTTTAGAGTGCTAATGAAATTCGTCATATCGGTTCATACGGGACTTCCTGCGAAATGGTGATTTGCACGATAAAATACTCTATGCAATATACTAGCTCATTTGGACTTCATCTACCATTGTCGCAGATGTCAAAATTTATGTTTTCTGAAAATCGAAAAATCACCCAAAATCACCAGGGGGAGTGAGAAAAATCCGTGAGAAAATCCGGATTTAAAAAAAATCGATTCCAAATGTCTCAGAATTGCAAGAAACGTCTAGATTTACTGTTATCTCAAAAACATTTTTTTGGTCAAAAATTGTTTTTTTAGTACTTGATCGTTTTTCCACTTTTTGACGATTTTTTTTAAATAACAGTTTCACGCGATTTTGCCTTGGCATTATTTGGCATCAATTTTTTTTGAAACCCCCAGTTTCCCCCCTTGAGTGAATTTCGATTTTCAGAAAACTTAAATTTTGACATCTGCGACAATGATAAATGAAGCCTGAATAAGCTAATATTTTCATACCACAAAAAATTCTTCTGGTATTTTTTGTTTGCTACATTCAGTTGTGAGTTACGGGGTTTAACAATAGAAGCCAACAAAGAGAGAGAAAATTCGGTACATTTCACACTTTTCCTTTTATAAAGCTGAAATGCAAGTCAGGCCGCTCGAATTGTGAATGGTGTTTATGGTGCCGATACTGTAACAGTAAAATACGTCAATTTAATTTGTTTCATTTTAATTTAGTTTTTGTATTTTTGATTTTTTTTTAGTGCAATACACTAAATTACGATCTCTACTGTCAACAACTGGACCGTTTGAAAGCCAGCGATTCACCAGGAACGTCTAGAATTGGCAAACATAGGAGATGGTGTGTCTCATCGGCACAACGCAAGGCCACACAACTCCGGGAGCTTGATTGGGATATTTTAACCAGTTAACTGTGATTGACGAGTATACTCGTCATGGAGAAGTGGCAAAATTTTGTGTATTGACGAGTATACTCGTCATGCGTATGAATCAGTGACCATTAGATATTCAAATTGCAATTTTTGAAAAAAACAAAACATATTCTCAATTTTCAAGATGTTTAGAATATGTTGAGGCTATGCCGGAATAAAACAAACCAATGGAAAATATAAACAGTTTGAGATGATGTCACGCGTCCCCGTATGCACTGGTTGAAAAAGTTTACCAGTTTGCATAATGAATTTATTTATGTGCGATTATAATGTTTTTTAGATGTTCGCATTGCTAAAAATTTAAGATCAGTATGGAATTGCGTTACTGGTGTTCGATTTGCAATATTTGTAATTATGTATAATATTCAATTGAATTCATTGCATTTTTAGTATGTTTGTAATACAGGGAAACTTCGATATAACGTACCCCCGTTATAACGTATCCTAGTAAAGTCAGCTAGTAAAATTATAAAAAATATATACAGTGACTATTTTTTATGTTTCTATTGCCCCGTATTACAATTAGTTCCCATTTTCATAGTTCAGTGCCAGTTCAATTAAATTCCTTTTCAGAATCAATTTTCATTTCAACAATAAAAGCATCACCCATAGCTGGGTGACGAAGCCCTCAGGAAATACACCAGTCATGATATACCGTGTGGAGGCGATCTGGCGTAGTGGTAACATCCATACCTCCCACGCAGAGATCACGAGTTCAATTCTCACTCCCGACATTCTTCCAAAAATGGAAGTAAAGGTGACGAACCAGCTTAAATGTGTTGAAAGTCACTATAATAGAGAAAAAAAAAGATATACCGTATTCTATTAGTGAAATCATTTAATTCGATACTAATATCAAGGAGGTTATCGGGTTCGATTCCCGTTCTGGTCGGGGGAATTTTTCGTCAAAGAAATTTCCTCTGACTTGCACTGTGATCACGCGTATTCTAGAGCTTGCCACTCAGAATGCATTCGTGTTATTTGGCATAGAAATCTCAACTAAGTACTAATAAAAATGACGCAAGTAATACTACGTTGAGACGGCGAAGTTCCTCTAGGAACGTTAGTGCCATTGAAGAAGAAGAAGAAGATCAAGGAGGTTGCATTAAATATACATAGTCGACACTTTTTTGGCGGTGATCTTTTTGAGGTTCATGTTGTTCATAATGTGTGTTCCCCTAGTCAAGTCAACACATATCCCAATCATCATTTATTTTTGAAAAAAAAAATAAATGAGCCATTTTGTAGTCTCGGTTAAATTGAATTTTTGATATTGTGGATTACGCATAACTATAATGACGACTCAGAAAAAAAAGTGTACTAAATTTTAGAGCAAATAATCAAAAGAAAGGGGATCTTTAATTTACTACCCATATACGGGAGTTACATGAATAAATGTAATTGGCCATTTTGTAACTGCGACCATCTTCAATGATTTCTCATGATCTACTGTGTTCTATAAGTCAATCCTTCTAATTTGATACTCATATTGATGGGGTTTAAAAAAAATATCGCCATTTTGTGGTGGCGGCCATATTACATTTGCATTTTTCATAGTAAGAATGTTCTACTAGTCAAGTACTTTCACCCATATTGATGGTTTTTTGAGAAAATATCTGAGTACATATTTTGTAGTGGCCGTTATCTTGGATTTGCATTTTTAATAAATGACCGTGTTCTACTAGTCATCCCCTTTTATTTGATACCCATATTGATGGGATATTGAAAACATATGTAGTTCGCCATTTTGTAGCGGTCATCATCTTGGATTTTCAAGATCATGGAATACGCAGTTTTATAACAACAGCAGAGATAAAAGTGTGTTCCAAATTTCTGATCAATCGGTCAACAGGTAGGGAGTTAACCCTTCGCGGTCGTATTTAGTTTGGGCATGGGTATGGTACTGGTTGGAATTATTTTTCCTCGAAAAAGCTCTCACTGCTTTTTATTTATTGCATGATTATGAAAAATAAACATTTTTTTTACTTATTTTGTGAAATATATATATGTAATAACTTGACAATGTATTTGAATGTGATGTTTTTATATAAAAATCATGTTTTATAATTCGTCTTCGTGTGAAATCTTTCGAAACAATCTCCAAGAGTAAATCATATGAAGTATAATCAATACATAATTTTATTTTTATTATCTGTTGAATATGAGACACTTTTGCCATCAATGCAATAAATGCATAATTAATGCCAGCAATGTGTATCCGAAGATCAGCACTAACAAAAAAATTTGAACAAATTTTTTTTTACAGATTAATCATATGACATGAGACACTTATGCAAACAATTGATCTGCTCTTTGAAAACATCTACTTCAACATAATTCGGGGGGTCTTCGTAGCCTAATTGGTTGCGTGTCCGCTACTAAGCGAACGATCATCAAATCATAACTCAGAGCCCCTCAACTGACCATCTTTGTGTGTTATTCTAGCCACTACGTCAACGCAACAATCATCATGAGCGGTAAAAGTCCCTTACCGCTCACATTACGATCTGCTGCATCGGTAATTGGTGCTAATTCTAACACAACAATGGAAGCCTCATATCAACAGTCCCGCTGTGAACATTTGAACAATAGGAATATTATAACGCCGAAAAAGGCGGCATGTGTTGTGTATCTATAGAATTGGAATACTCGGCATGTGTTGTGTATCGATAGAATTCCAATACTCTTAGGCCTAAACAGCTACTGTGTAATAGATAAAAGAAACCGTTAGAGACGAATGAACTTCAAAGTTTAAAGCCTCTTAAAAACAAAGAAAGAAGATAAAAAAAAAACAAAAATCAAATGTTTATCGATGGATAGGATAGATTGGATCTTACACCTAAAAATGGCTACATCGTTAATATACAACAATTTTTATCTTGAGATAAAAATGTATACGAATAAATCGGCTCTGTTACAGCTGAGTTGCTAAATGAGCCTAATAAACAGATGGGATAAAAAAACATGATTCAAACCAGTAGTTACACCGAATCCGAAATGATCAGAACTTTCCACTTTAGATGAACAAAGATTTTGTCGCTTGAGACACTTTAACGATTATTCTGATATTTATGAACAATCTTTTCCATCACACCAAAGTGTTACATATTCTGCTGTTGTGATTTTTTGTCCCACATTCTTATGCATTCAATGCACTGTACGTTATCTTGTGTGAGTGACTGCTTTGTTTGATATTTAGTTCCGTTATCTATTACTCATAGGAGCACCATATTGATTCGTGAACAGGTTCATTAGACATCAAGCTTCGTTTAGGAAAAGCATAAACTGATACTTGGTTGAGTCAAATATAAGATTAGCATGGTTTCTTGATGTGGTGGCTGAGAGCAGACAAACGACCACAAAGAGTTAAATCTCTATTGATTTGGGCAAACCCTAAAAATAAACATACAAACATACATACATACGATCATGCTAAATAAAACCAGGAAATACACCCGATGAAAGTGTTAATGGAGACGCCACAGTTAACTGGCTAATGCATCCATCATACAGTCTGGACCTAGCACCAGGCGATTACCATTTTTTTCTCGCATTGTAAAACTTCCTAAATAATAAGAAATTGGGATCAAGAGAAAATTATAAAAATCTATTGCTAGAGTTTTTCTCCAATAAGGATGGAGACTTCTATGAGAGAGGCATTCTGAAGCTACCTTTTGAATGAAAACAAATTTTAAAATAAAATGGTGCATATTTGACTCAAATCGGACAATCCGAAGCACCGAATTTCACCCAAAAATAATGGATTACTTTTTCCCCAACCTAATATATAAAAAACGATCGAAAATTGCAAAAAGTCAGGGAACAAAATAAATTGACTCACAAGAAACTAAATTAACTTTCACATACTCTCCAATTGATGATATTCTCAGTTTTACATTGACTTCGTTTATTTATACATGAGAATGTGCGAAAAATCTTTTGTAATGAGTCAAAACGTTATCACGGTGATAGCGTTCAAATCTTAGTCAATTCCTAGGGTCGTTCAAAGCCTCATCTGGAAAATCTATTCAACAAAACATTATTTATGGTCCGTTTCAATCATTCCTATACTAACATATTTAATGAACTAACTACGCTATTCAGTTTTCCGAAACGAGCGAAAAAAGTTCCAATCCCCGAGCAAATCCGGTAGGGACAGTTCTATAAATTAAAACGAGTTCAACGAATTCAAACGGTTACGAACGAGGGTTTTAATCGTTGTTAGCGTACCCTTCCTCGAAGGAATATTTCATTTCATTTGTGCTAATTTGTCTACTCGCAACACCGGTTGGTCGCCGGTTATCTTGACATCCTTGCTTCCCGGTAAATATTTGAAAAGATTGTCAACGCTCTAGCGAGAGCGAAACGAGCACACAAAATACACACCCACCCACCCATCTTCTTTGGTGGCACTAACGTTCCCAGTGGAACTGTTGCCTTCTCAGCGTAGAAATTACTTGCGTCATTTTTAATTGTACTACCTAGTTGAGATCTGTGGAGTGGCGAGCTCTAGAATACGCGTGACCTAAGCACTAGTCGGAAGAAACGAAAAATCCCCGGCCAGAAGGGGAATCGAACTCGAACCCCCGGCATGATAGTGTGGGACGCTAACCACTCGGCCACGGGAGCAAACACCCATCCACCCATACGAGAGCTCAATCTCGCATTACCCTAAAGCTCCGATAGAGAATGGCTAAAACTTGTTTTACACCGTATTAAAGCAGCCGTCACTGTGTAGGTGTGTATGTCAGAAGGATACACCCGCTTCGGGCTTCGCAAGCTGGCGCACGGTAAATTGAGTGTGACTTACTTGAAAATGGTATCAACATTAATTAGTATTTTAACTTTCTCCGCAAACACGTAGGATATCTGGCCGAGCAGGTTCAGCATGTTCCGGTCCTTGCTGTAGTAGTCCGACATGGTCCAAATGTGTCTCAGTATGATCGTTACGTTCGGGATAATGGATTGGATGAAGTTGAAGTCCTCCTCGTGTTTGATTTTCTGTGCATAAATACGGAAGCGTGGTAAAAGCATGGATGAGTGGGTTGATGATAATGACATAAAAAGTAATTTTCGAAGCGTTGTTAGGACGAGAGAGACAAAGTGATCAGAGAGCGTCAGCCGAGGATTGAATCGTAGGCGACGACGCTACGAGACTATCGTCTAATGAACGTCTCAAGGGCTGATAAAAGTTGCTGACATGAAATGTTAATTTATCAAAAATTAAATTAGCATGTGAAAGTTCCTCTTTCGATCCGGGCAACCGAGTTTCAATTCCCAATTTGGAAATATCTGAGCAATTTTTTCTATCAACGAACTTTCCGTTTCATATCTATTCGAGTTTGTGTACAAAAAGGCAAACCGAAGGTATGTCCTTATATATCACAATTGATCCCCACAAAAAGCAAGCCAATATCGCTCGGTAATCCTAGCCAGTGGTAATATTTTTCGCAATCTATTCCCCGACCAGCAAACGTCAAATCACTTCAATTGAAACTAATGCTTATGACCACTGGGGAAGCACCGAAATTCTACCCTTCAAAGAGCTTTCGAAGTTGAATTGAAACTGCTATCATCGGAGTTTTTTTCCCTCGTCCTTGTTTCGCCCACTCCTCTCTATTTCCACCGCATGCTGACTGCAACAGTAATGGTCGGGTAAGCTCTAGCAACTGCAAACTGCAATCAGTATCATAGCTATTGTTCCGGCGACCGGCCATCCTTCGTTCCTCCTCTCAAGGGGGTGGTAAAACACGGGGAGGAGATCCGGCTACGTGGAATAGCACAGGGGCGGAATTTACGATGATGATTAGCAGCAACATGGCCTTTTGGCTTACCAGAAGATACTTCTGCAGCATTTCCAAATGTTCTACGTTTCCCCGTGCGAGAAAAAGTGCCTCCTTCAGGCTTTTGAATAGTGCTGGCCAGGCCATCATCACAGCGCTTTCGTTGTCCTTCAGGGCGTCTGAGGAAAAAAGAGATATGAAAATGATGAGTTTTTTTTTCATTAGATATACACGCTAATGAAAGGCTATTGAGCACCCCATGGTCGTTCGAAATTGTTTTTCACGTTCGCCATCCAACATCGCTCGAAATCGGTCGAACCCAAAATAGAGAGACTGTAGCAACACTCACGGACGTTGCGTGAAACATTACCGGGTAAACACGCTCGATTTACACGCTTCAATATTTGTGCTGCCTTGTTTGCCAAAATAAGGGATCTCCGGAAAGCCCAATTGATCGGATTTGGCACAGAGCAGTGAGGATTGAAAACCCACTCGCACAGGTGCGAGCCGTGGTTATTTACATTTCTGGGTTGTTTAGCGCTTCTAGCTCGTAGGTAGACTCCCATCGTTTTGTTTATTGTTTCAACGCTCTAATAAAGGGTGTGTCACATCAAATTGCATCACGGAAAAAACGCTGTAGAAATTCGCCCAGTAGACCGATCCTTTTGAAAATTTTAGACAGTAAAATAAAAACTATTAAACAACTTTTGGCATTTTCTTTGTATTCATACTTCGAGCCCAAGCCCGTATGCTCGCACCTTCCTCTTTACCCCGTCCATAAGGTTCTGTACAATGTCAGGTTGTAGTTTTTTTTGAACAGAAATCCATTTTCTCTTGAAGTCCGCCTCCGATTTGACAACTTTTGGGTTCTTCCGGAGGGCCTGCTTCATAATCGCCTAATATTTCTCTATTGGGCGAAGCTCCGGCGCGTTGGGCGGGTTCATTTCCTTTGGCACGAAGGTGACCCCGTTGGCTTCGTACCACTCCAACACGTCCTTTGAATAGTGGCACGAAGCGAGATCCGGCCAGAAGATGGACGGGCTCTCGTGCTGCTTCAATAGTGGTAGTAAGCGCTTCTGTAGGCACTCCTTAAGGTAAACCTGCCCGTTTACCGTGCCGGTAATCACGAAGGGGGCGCTCCGCTTTCCGCAAGAGCAGATCGCTTGCCACACCATGTACTTTTTGGCAAACTTGGATAGTTTCTGCTTGCGAATCTCCTCCGGAACGCTGAATTTGTCCTCTGCGGAGAAGAACAACAGGCCCGGCAGCTGACGAAAGTCCGCTTTGACGTAGGTTTCGTCGTCCATTACCAGGCAATGCGGCTTCGTCAGCATTTCGGTGTACAGCTTCCGGGCTCGCGTCTTCCCCACCATGTTTTGCCTTTCGTCGCGGTTAGGAGCCTTCTGAACCTTGTATGTACGCAGGCCCTCCCGCTGCTTGGTCCGCTGGACGAATGAACTTGACAAATTCCGCTTATTGGCGACATCCCGGACCGAACTTCTCGGATCACGTCTAAACTGCTTAACTACGCGCTTGTGATCTTTTTCACTGACGGAGCATCCATTTTTGCCGTTCTTCACCTTCCGGTCGATGGTTAGGTTCTCGAAGTATCGTTTTAGTACTCTGCTGACCGTGGATTGGACGATTCCCAGCATCTTACCGATGTCCCGATGTGACAACTCCGGATTCTCGAAATGAGTGCACAGGATTAATTCACGACGCTCTTTTTCGTTCGACGACATTTTTCCAAATTTACGAAAAATTGACAGTGAAGCATAGCCAACGTGATATATACACTCTTATCTGATTATGTGCTCCCGTGGCCGAGTGGTTAGGGTCACACCTAACATGCCGGGGGTTCGGGTTCGATTCCCGTTCTTGTCGGGGGAGTTTTTCGTCAAAGAAATTTTTCCGACTTGCACTGTGGTTACGCGTATTCTAGAGCTTGCCACTCAGAATGCATTCGAGGCGTGTTATTTGGCATAGAAATCTCAACTAAGTACTAGTGAAAATGACGCAAGTAATACTACGTTGAGACGGCGAAGTTCCTCTAGGAACGTTAGCGCCATTCAATAATAATATGATTATAAGCGAAAGCTGAAGATATAATTCCTTAAAATTTAATTTCTACAGCGTTTTTTCCGTGATGCAATTTGATGTGACACACCCTTTAATAGTGGGAGGGAATGTCCTAACCATGTCCTAACAACAGTCCAGTTGAGGCCCAGGATAGTCGACACGTGAGTGAAGCGATAAAGCATAGGTTTTCACTAGATAGGAGGACATCAGCTCCAACCGCACGATTTTGACGCCTAGGGAGGGTGATTTACTTTGCTGCTGGAGTGTTGATGATAGACGAGATTGGGTGGATGTGGGCTATGGTGGCCGCGGAAATGGTCAGTCAAATTTCAAAAATCGAAAAAACGAAACCAAATTTGGCGTGTGGAGGTTTTAGAATGCAATAAATGTTTCTATGGTGGTTCGACACTCCTCCCCCCTTTCTTAGGGTGGGCTTTCATACAAATGAAAAACAAATTTCTGCATAACTCGAAAACTAATCAAGCAGATGGAGCCAAATTTGGCATGTGAAGATTTTAGGGGGCACTAAACGTTTCTATGATGCGTAGACACTCCTCCCCCCTCTCTAAGAGAAGGAGAAGGGAGGAGTCTGTCTTCATTCTATCATGTTTTCTGTATCAAACATTTATTCCATTTAACGGAGAAACATGTTATTTGCAAGTGGTTGAAAAATCTTGATCGAGAATTGTGTCTGAAAGGGGGTCTTCGTAGCCACTTGGTTACGCGTTCGCTTACTAAGCGATCGATCGTGAGTTCAAACTCAGGGCCCTCAATTGACCATCTTTGTGTTGTTATAGAATAACTACGTCCACGCAACCATCATCAGTGATGGAAATCGATCCATGGTGGAACAAAGATCGATTCATCCATACAACTGCTCTGCTCTGCAAGAAACATCGGGCCGCTGTTCTATAAATAACCCAACAATGATCAATATCAACTGTCCCCGCTGTCCGGTCTGCTGTACAATGGAAGAACCGATAGAATACCCTTACGCCCAAATGGCGCTACTACAGTGTAGCTTACCGCTTATGCTTATGGAAAAGAAAAACTATCGCCTAAATGGCTACTGCTACTACTGTGTAATTTACAATTTATAGAAACATAAACATATGTACATGTACACGATAAAAACCCGGCTCTGTTACAGATAAAATGCTACTGAGCCTGATAAATAAATAAATGAGATAAAAAAAATTGTGTCGGAAAATAATCTGATATTATGATGATGAGTTTTGGTAGAAGTACTAGGAATTTCATAGTAGAAGGTAAATTCAATGGGGTCGCTTAGAAGATCAATCAATGAACAGTTCTGCGATTGGACTCATGAACTTGCGCTTAGTAAGAAAACGTGAATGTTTGAAAGTATGGATAACAAAAAAAAAACAAATATTGGGCGGGACGAAGTTTGCCGGGTCAGCTAGTATACAATAAAAACATTACACACCACATATGTAAGACCTATTTTAGGAATACTGCAGCATTGTATGGAATCCTTATACTTATACAGACAGATAGACATACTTATATTAGACAGACAGGCAGAAATCCATTTACGCAGATTTCGAAATTTTAGCGGATTTCGAAATCTACGCGTTTTTTTTTACGCTTAGTAGCCGATAAATAAAAGGAGATTCAGATATCATGATTGTAGCATGCAAAAAAAAAATCAGTTAATCAGTTGTTAGAATATGGGTTGCATGTTATACTAGTTATTCACTGTTTGTTAGATTTTTACACGGATTTTGAAAATTACCCGGTTTATTTTTACGAGGATTTTGGAATTAACGCGGTTTTTTACGCGGTTTTCGTTTACGCGGCGAGTATCCCCCGCGTAAGACGCGAATATCACACTGGGCAATATGATCGGTTTGGTAGAAATAGGTATATAAAAACTGTCGGTAGTGTTAGTGTTAAATATATGAATGAAAACAAAACCTAAAAAATATTATAACTTAAATTAAAAATCTCACAATTTATTTTGCTAATACAGTTAACTCTCTCTAATTCGATATCCAAGAGGACCATCGAGTTCCATAGTAATTTTATGAACCTACCCTAAATTTGACAATGAGTGGTAGGTTTTTGTTCTTCTGTTTTGGTCATGACTTTCACATTGTTTGACTACTGGTGTACACGACCTTACAGATGGATAGTTCAATGATTCCTGTATTGATAAAACATTGTTTTCATACTGAAATTTCTGTTTTTTGTGTTTGCACCTCATTTTTAGTCATTTGTTGTGTTATCCGCGATTTTCGTGATCCGCGGTGAGCTAGCCCGACTATTCCGCGGATAATCGGGGCTCCACTGTACATAATTTTTTTTATGTCATGAATTGCAAATATAATATAACAAGGTAAATGTCCCAATCATGGCATGAATTTGAATTTTTGATACATGCCCTTGAAATCAGAAAACACCCTTATCACATGAAAGAAATCTTTTTTTCCAGAATCCCTCAGACGGTTAAATTTGACGAAAAAAATCCTTCTACGCATATGTTCGAATTTCAACTAGCAATAATCACACCTCGGAAGTACCTCATTGGTTACGATATCCCCACTGCTCAAAGCTATGTTCGAATTTCAATGATGACAGAGTTATAGAACTTTTTTTTTGTTTCGGACTCTGTTGCCTCAAACTGGCTCTACATGTAAGAGTACGTTACGTGAGCCGATTCTGTTGCTTTCATTTGAAAGATGAGAAAATTTAGGACAGGGTATAGTAGTGAAACATCTAAATTAGGGAGTTTAAAATACATTTTCGAAGTGAAAAATTTATATGTTAGTAATCTCTAATGTGTAATTATTCATTTTATCCCAACAATTCATGCTAAACTTGATTGTTTCTATCACTTCAAGCTCTCTAATCACTCTACAATTTGCTCTTCCACACCCAACTTCTATCTCTCTTAATTTCGCTGCAATATCGATAAAAACAAATCCGGGTGAAAATTCAAGCAAAAACTTAAAAAACCGCGATTTTTAACCCACTGTACTTATAAAAGTCACTTGAATTTCAGTTCAACGATGAAAGGTTATATTTTTCTTGAAATAAGTTATATTTGAATTATAAAAAAAAGATTTTTTTCAAACTGTATATAATCGAGTCGAAAATTGTATATAATCGAACCTGATATATAGGCTGTCAAAAAAGTCCTGCGGTATTTTTTTTGAATTTTCATTTGTTCATAAAATTAGTTACAATCATCTGTTTTAAGTCAAATATGCGCCGTTTTGTTCGATGACTTGTTCCCAACAAGATGCCAACTTCATAATACCCCTGTTATAGAAGCTCGCTTCCTTATTGGCAAAAAACTCGGATAGCCAATTTTCACAGGCCTCTTTTGTGGCTAACTTCTGACTACCTAGCTCGTTCGCCCTGGACAAAAACAGGTGGTAGTCACTTGGTGCAAGGTCCGGACTATACGGCGGATGCAAAAGAACCTCCCATCCGAGCTCCCGGAGCTTCTGGCGGTTTGATGACTTATCCCCAGCTCTTGGCCGATGCTACGGCTGCTACTATGCCGGTCTGTCTCGGCTAATTCAGCGATTTTGTCGCAATTTTCGACGACAGGCCTTCCGGAGCGTGGCGTATCTTCGACGACCTCTACACCAGAACGAAAACGTTGAAACCATCGTTGTGTGGTGGAAATGGAAACTGTATCGGGTCCATAAACTGCACAAATTTTATTGGCAGCTTGAGATGCATTTTTGCCTTTGTCATAGTAGTACTGTAAAATATGTCGGATTTTCTCTTTACTTTGCTCCATATTTGCGACACTATAACTCACGAACGACTCAACCAAACAAAACACTGTCAAGGACTATATAATAGCGCGCAAAAATACATTTCCAACAAGCTATAGTATGACTCGATACAATGAATACAACTAGAACTACGCGCTTACAACGACACCTCGCGGAAATACCGCAGGACATTTTTGACAGCCTAATATAATTGAGTCTATATATAACCGAGTCTGTGACTGTATAAACAAAATTGAAAAAACAGATAAATCGATTCACCTAGCTTTTTCCAGTTTCCGTATTTTCCAAAAAATGACTGCATTTCTGATTCGACTTCAAACGATTATATTTTTTTTCACCATTTCACATCAACTAACGACTTAAATTTATCTTTGGGAACGCATGAAAAAACAATAATGCTAATACTTGCCAGTATCTCTAGACATCGTTCGTAAAGCGCAAGCCAACTAGCGCCAAAGAAGCATCCAATAGAGCCGAATTCTCGGTCAAAACCATCACCCAAACAAACACCCAAACTAGCGTTTGCAGAAAAGATAGCATTCTTGGCTATATTTCCTTTTTCATGTGATACAGAGTAAAATTTACTAAATAAAGCACCTGTTTTTAATATTCTTCATATGTTTGGAAGAATAGGAGCGGACTTCTAATTCTCTCAGACTGAATATCAGTTTGACATTGTACACAAACACCCAAATAGGGCGGCTTGTTCACATGCATGCATTCGAATATTAAACCACATTATAAAATTGAATTGCATCTTATGAGTATACCCTGAAGAGATTTTTTTTGTTGAGATCAAAACGGGGTGCGTATTATAAAAATTATTTTGGATGTACAATGTTTGAATACAGATCGAAGTTATACATTAGCCCATTATCGCTCCATGATCCTAAAAGTTCATATCTGCCCACTCCGATGTGATGGTTCAATTACCCAAAATTCATCCTTTTTCCACCAACTACTTTTTAACACCTGCAAATTGTGGCAACAAACTCCGCACAAATCGCTACTCACCGAAAACCTGAATAACAAACGGTGATTTTAATTGCTCGATAATTGAGTTGTATTCAAGCTCTCGCGCCAGCCACAAATTGTACTCCGCCATTGGGGTGTATTCCTCCGGCTCCTGTCGGAACGAAACAGGGTAGAGAATGATATTAGACAGGATATTCCGATAGAAACCTCCTCCCCTCCCCATTACGCATCGCACATACCCGTTCCATTGATTCCCGCAGCACCTTTCGGATGTAAATCGACCAGCCCTCGACGATTTCCTCCTGCTGTTGGGTGGTCAGATCCTCGACGGTGGTCTTCTTGATATCAACCTTGATTTTAAATTTATCCTCGTCGGCCGTGATGTATTCTTGGCCCGGTGCGTTGTACTGCGTGGGCATTCCAAAATCGTACCGCACGTGTTCAATCGTCCAGTCCAGAACATCAATGAAACGGACCAGGCTTTGGTTCAGATTTTCCTTCATCGGCCCAGCTTTGGCGGGAGCGACTCCCTGTTTATCCTGCTCGGCATCGATTTTCACACCTGCCTCCTGCAGCAGATTGTTCCACTTGTCCGAGAGAGTTTCCTTCACGGTGGGTTCGCTCTCCACCGTCGTTTCGGAGACTTTTGTGTGGGTCAGATTGGATTCGCTGCTGGGGGTCTCGCTCAGCGACTGGCCGCCGCTAAGTTCCTGCTGGGAATCATCCACCGTGATCCGCCTGGCAGCTTTCTCCGCGTGGAGAGCCTTCATACGGAAATCCGACGGCTTGGAGTAGTCAATCAGGCCGATGCTGGCACGGCTTGTCGACCGCTCCCGTTCCGTGTCTATGTCCTCCTTGTCGGGCTTACGGCGCTCGACGTTCGGTTCCCGGAATTGAAAATCTATCGCGGTTTGGTACATCCGCACCAGCAGTTGTTTGGCGTTGTGGATCACGGTCCCCGTCATGCATCCCACCACGATGTATGAGGGCATCTCCGCGCAGCAGTCGTCGTAGGCACTGAAGGTCTCTAATAAAAATTTTAAATTTAATAATATGTTAACGCACTTGCTTAATGCTGTTGCTCACCAATTGGGGTATCGTACCGGCGGGCAACGTAAACGTAGCGCAAGGCGGGGTCATGCTTGTCCTCCGGTAAAAATCCAAAGCAAACGTGAACGATTGGCGTCTTGATGGAGGTTGAAACGATTTTCTGTTTCCGGAGGTAACGGCATTAGTTCAATATTTCATCGTTTTAATTGACCAACTTTTCGATGTATTTTTAACAAAGTTTAACGAAAAGCGGTTTTTTTCAGACAAAGAGAACGATGCGTATCCCATCGAAAGCTACTTACAGTTACTTCAACAAGCTCGTTATCGCCGGTAGCCCCCGCTCCCAGAGCTGTCTCCGGTCCATGGTCAGCGTCTAATTAGAAGAGAGAGGGAGTTAAAATAATAAAATAGAGGAAAAAAGGTTGCTAGCAGATAAGGAAAAAAGTTTCCTGCTGGTGAGAAGGTTTCGACAAAAATAAAAATAACCGATAAAACGGTGAGGAAAAAAGAGCGAGCACGAAAACGTGCTAATTGCAGCGAAACCTGTTTTTCTCCTTTCATGTAAATACTTGTTTTTACTTTTGGATTGCGCCGGTGTTTCTATTTTATGATTCTGTGATCTTGTTTCCTGCCAGCGTAATCGTCCTGTTTCGCGTTCAAATGGGTCTTAATTAACTTCGCTGTCTCTACGTGTGTTTTTTCCTAAACAACAATAAAAGCCATTTACTTTATTTGATTTTTCGAAACTCTAGTGATTTTTGTTAGATTACGATACACGAATACAGCCATTCTTTGTGGAACCGATGTAGTGGTTCTGAGATTTTCTTGGAAAATGTTAGTTCACTTCCTTATCACAAAATGTTAGACACGTGTTTTTTTATTATTTTAATTGAGGAGGCTACTCTCATTTTAGGGTAGTTCGAAAAATATATCAAATTAAAGCCAATTAGCTAGTTTTCTTCAATGAAAAATTACAATCGCAAATATTTAGATTGGCTTTAATTCGTCCAGTGCGGTTCAAAAATTTTGAATTTAAAAAAAAGTCACTTTTGGAAAAAAAAATTATGGACCACCATAATGATTTTGCAATATGGAAAAAATGGCATGGCTGTATAGTAGGGTGTCAATGATTGTGTAGGGGAAAATGACCTGTAAATTTTGAACAGGACTTCCTGCAAAATGTTTATTTTCACGAAAAAAAAACCCTGTGCAAAATTTCAGCTCAATCGGATTTACTAGTGTCGCAAAGCCGTCAAATTTTGCGTTTTTGGAGGCCGGAAGAATGATCCAAGGGAGGAGCACATGAAATCGGGGTTTTTAAAATTACAATGACAAACCATTTTTTTTTAAAGATTGGAATAATAGCCAGCAATTCATCCATACATCGGAAGAAGGGCACTGCTACAGGAAAAGAGTATTTCTGACAACACTTTTTCATGTTTTTAAACGGTTTCATTTAGCATGCTCTGTAATTTGTAGGTTTGTATGTTTGTAACATGTTAGTCTGTAATTTGAACCCATTCCTGTTGACTGATTGATCTGAAAACGAAACACAACTTAATCTCTGCAGTCATTATAAAACTGCGTATTTCATGATGTTAAAAATCCAAAATGACGGCCGCTAAAAAATGGCGGATTACATATTTACTCTAAACCCCAGCAAAATGGGTATCAAATGAAAGGGCTTGATTAGTAGAACACAGTTATTCATGAGGTATGCAAATCCAAAATGGCCACCATCACAAAATGACAATTACATATTTTTTCAAAACCCCATCAATATGGATATCAAAAGAAAGGAATTGACTAGTAGAACACAGTTATTTATAAAAAAAATCAAATCTAAAATGGCCGCCACTACAAAATTACGGATTACATATTTTCTCAAAACAAACCACATCAAAATAGGTAAAAAGTGAAGGGATTTGACCAGTAGATCACAGCTATTCATGGAAAATGCAAATCCCAAATGGCCGCTGTAACAAATTAGCCAATTATTTTTTTAAACGGTTTCATTTAACTTGACCTGTTTGTATGTATGTTTGAATGTCTGTAGGGTTGTCCACATTAATAAAAATTTGACCCCAGTTCCTTTTGACTTATTTGATCTGAAATTGTGAACAAACCTTTATCTCTAAAAGCTAAAAAATAATTAGGCAAGTAACATTTAGTAGTTATTGTATCCCTTCCTTCATTAATCTAGGGCAATAATGAGACTAAAATAAAATCGTGGGCATATGAGGAAACTCTTATCCTGTAGCAGCACTCTTTTTCCGTTGTGTTTTTGATTTGTTGGCTATTCATACATATTTATTTAATGTTAAAAAATGAGAGAAACTAAATTCTCACCAGGAATTGTTTGAAATGATATAAACGTCGCATAAACGTCGCCACTTTTATAAGAGGACGATTATAAATACAGCAGGTTCAGCACAACGAAAAAAATGATCCAAACATATGACGAACAATACTTCTGATTCTGATTTGAACTATTTGATTCTGGTTCATCAGACTCAAATCTTTTCAATTAGGATCAGATCAGTCACACATGTCATAGTGAGAGCTCCAGGGATTTCTCAACAAAAAATTAAAAACAGAAAAAACAATCCACTG